>NC_064243.1:67032500-67373928 GCF_003254725.2 Canis lupus dingo
GGCCTCGTGGACGCTGTGCCCAGCAGGCAGGCAAGGAAATGCGATCCTACCCTGCGGGGTACTCTCCGGGCGGGTTTTCTAACAGTGCTAACAGGTGATGCTGAGTTCTCCAGGACTCCCCACAATCCCCCCCCCCTATTAATTTGTCCAGTTCGATGGCATTTACATAAAATATTACCAATATCACAGGATCTTAGAATTTTAGATGATATGTAAAATCACTCCTTAAAATACCCAGTTGGGTCCAAAATACCCAGTTGAGTTCCTGAGTCTCAATCTTGTTGAATTCAGGGATTCCCCTATCCAATCATCTCCATCCTGACATGCTTTGGAGTACTTTGAAAACTACCAGTACTGGGATCCCTGGGTGGCACAGCGGTTTGGCGCCTGCCTTTGGCCCAGGGCGTGATCCTGGAGACCCGGGATCGAATCCCGCATCAGGTTCCCGGTGCATGGAGCCTGCTTCTGTCTCTGCCTCTCTCTCTCTCTCTCTCTCTCTCTCTGTGTGTGTGACTGTCATAAATAAATAAAAATAAAAAAAAAAAGAAAGAAAACTACCAGTACTCTGGTCCTATCCCTGGGGATTTGATTTTTACTGGTGTATGGTGGAGCCAAAGGTGATAATTAAAAAAAAAAAAAAAAACTCCCCACAGAGCCTAAGACTGACTAGGTTTGATCACCTCTGCTCTTTGCTGAGTCTCTGGGTGATGCTGACACAAGGCCTATATTTAAAAAAATGATAATACTGGGGCACCCGGGGGTTCAACTGGAGAAGCATCTGTCGTTTGATTTCAGCTCAGGGTCATGAGACTGAGCCCTGCGTTGGGCCCCATGAAGAGCAGGGAGTCTCCTGGAGGTTCTCTCCCTCTCCCACTGACCCTCCCCTTGTTTGTGCCCTCTCTCTCCCTCTCTCAAATGTATAAAAAAATCTTTAAAACTTTTAAATAAATAAATAAATGATGATAGTACTAAGGATAGCCATGGAGAATGTCTCTCCTTCCAAGTTGTTTCATATCTAAATCAAACCCTTAACTTGGGCCCCATTAATACCAGGTCCCAACAATCAAACATGGATCTCTTAGTACATAACAGCAGTGCCAAAATGGAAACCAATAACTACTTTTAAAAAATACAAAGTAATGCCCTATTTGAGATTTTGAGAGAACCTTCAGAAAAAAAATATATTCTCACTTTAATGATTACAATGTTAGATCAATTTTTTAAAGCAATTAAGTGAAACAAATCCAGCACCTAATTTTTGAGACTTGATTCTCTAATGTGTATACATAGCCTTCCCCACTTCTGCAATCAAAAATAATGCAAAATGCATAGGTGTCACCACTAGTAGAATTGCTGAGCTTACATTGTAAGTCACTGGGCTTACATCTACAGAGGTCAGGAAATGATGAAATTTATTTCACTGAAATTTAGATGTGGAAAGGAAGGGTGTAGGGGGTAGGCAAGGAAAACAAAAAGCAGAGACTGAAGGAGAAAAATAACCAAGTTCAGGATGACAGAAAGCAGAAAAAACAAATTGAAAAAGAATCTGGAATGAAAAAGAAAGGGGGGAGGGGAGGGACAGGGCCATGACCCATACTTACTCTACTTAAACAAACAAAACAAAATCAATTGATGTAAGAGAATTCCAATAAAGGGAGAGGTGCCTGAACACTTAAGTATTCTGTTTAAAAAAAAAAAAAAATGCCAGCAAATCTGTGACAAGGCCAATGAGCAAGATCCTGTCTTCACCGGTTGCTTCCTCTGACTAGCTGCAGCTTCCTTTGAGTAATCCTAATTTTCCCCAACAAAGCTTTCCCATTCTTTTCAAGTTACTTCCAATTTATTTTTAACATACAGTTATGTGCTACTGACCCAAGATTGCTACTAACTGGAATGAGGAGTATATGAATCAGAAGTCATTTTGCTTAACTCTTGAGGTTCACAGGACCGGAGTGAGGGCCCAGCCACCCCAATTATAACCTAACTCCAGGTAATTCTATGATCTTCACCAAGCAATTACTGCTAATTCTCTGGGACTGAGGTTTCATATCTGTAAAGTAAGGAAGTGGAACCGGTTTCCTGAAGCACTGCCCAGTTCCAAAGTACTGCAAGCAAGATTAGAGACTACAATAATGGCCTTTAGGATTCAGGTACCAGAAAATCGTTCCATTATTCAGGGAATATATAAGAATAAAACTCTTCACTTCTTCCCAAAAGAACAAAAATCACCGCAGAACTAAACTGTTCAGGTGACTCAACTCACTTTCTTTTAAAGAGCCTTGGCTTTGTGTGCAATCTGAATCCCATCAGCCCTTCAGGAGTCAAGCTTTCTGCCTTGAAGATACAGTAGGCATTTCGCCAACAGGAAAAAAAAAAAAAAAAAGTTAGCCTAAAAATATATTTCTATACTGATTTTGCCTCCTCCCTGTCCCATCACCCTTAAAGACCAAAGTTTCACGGAATCATTTCCTACTTTCATATTCCTGGGGAAGAAATTAAGTTTTCAAAAGTGCCACAATAATGATGTTAGAAAGTAGGCTCTTCTCCAAAGTAGAAAATGAAAAGGTGCCATATGGAAATAAGGTATTTTTATTTATTTATTTATGATAGTCAGAGAGAGAGAGAGAGAGAGAGAGAGAGGCAGAGACACAGGCAGAGGGAGAAGCAGGCTCCATACACCGGGAGCCCGACGTGGGATTCGATCCCGGGTCTCCAGGATCGTGCCCTGAGCCAAAGGCAGGCGCTAAACTGCTGCGCCACCCAGGGATCCCTTTTTTTTTTTTTTTAAGGTATTTTTATTTATGGAAATAAGGTTCAATGACTGAGCGCTTGATCGGTAAAACCTTAGTAAAAAAAAAAAAAAAAAAAAAAAACACACCGTAGAGACAGATACCTTGTAAGACATTCAAAATATACCAGTCCCCAGTCTGATAAATCCAAATTTAATTCTGTCTTCCACCAGGTGAAATAAAACTGACAATTCTTCATCCTGAAATGCTTGACGTGGAGGATAGTTGAAAGAAATCTACATGTATTCCATATCCAAAAAAACTAAATGTAGTAGAATAAATTTTGATAAACTAGTAGAAACTACTTCCTTTCAAACTCAAAGTACAATTATTGAGAAGTTGGACGGACTATGAAAATTTAATAAATTAAAAAACTAAATTTTAGGGACCCCTGGGTGGCTCAGCAGTTGAGGGGTCTGCCTTCAGCTCAGGGTGTGACCCCAGGGTCCCGGGATCGAGTCCCACCTTGGGCTCCCTGCATGGAGCCTGCTTCTCCCTCTGCCTGTGTCTCTGCCTCTCTCTCTCTGGGTCTCGAATGAATGAATGAATGAATAAATAAATAAATAAATGCTTAAAAAAAACCTTTAGAAGTTCTTAAGAATTTATTCAGTTTATATACTGGCACATGCCGCACAGAGGTGGACGCCAAGTTTCTGAGGGTTATTCTATGGCTACTTCTGTGAGCAAATCTATCCTGGGGCTGAGCACTGTGTTCTGATGATGGGAGATAAGCAGAAAGTAGGAATCATGAGTCCCTTTCCTATGGCAGCCTAATAGAGAAACAAACCATTCAAAATTAGAAGAAAAAAAAAAACTCAATAAAACAAAAGCACATGGGAGACTGAAAATTTGATGGGAAAACAAACAGTTCAATCATAAAGGAAGTAACAGTGAAGGCAAATAAAGTTTAGAGCTCTTGTTCAAAATAAGAATCCCTCCTATGTCAGCCTGTCTTCCCCCCACCCGCACACACGCGCGCACACACACACTTTATGTTTTAAGGCATCCTTATAAGACTGCATCCCTCATATTTATGATCTAAATAAACATTCGCTGATTATTCCCATGTTGAAGATTCAAAGTAAGGTCTTGAATACACAGGATACAATAATGAGTAAGATATGGAAGCTGCATTTCAGGGGCTTAGAATCTATCAGGATGGACATATCATTTGGTCCCTTGCACATAACAAACCCAAAATAAACATCTTTCCAAATAAACATTTTAAAGGACCCCAAGCAGTTGAATGGTAACAGCTTGTGCTCCTATCACAGTACTTGCCTTCCCACCTGCGGAGCTTAATGCACTAAATAAACATCATCATCCACTGGGGCATCCCTGTTATTGATGTAGCTGGAAAGTATTATTCATTCTTTATCCAAATGAGGAAAAGGTTTTGGGAGGTTAAATTAGTTGCTCATAGCTACGAGAATTAACGGTAAAATAGGGAATAGAATTCAGAGTTCCCTAAGCTATTGCTCCAGATTTTTTTTTATCTCCTAAAGAAAATATTTCTATTTTACAGGTCTTTAGGGGTCTTAAGTAGTTTTTCATAGTAGTATTATTCATTAAGCAAAGTCTTTTGAACATCAAGGTACTTCATTTTAACAGGTTTGCATTTTTCTATTTTAAAATCGACTTAAATGAACATTATTTTTTGATGAAAATTTTCCACTCATGAAAACTCCAAGCTTTAAGTTCTAAATTTTCATCTAAAATTCCAAATTGTTGCATAAAAGTCCCACCCTCTCCCCCCAAATCATCATTTTGCAAGTTGTTAGTCTTAGGTATTTGTTACCACATTTCTTTAAGAAAGGAATTGATTGGCCTCATTAAAAACATTTAACTTATACTTTAAGTTTAAAAAGATTAGCTTCATGATTCATAACAAAAATATTCACCATTCGAATGAAATCGTTTGCCTTGGAAATAATTTTAAGCATTTAGTTCCAAGAAATAGCACCAACACTTAAATATAAATCCTGTTTTCCCATTTTGCCCTTTGTTAACATGGCAATAACTTCACCATGTCTTGTGGCTATTGTTTCAGTTTAATTGAATTCTTAGAAGATTTCATTTGCCTCAAAACATTTCAAGAGCACAATATGAACAACTCAATTATAATCAGACAACTCAGTGAATTGAAACGGAATAAACAGAAATACTGGGATTTGTCTGAATTGCATCACACTTTTGCACACTCTAGCACTCCCACCGCCCCCATCAGCAAAAAAACAAAAAAAAAACACTTGCTTTTTCTTCGATTCTTCCCCCTTGCAATTATTATCCTGCCACTACGTTTTATGAATTAGATCTGTTTAATCATTTTGGACTCTATCTGTACTATACCGTGAAGTTAGTGAAAACAAATGTCTACTTCATCATCAGTCACATGAAATAACGCTTTTATTACAAAGCATTTCTAACCCAAACTGGATAGCTTGTCAGCATATGTTGATTTTATATATTCTCATTTAAGAAGAGTATTTTAATGGGAATCTATTTAGATTTTGACTACAGCTTTAACATTGTCATGATTCTTACAGGTCTGAACTAGTAGTTACTTATAGTGACTTGGAACACCTCAAAATCTACTACAACCTACCACTGTCCTTCTCATGACTCATCAGTGTATTTCCACCCTAGCTCATTTCTTGGCTAAGCAGCCTTCTCCATTCCAAAGGGCAAAATGGGATACTGGGAGCACCCTAACCACTAACTCACTCAACCAAGCACCAACCTTTGCTTCCCTGAATAAGAAGTAAATGTGTATTTAATCCCCTAAAAGACCAGCCATTCCGGATTTCATTCTTCATCCCAAATTCTGAGCTGTTTAATGAATCTGTTTAAGCTCTGAGTTCAATGGCCTTTACTGCAAGGAAAAATGGTTAGAGATTAAAAACTGGGGACTCAGAGCTGCATGGGATGAACATTCGCCCAGTTGTCCTAGATTTGTCCCTGTTATCTCAGGTCTATCCAGTTAGCTTTGTATGCGGTGGTTACAATTATGCACATCCACAAGATCAAAAGAATCAAGTCAAATATTAGGCTTCAGCACATTTGAACACTCAATGGATCCAAAAAGACCAAATGAAAAGTGACAGCGGTACAGCAGGCACACTGTATACATTGTTCATTTAAACCTTGAAGGGAATTTCCAGAGTTGAAAAGTTAGCCAGAAATAAATAAGGACAAAAAAAGACTATTGGCAGTTGATTTTTTTCCTACTGAATTTTAAGTTATTGAGGACAGATAATGATAATGAGGACAAACAATTTTAGGCTGTGTTTTAAGTGCTCACACATGATATTCTGATGAGCATGACTGGTATGAGTGCCAAATTCTGAATGGAAATATGGAATAGGAAAATGAACAGTACATGTACATATAGTTTGGGTGTGTATACAACACCATATGGAAGTACCATACATTATATGGGTTGGAAAACAAGATAGAGAGATAGAGAGAGATAATTTCAAGACAGGAAATGTTGACCCAAGACTCAAAATATGATAGTACATTTTTAGTTAGTATTTCCAAGTCAAAGTAAGGTGAAGAGGGTACACCATGACTTCCTCCCAAAATTTTTGTACTAAGGCTGATAGTTTACCAATTTAATGTATTCCTAGTTTTCACATATATTTTTTTAATTTTTCACCAAATGATCATATCCTTAAATATAATTTCAAGACTTAAGCTTTGGACTTTATCTCTACAGAGTTCTGTTGATTTGCATTTTGATGTGCAGTACATATACATCCATCAAGCACTAATGCATATTCAATGCATCTATAAACACAAACAGGATGATTAGCTGTATGACAAAGTTCTAGAAATGGTTTACACAAAACACATATATAAGCACTTTCTTTGCTTCTCTCACTTCGATGTTTATTCCTTTGGTGTTGCCCATTAGGGTCACCTGGGGGTGATTAAATAAATATCTATGACCTGGCCCTAATTCAAACCAATTAAACAAAAGTTTTTGGAGCATGTTTTTTTTTATTAAAAAAAACCCATGATTCTAAAATGCAGTCACCTCTGAGAACCAACAACATTCCATAATTGTCTTAAAACATTCCCTAAACATTACTTAAAATCATCTTCCCTTCTAGACCTGGTATCCTATTTTTTTTCTTTATGCTAATAAGAATATAACACTATAAATTATTAAAGGCAATTAAACAATACATAGATGTCCAGGTAGAGTGGTCTAGAATGTGGGTTTCTCCACCATCCACTCATCCTTATGTTAATGGTAAATCCAAATTTATTTTGAGAAAAACATTTTGCCTAACTACAGGTACCTCTAAGTTGCTCAGTATTTCTTTTTTTTTTTTTTTAAGATTTTACTTATTCATTCATGTGAGACACAGAGAGAGGCAGAGACACAGGCAGGGGGAGAAGCAGGCTCCATGCAGGGAGCCCGATGTGGGACTCAATCCTGGGACTCCAGGATCATGCCCTGGGCTGAAGGCAGGCGCCCAACCGTTGAGCCACCCAGGCATCCCTGTTGCACAGAATTTGAAGTGCTTATCATTCTTTTAAGTAATAAGTGTGTTTCTATCGTAGGTTTATTTTTTATATGTTGCAATTAATTATATTTCATTTTTCTCTCTTGCTACATTAAAAAAAAAGACTCAAACAAATATGTAGTCCTCATCCTCCAATTTTCCAGGACCTCTCTGGTCTAGGCTTAAAAATTATTTTCATACCTTATTTTATATTACTTTCCTTCTTTTACTGAGAAAAAAAGAAAAAAAGTAGATTTTTTAATTCTACACTAATTTCATCTGCAATGTTTCAATATCCATTGCTGTATTTGTCAGGATGGTACATATTCCTCCGACGACACAGGCCACTACTGGTTAGTTTCCACTGTGTATTTCTCATCTTTGACTCTAGACATAGGAATATGCTTGGTTCAAGTTCTAGGAACTCTTCTGCACTATTCATATGTACCACTGTGCTCTCATCTAGTTTCATGGTTTCACATATTATCTATATACAAAAGACTCCCAAATGGTCCTCTCCCTTGAATACCAGACTTGATATCAAAAAAGTATTTTAAATTTAATATCTCTAAGACCCAACTCTTCTCACCTTCATGCCCATCTCAGTTCATGTCCAATCCATCCAAGTGCTCCAGCCAAAAATTTCTTATTTATACTCAATACCATGACTCCAATCCCATCAACCCTAATGCTGAACCACCTCCTTTGATGACAGCCTAGTTCCAAGTCACAATCCTCTCACCTGGGTTATCACAACAGCTTCCTAACTGGTCTCCCTGTTACTACTCGCTCCATCACCATTGTCTGTTCGTCACATCCTAAAGCCACTTTGACTCTGTTAAGGCAGAAGTCAAATCACGTCACTCCACTTAAAACCTTGCAAAATCCTACAGAAGAGCCCATTCAATCAATGTCACTATTCTGACCCCATCTCCTACCACAACCCTCAGTCTCACTGTTCTTCAGCCAAACTGGCCATGTTACTGTGTCTCAAACACTGGCACACTACTCCTTCAGGGATTTCCCATTGGCTAACCCCTCTGCCTGCAATGCTTTTCTCCTAGACATCTGGATCTTGTTAAGTCTTTCGTATTCTGTAGGGCACTCAGAAATACTGTGTATTTTACTTCTCTAACTTTTTATTATCTTTCTTCCCATCAAAATAAAATCTCTTTGAGGACAAGGAATCTCCTCTGTTTTGGTCATGAATTTTCCAAATGCCTGCAAGAATGGCTGGCACATATACTATTAAATAGATATTTAAGTGAATGAATGAATGAATGAACTGGCAAGTAATAGGTTAGTAAAACTGACTAAATTATCTTCATCATAGTATTTTGGTTTGTTATTCAAAATCTTGAGGAAAGTTAAGAGGAATCTCAAAGTGGCCAACTTCATTAAAGGAAGAAGTCAAGGAAAGAGAATCAAAGTTTACTAGACAAAGAAAACGTACTTAGCTCCCAAATAAATGGAAAAAAAAAATGTCCTAATTAACATGGAAGGTCAACTAAAATGAGAACTACATGCAATTTTCACTCTACAGACTTTAATCAACTTCAGAACTGTTATAAGCATATAAATTAGGTTGTATTTTAAACATATTAAAACTCATCCGTTCTTAATGTGAAAAAGAACTCTTGTTTCTGGCTCTGTTTAACTCCAGCACAGTCGGGAATCATGTAATCTGCAGATACAGTGTTGCTTTTAGGATCTGCAGCTTCAAAAATCTTTGTAGAAATACAACAAATTAACTACACATATTAAAGTGAAAGTTATTTCAATAAATATGGATTATAAATTACTTTCATTTATACATATTAAAAAATTATTGCACCTATATAATAGAGAGTAAGTATTGTAAAATAAGATAAATAAATATAAGTTATCCTTTGCCTCTGGACAAAACGAACTAGTTCGTATTGAACCAAACTTCTTTCTTTTTGTTATTTTCACTTTTTTAAAAGATTTTATTTATTTATTAAGGAGAGACACAGAGAGAGAGGCAGAGACACAGGCAAAGGGAGAAGCAGGCTCCTCACAGGAAGGCCAATGAGAGACTCGAACCCAGGACCCCAGAGTCACGCCCTGAGCTGAAGGCAGACGCTCAACCACTGAGCTACCTAGGTGTCCCTGAACCAACCTCCTTAAAAATAACAATTAAAAACTATAGAAGTTTTGGATATTTATTGCAGCATTAATTATGATAGAAAAAAGAAGATACATGTGCCTATAGCAATCATGATAATTTTTAAGATGTATGCCACTTTTATATGATAAGAAATGTTTATGTCACCCATATCAAATTACCTTGGAAGATGAGGAAATAATAATCATGCATTATCTAATAAAAAAGGGGAAGAATCATATATATGCTATATTGTCATGAATTCCTTACATAAACATACTTGTACATACATAGAGATGTACACACAAACACCATATACACACAAATATAAGCTCTCATGGGGGGTGAATAAAAATAACATCACAATATTGATAGTGGTTTTTCTCTTGGTTTTGAGGCTTATGTGTGATTTTTAAATGGTCTTCTGATTTATTTAAATATTTGTACATTATACACATACCGGCTTTAAAATTAAAGGAAAAGGAGGATGACAAATTTCTACAACTACAAATAAAAAAGAAATCTTGAAAAAAATCTTTCAGGAACGTGATAACAGAGATTAGACGCCAACATAATTAGTATTAATGTTTACGAGAATCTCTCTTTTTTCAAAGAAGCCCAAAGAATTTCATGTGAACTATGCTATATAACTAGAAATTTTATATATATAATATATATAAATATATATATCTGTGTGTCTATCATAAATAAATAAATAAATAAATAAATCTATCTTAAAAAAAAAAAAAAACATGGTAGCTAATTATTGGCCACTTTCTTCCTGTCCCTGATATTCTTCTATTAGTCTGTCTCGTGTCAGACTAAAAGCTGGACTCTTCTTTTTTTTTTTAATTTTTTTAAAAGATTTTATTTATTTATTCATAGAGATTCAGAGAAAGAGAGAGAGAGAGGCAGAGACACAGGCAAAGGGAGAAGCAGGCTCCATGCAGAGAGCCTGACGTGGGACTCGATCCCAGGACTCCAGGATCATGCCCTGGGCTGCAGGCGGCGCTAAACCACTGCGCCACCGGGGCTGCCCTACTGCACCACCGGGGCTGCCCTGGACTCTTCTTTTTGGAACTTGGTCTGCTCCCTATTCCAGCCACTTTCCCCCCACACACTCCAGTGTCCTTGCTTGCCTCTGGCCCTCTCCAGGCCGTTCTACCTATTATCATGGGACAAAATACTGTGAATCAATTAAATGATACACAATGCACGGCTGTGACCATGTAATTCACTCTCATTCTTTGAAGTATTGACTAGTAACATGATGAGGAATAATTAAAGATATGAGGTCCAATCCATTCACATCACCAACAATACCCTTGTTATGTGTTGCCTCCGATGATCTACTTTGGCAATTTTCAAAGTATGTTCGCAACCATATATTATGTTGGTCTTTACATACGTACCCTCTGGGATAAGGAAAGGCAATTATTAACTTCTTGATTTTTATCCTCAAAAAGAGAACCTTTCTTCAAATCACATGGATGTATATCCAAGGCCTAGGTGTTACTCAGACTCCAGAGCCTGAGTCTTCTGAAATAATCTCCTGATAAAATGTGCTTCAATCACTTCCTTTTCTTCATAAGGCATTGGGTGTATCTCCCCAAAATATCAAATCCTTGACAGGTGGCAGATATTCTCCGACTCCTGGAAAATGCTTAGTAAGTCGTATGTTCTCTGACACTATTTGGCCAGATTAGGGAGGAAAAGGTTTGGGATTCCAGGGTATTCACTTCAGAGAGTGGAGAGAAAATTCCCTGCTGCTTATTTTGTCATGGAATATTTGCTAATATTTTGTTGCCTAATGATGTCTTTTGGGCTTGCTCATTTTGTGTGTTTATACTTGAGGTTTTTACTGAAACAATCAACAGTGAGTTATAGGAAATGGGGAACACAATGAAACTCAAAGGAATTTATCTAAGCTTTCCAACGGACAATGGACAAATGCATGGAAGAAAAAATAGGAGAGCTATGTCCTACTCCAATTCATCCCGGATATTAATCTCTGCAAATAGGATTTCAATCCCAAAACTGTGTGGCAAAACGAATATCAAAAAATGGGTTAATCTAGTAATAGAAATAACTTACAAATACTATATTCTTGGGAGTGAAAATATTCAGAGAAAAATCCTTTGAAAATAAAGGATTTTAAATTCTTTAAAATCTGGATATGATTCTCTTTGAAGTAATGGGGATGAAATTAAAAGGATATAGGAGAGGTCTCTGTAGAAACATATAATTTTTGAGTCAGTATAAGACACCAGACCACAGGAGTGAACAAAGCATAAATTTTGCTCTCCATTGATTAATTCAACCTTCCCCTGAGGACTGTGCCTTACAGAACTCTCCAATTCTGGACTCTAAAGAATTCTGTACTATTCTGTGTGATTTCTCTCATATTCAGTGCCTAATATGTTCCTGGAACATAATATACATACTTGCACCCAGATGGATGGAAATACACACATATACAAGGTTACAATTTTCAAGGGTTCAAAAACCTCTAAAATCTCATTAACATAACATGGAGATGAGATATATCAAGGACAGAGGAAACTAAACTTACCCTTTCCTTGTTCTTCAAGGAGGAAATGAAAGCAAAAGGACCACTATAATCTATTTTTTCATTAGAACAAGAAGTCACAACTAGTAACATGGATATACCTTCAGGGATAAAAGGTTAAAATGTTTCCCAAATATGTAGATATCAAATGAGTACTTCTTATATACCAGTCCTATGAAACCAAAAGAAATCATTCAGTTTGCATGATTGAAAATACAGATTTAAAATAATAATAATAATAATAATAATAATAATAATAACAGGCCTTATCAGACAGATTTAGATTCAGATTCAATTTTTCAAATCTGGATAGTTGCTGGTACTTGTTTGAAGATACTTATACAGTAACAGACACAGTCAGATTTTGTAGCATTAGATACATTTAAGAATTTTTCCAGTTTCTCCACTTTTCAAATGTCAAATGTTGTTGCATGTCTTCTTCTCATGTATTTATGACATTATAGGCTGCAGCTACTCTCAACAGTAAATAAAATCCAAATTAAAATAATGCATTTAATTTTTTATTTTTTTATTTTTTATTTTATTTTTTTCATTTAATTTTTTAAATGTTGAAATAATAATGATCTCAAAGCAATTCAGTAAGCCAAATTTCTTTAAAAGTATAAAAAGGCTTAAAGAGCTAAGAAAAAATAAGCCTTTTTTCAAATTATCTCCATGTCTAAATATCCTATCTTTGTTAAGAATAATATTTGAAAAGTTCAGGTTGACCTACAATACTGTTCTATGGAAATCATTTTCAGACATCATTATGTGTCATAGTGCAAAGCACCTACATTCAATGAATAGTTATGTAGGAAAGGTAATTTTCTGAATTGGACATAAAATAATTCCTAATGAGCTGCTGAAAAATTATAATTGGGAAATGCAATTTATTTCTTGCTTAAAAAAAAAGTAAGTGGAAAGAATTCAAATCAATTTCTTACAGACTAATGAGATTACTAACCAGCCATGTCACCTTGGGCCAAGGGAAAGAAGAGCAATAATATTTATTCAGTATCAACTACACATAGATACTAACAGACACTGCACAAACATTTCTTTTCTGGGTACAACAAAATTGAGAGAGAGATTTTATTATCCCTAATTTACTGATGCGAAAATGGAAGCTCAGAAAAATTATTATGTCATAACCAGATATCAAGCAATAGAACCTGGGTTTGAATTCAGGTTATTCTGATTCCTGGGTCATTTTACTTTTACACTATTTTATTTGTAAAATGAAAGGTTAAATTAGAGGTAATCTCTAAGGTCTCTTTTAGACATAATGGAAACTCATTTTGATGATGTTAAGGGTACTACTGTTCTGGTGCTACCACCCAAACAGTTTATGCAATGTGCTGAATTTGGGGACTTCATGTGTCAAAATACAAGGAAAACTAATACAAAGGAACATGTTTTCTATTAGGGTGTCCCATTATTACAGTATAACCTTGTATAGCCAAGTGTCCACAAAAGGTGGCACATACTTAAAAGCACCATGAAGGGGATGGGATGCCTGGGTGGCTCAGTGGTTGAGTATCTGCCTTCAGCTCAAGATCATGACCCCAGAGTTCTGGGATCGAGTTCTGCATCGGGCTCCCTGCACTGAAGCCTGCTCTGCCTGTGTCTCTGCCTCTCTCGGTGTGTCTCCCATGAATAAATAAATAAAATCTTAAAATAAAAAGTAAAAGCAGCATGAAGGAAATCTACATGAAAACTATAAATTGCTTTTGTTGATGACCTATATACCTTTATTCATTCTACTCAAATGATTTCTTGGGCCTGTAGGTGTCGACTTTCTAAACATAGATATAGAACATTTAAAATTCCAAATTCCTTTTGGACAATTGCAATTAGTCCAGTAAAAAATTGGTCAGCCTGCATAAATCAAGAATTAACATGAAAGTCTGCCCTATTTTTTTAAAATGGGAGTCCAGTACAAAGGGTTTACATAAACATTGTGACCAGAGAAATCTGGATTTAGGGTGAGAAATGTGACATATAATAGCAATAGTCAGCTTTTCCAACCAGTTTATTGTCCTCATTGATTTTAGTTTTGAGTAAAAGAGGACAAAAGAAATAGTCACCTCTACCAAGCTAAGGAGACTCTAGCTTCTTGATTTCACTGGTAATGAATCTACCTGAATAATCCAGTTTAAAAAGAAAACAAAAACAAAATCAATGTCTGTCACATAAAGCAAGATTTTACGGTCACAATTATACTCTCAATAGCCAAGTTAAACTATAAAGCATAACATGAAATATCACCTTCCACTGCTGCAAAAACTTAAATTCCAAAGATTCCACATAGCACGTCAAAAAAGCATGCACAGGAACAATGAAATATTATTATACTGTTAAGCATTAGAAAATGTTTAGTAAGAAAGACGATAAGAAAAGGTAACTAGACCAATCCCATTTCTCCTCATGGAAATGCTTCAAAGGGCCAATTTAGAACAGCACAACATGTTAACAGAGTTAATTCAAGTCATTTCATAAAATATCCCTTTTTTTCTTTTTCATCAATACTATCATTCCTTCTATTTCTTCATTCAAAAACAATTTGAATTGCAAGGTAATTAATGGATGATCTCAAGAAAACAAGTTGAGAAAAATCTCCTTTACACTTTTAAGAGATTTTAAGTCATTCTGTGTTGGTGGCCATGTTCTTAATATAAATATACCTTGTCACATGACATATTCATTCATGATGGGCTCCTTCTCTTGAAGAGTCAAAAAGCAAGGAAAAGTATATGCCTTTTATATTCTCAAATGTATTTTTGCTCTAACTGGACTTCCTAGGAGCATTTTGTATTTCTTTTGAACTATATAAACACATAGAAACAGATCACTTTCATCTACGTATATTATAATACCATGTAAGTTCAGCTAAATTGAGAAGCATTACAGAGTTTCAGTTTTGAGTAATTCAAACATAAAAACAGAGTGAAAACCACCATTCTTGGGGAAGAAAACATTATGAGTCATTCGCTCAATTATTTATTGTAAGTCTAAGTGCCAAACACAGTGTTAAGCTGCACAAAAGTGAACGTGGTATTGTTTCACCTGATTTGTAATTTTAAGTACCAATCTCTTAACTATTTCATTTTATTAACAGTAGCATATCATTTAGCATTGTTTCAGATATCATTGTTTTAAGCCACAAAACTGAGTCAAAATCAATAGGATTACATTCAAAAGTGTTTTACAGTTTAAACAAGTTTTTATTTTCTATGTAATTCTAAGTTATTTTTTAGCCCTGTATAGAGCAAACAATAGAACCTGAGACAAATTAAATACCCAAATGAAATCTACAATTAATACTGAATTTATTTGTTAAACATTTCAGGGAAGGATTATCTATTTGTTGCAGTAATTACCAATTTAGGGAGCATATTCATATCCTAATAGGCTGGTTCATTACCAACAATTAGATCAAGAATCTCAAATTAACTTTTTCCTTTTTTTTTAGACTTACTCCTTTCTCATTGAAGAATAACTTTGTCTTGGCAACTAGTTTCCAGTGAAATTCTAATTGATGCAATCCATACACAGGTATATCCTCCAAAATGTTTCCCTTGTTAGTATCTTTATCAATGCAATGATTTGGGGTTAATACCCAACTTAATAGAGATATCTCTCAATATACAGATTTTGACCAACATTTTTTATGAAAAAATATCTTTATTTATTAATCAAAAATTCAATATAGTAAACAAATTGTGAATTACATTCAAATACAGTTAGTAAAACCAAAATTATATAAAAGTATTTGGAAAGGACAGAGTGACTGTAAGTGGCAAGTGTGTACATATAGTGAATACAAAGCAATGTATTCCATTTGAAGTAACTATAATAAATTTAATTATCTGGATCATATTACTTGTTGAGACCACAAAACTATGTTTTAAGCATTAACTTTAGCACCCACTTTGAAAAACCTACTCTGTATGCTGTGTTTTAGATACGTTTTAATTAACTGGTCAGGCATTTTGGTTAGCAGTCTCACACATGACAATTTTTCCCATTTAAAATAATAAGAAATTGACTCCTTGTTAGCACTTTCACAGAGAACATCTGATTTTTAGAAAAAGGCTTTGATATTAAGAGGGAGAAGCTTGTAATTAATGATGACCTATTATGTACCAGGAAAAAGACACTTACTTTGTCTTAAAGGGAAAAAAATGTATGATTATTTCAGAATGTGACAGAAAATAGTCAAAAGCAAACCTTCAATGGCTATAATAAATTGTAGCAAGTGTTCAGAGAGAACTTTATTTATCTTAGAGTATAATATGTACAAATAATGAATACTGAAAAGAAGCGGTGAACTGTGTTAAAACTTTTGTCAGAGTTGACAAAGTTTTGATAGGCTTTTTTACAACATTTTTTAGAGCTTTTAATGTCAAATATCACATTAATGCCAGACTGGCATTATGTTTTCTTTCTGTTAAAATAATGAATTGATCTTAGAATTTCAATATCCTCTGAACAAGAGGCTATAAAAATCATTCCTGACCTTCCGTTTAAGGTTTAAGAGGTTCTATATCTGTCTAGAACAACTTTCTGTGCATTATGTTGATCTTATTGTGGTTTTGATTATTAAGAACAAACACAACTTCATTACTTCTAGAAGAGCTAAGTTTTCTTATGATTGTGTTATCTTGTTATTTTATTCTAAATACTAAATATTATTACAATTATTATTTTAATGTCATTACTATTATACTAAATATTAATATTAGTATATGTATTAGTATATTGATAGTATTCCTCATTCTCGGGCATGTATGCTACTATCTTAGTCCAGTGACCCATCTCCTGCAATTACTCTTTAGATTTTGCCTGCTAAAGGCCCTAAATTCAGAAAAATTAAAATGTCAAGAAGTCTTCTCTTATAAACTGTGGAACTTCCTCTAGGGCTTTGGAAAACCACAAAGATACGGCCCTTTACCTGGTAAGACCAGGGAAACTAAAACTCATTAAGTGTGTTTGGTATGGGCGCTCCAAGTATTTTAACTAGCTCAACATCATTGTTAACCGTTGCTAGAAAGAGCTTCAAATCAGAGAAGTTCAACATTCTGTACATTTTCTTCAGGTAAATGTTACTAAACTAAAATATGTGCCCAAGATAAAACAATTTATAGGAAGGACCTGAGATCTGTTACTCTCCTCACTGTCCATATATCCTCAGCCTCAAGCAGGACAACAACCAAATCCTTATGAAATAGGAAAGTCCAGTATCTCAATGGAGAACTGATCTCTTCTCCATTACTATAAAAATCACAGCCATTCAGTCTGACTAGCAAGTGGTTTCTGCTTTCCTTCCATACTTTGCCTTTGCTAAAAGCTATAGGCTCTAAAAATTGGGTCAACTAATGGCCTCAGTGGAACCAATGGACTAAGGAAGATCTTCTGACTATGATGTCTCCAAGGACTAGCCTCATGGGTCTAGGCTTCAGCGCCCCCAGACTCAGAGCCAGAATCTCTAAGAATAATGACTCCCTGAAACAGACGGCAATCCTGAAATTCAAGAGACAAGGATTTAGTTAAGCATAACTGAAAGAACTGATGAGGGAAATCTAATTGGAACTATTTGTTTGGAAGATTATTGGTATATTTTTAATGGTCTTGATCGCTAATCCATATTTTCATAAAATCTGAAATGGTATCTTGTTTCCTTGACCCCTAAGATTTTCAAGAATATATATTTTTCTTTTTTTTAAAAAAAGATTTTATTTATTTATTTGAGAGGGAAAGAGTGAGTGAGAGAGAGAGAGAGAGAGAGAGAGAGAAAGCGCATGAGCAGGGTGAGAAGCAGAGGTCCCCACTGAGCAGGGAGTCCAACGCAGGGCTCGAACCCAGGACCCTGGGATCATGACCTGAACCAAAGCCAGATGCTTAACTGAATGAGCCACTCAGACACCTCTACATTCTTTATCTAAGTTTTTTTTTTTTTTTAAAGGGTGTTATTTATTTATTCAAGAGAAACAGAGAGAGAAAGGCAGAGACATAGGCAGAGGGAGAAGCAGGCTCCCTGCAGGGAACCTGATGTGGGACTTGATCCCAGGCCCCTGGGGTCACCATCTGGGCCAAAGGCAGATGCTCAACCCCTGGGCCACCCCAGTGCCCCTTTTTCTAAGTTTCTTTATTGTTTCAAGGCAAAGTAGTTAACGTGGTGGATACAAGAAGAATACGCTCTTCTTTTTTTACTGAAATGTAATTTGACAAATCAACTCTGTAACCAAAATGTTTAAATTTTATGAAGTGTTATATTTAATATTGTCTATTAAAAGATACACAATAAGTCCTCCAAAGTGATAATATGTGGATATTACCTAATTTCCAGTAATCAGGCCCATTACTCAACCTAAGTTTATAGGTTCTCTGCTTGAAAGAATGATCAATTTCTAGCAGACTAAGAATCTCAGCTAATCTGAGAGACACAGATAGAAATCCATCCACATTTACAGGTATTTCAGGCGATACCTAGTGGAGATAAAAAATTTCAGTTTGGTTTCTTAGTTTCTGGATACAAGAATAAACAAGGGAGAGTAAAAAAAAAACTTTCAAGTGATAGAAGTTTTTATGAATACAATCCTAGATTTCTAAAAACATCCCCAAACAGAAGTTAATTTTCTGCCTTTACTAATTAACACTCCCTGGCGCTAGATACTAGATATTTTTTATCTTTCTACAAAGCTTATATTTATTTTTTTTAATTTTTATTTATTTATGATAGTCACACAGAGAGAGAGAGAGAGGCAGAGACACAGGCAGAGGGAGAAGCAGGCTCCATGCATCGGGAGCCCGATGTGGGATTCGATCCCGGGTCTCCAGGATCGCGCCCTGGGCCAAAGGCAGGCGCTAAACCGCTGCGCCACCCAGGGATCCCAAAGCTTATATTTATTAATAAACACTTCTTGTTATACCTGAGTAAATGAATCAGGCCAAAAAAGGAAAAGAACAGGAAGAAGGAGAAAAAAAAAGAAAAATCATCTTTCTTGTTGTTTTACACAAGAGTGTATCACTGGACAGTACCTATGATCATAAGAGGAATATAGAGGGAGAAAAGGTATAAACCTTGAAAGTAGGGGGGAAAAAAAGAAAGTAGGGGAAAAAATAATTTTATCTTTCACTTTAAGAGCATGTAACTTTGTCTGAGTCAGGATTGATTAAGATAGTCAATAAATCTGTAAGAGATGTGAATTTGTAGAAGTTCGTGGTGGTACAAACGATACTTGTAATAATCATCCTGCAAATAAATTTCATCTAGTAGAGAAGCAAATGTTTATTATAATAAATGTTTATTATAATAAATGTTTATTATTATAAGCAAAAGTTTATTATAAACTTTTGTTTCTTATAAAGATAACCTTAAGAGTTTCAGATTTATTACCCTGTTGGGCGTTAATTTGTTTAGTATAAAATTAGGAATCTTATCCCAGCATTCTTTCTTTCAGTGAATTATAAATGCTCCCCTTGTTCCTATGGTGTTTTGAACCAGTTATACTATACTGCTGGTTCCCTCATTAATAAAGTAAATATATCTTGACCATGCATTCATCCAATTTTTATGTAACACCTGACTCCTTTTTAGGTTTTCAGTTTTTTATAAAGTCCCTTGCCTTATTCCTTCTATGTCATAAAAGTCAAGGGCAAAACAAGAGAGAATAAAAAAAATTCTCAATAGTAACAACTGCACATGAGAAAGCTAAAAAAAAAAAATTTACTGAGGGCATGAAGATTTCCCACTTCTCAAGTTACAGAACCAACAAATGCTTTGAAATCCAGGAACCCCTGACACTGGGCTGACAATGCCCAGTGAGAATGCCACGCTGCTCCAGTAAGGGCTTTATTCATCCAGTCTTCTTCTCGTTCCACAGCTCCCAACTTCTACTACCTACAGAGCCACATGCAACAGTACTGCCCCACACCCACCCCGTCCTTAGTCCCCCCAGTCTCCGCAGCCACGTGCCTCCGGGGGCTGGGGGAGGAGGATGTCTCTGAAAGGATAGGCTGGTCCCCATCATTCACTGCTTTAGGCATGGCTATGTGACACAGTTTTGGCCAATTAGACAAAAAGATAATTGTGTGGATGGGCATCTCAGAAGATTCTTCATGCTGATCAAAAAAAAAAAAAAAAAAAAGACATAATGAAGAGACAACCTGTTTTTCCTCATTTCTGAAGTCAGTACCTAGAGCACCTGCAGACCGGACCCCCGGAGGGGAGCTGGCCCAAAGCAAAAAGATGACCTATCAAAATGCAGGAGCAGATAGACCAATCCAACCAAGACAATGCTGGACCTCGTGGCAGGTAAAAGCAGCTTCCTTACTGCTTAAGGACATTCTAGGTTGGGCTCTTCATTACCTGGAGCTGAAGAACGTGGAAGAGATACACCTTTGCCCACGCTTCCACGTCAGCCCTGCAGTCTCTGCAGAAGCGCCTCTACTCACACTTGCTTACAGAGACTTCACAAGTGGGATCCTTTTCTCCTCCATCTCTACAGACCTGGATTCATTCCTAAGGCATGAAACCTCTGCAGACTTACTTGACCTCTCTGAACCTCATCTCCCTCATCTATAGAGTGAGGTTAATACGTGCCTCAAAAAGGGCTTTTATAAAAATTAAGTGATGAGGCCCCTGGGTGGCTCAGTCGGTTGAGCGTCTGCCTTCAGCTCAGGTCATGATCTCAGGTCCTGGGATCGAGCCCTGCATCTCCTTCTCCTTCTCCCTCAGCTCCACGCGCCCCCCCCCCCCATGCTCCTTCTTTCTCTCTCAAATAAATAAAAAAAATTAAAATAATAAAATAAAGCAAATAAAAATTAAGTGAAATGCCATATTTTTCAAAAATGCCTGAGATTAAAGAAAAGTGGTCAGGAAAGCATCTATCCTGCTTGGATAAAACCTCCTCTTTGTGGAAGGGGGAAGAGGTCTATACAACATACCACGGTTCTCTCAGCAGAAACTAGGTTTAAAAACTGACCATCTTCCAAGATTTTACAAGTATCCTTTTAATGTCCTGATGATGAAGCACATAAACACAGCTCTAAATTTTGCACAATATCAACTATGAGTTAAGTAACATCACATATTCTTCAAATAATCTCCAACTAAATCACTTATCTTTTGTATTTTTTTTTGTATATGTATTTTTCTTTTCCTGGCATTCTTCTTGTGTTTGAAAGATAATAAGCCTTTCAACTGAGACTAAGAGAATTCCTCAGCCACCATGAGGCAAGTCTATTTTGGGAGAAGAAAAGTATAAGGTCATAACGGCGCTTTGGTCACACTTCCCCCCCACCCCAAGGAAAGTAATTTTGTTTCTTTGGACTATGTATTGATTTTAAGGGACACGTAAGGCACCTGTACAGTCTTTGAAATTATTCTGTATTCTTATCCTAATTCATTTAAGAGGTTGAAAGTTCTCTAGCTCTGACACCAGTATTAATTTTTTTCCTTTCTTTTCTTTCTTTCTTTTTTTTTTTTAATACTGACCTGTTTTTTTTCCACTGAGATATATTGGGACATATCTAACTTAGATACATTATGTACCTGAAATATCAGGAAAATATTCCAGTCTCAGCATGCCATCTCTGTCCACAGTAATTTAGACATTCTTCATGCTGCATTTATGTCCACAAGGGTAATAGTCCTTACATTAAAAACCAGCCTTCAAGAAGTGTTTCACCCTTCATGTAGTCCATTACTGCCTTTCCCTCTCTGACCCTGCGCTGCCTCCAACTCCCACTGTTTTTAATAAGCAACTCAAATGTGGTAAACTATCTTCTCTGCGCTAAGGCAAAAGCACCGACAGATACGTGATAGCATGGTTCAGAAGAACACACTGAAATAAGCCCATAATTCTAATCTTAAAATATCCCATTGCAAACAAAGTCTTAAAGTTATTTTCAAACACTAAACTTTAGTCTGATTCCTGTAGTCCATGAATTTTTCTTCAGCCGTACATGCTCTAATGAGACAGCAGATAATATATGTGTTTCTGACGGTCTGCTTAGATAGACATGTGGCAAGTGTTCATCAAATAACTAAAAATAACATACAGGTATATCAAAGAAAGGGCAAAGTATCTCCCTAGGGGTTGAGAGTATCCTGTAGGAAACCCTGAAGCTCAGCAGCAATTCCAAACAAGTCTCAGGTTCCATTTCTTTTTTCTTTTCTTTTTTTTTATATTTTATTTATTTATTCACGAGACACACACAGAGAGAGGCAGAGACACAGGCAGAGGGAGAAGCAGGGTCCATGCAGGGAGCCCGATGGGGGACTCGATCCCGGGTCTCCAGGATCACAACCTGAGCCAAAGGCAGACGCTCAACTGCTTAAGCCACCGTGATGTCCCTCATATTCCATTTCATGCAAAAATTAAGAGTCACTTGTAGCTTTTCAACTTTGGAAACAGTATTTTAGAGGAAATAGTAAAAAATCAAAATAGAAAACTCATTATCCAGTGTATTTCAACATCTGTGAGCAACTCAAGGAAATGCATCAGCTACGCTTCAACTATGAAGCAGGATGGTACTGTGGCAAGAAGGACTCTGATACTAGACGAGCTTACGTTCGAAATCCCATCCCCAGGTGGCTTTAAGAAAGATATTCACTCTAATCTCAAAAATGTCACTAATTTGTAGGGTTCATGTGAGGATCAAGAAAATAGATCATATCCCTGGTATGGTAAGACCCAGTAAGCCAACCCTAAGGCAGAGCTCACGCTACCAAGTACCTTCATCTCAGAGATGCTTGTGGGAAAGTGTTGAATGTGTACCAAACCATTGTTTTCAAAGTGTCCCTGGGAGACTTCTATCTCTTGAGTGTTTTTCACAGAAGCCGTCCTGACAGAGCTGGGGTGGTGGAGAAGAAAGGGGCAGGGGAAGGGATGTGGGCAGTTCAAAGCACACAGGTTCCAAGGCTATTTATTAGCTACTAGTCCCCTGTGGCTGATTTTACAGATCTGAGTACTGAGAAATATTATTTTCAAAAAAAGAATTCTATCATCAAAAAAAAAAAAATGATTTGCTAGATCCTCTAACATCAACAAAACCAACCATCATACTGCAACTTAATGTCTCTATTTGCCATCACTCTATACACGTAGCTTCATTTTTCCATCTCTGCCACCTTTTGACTCTGCTAAATTCGCTGCCAAATAATTCTGTTCATTTAAATGTGTGAGATTTTGGCAGTTATGACCTTGTAGAGACATGTATCTTATTACCCATTGTGTATAACAGAGTGACGAAAAGATTAGGCAAGGTGACCCACTCATTTTAATGACTGATTAAGGTTAGAAATGGTAAGTCAGTGCATAAACTCCCATGACATTTCTCCTGAGGTATATCAAAATGTGATATACTGCAGACAGAACACTGTTTAGTAAATTATGACTGTAAGTCTTCTCTTACAAAACTAAGACACTATCAACATAGAAAATTTAGCTGAAATTATTATACAATCTATAAAATGTTTTCATATGAATCAAATTGTGGAACCCAACATTTTGTTTGACTTTTAAACATCACACGCTCAGGGCAGGCCTGGTGGCTCAGCGGTTTAGTGCCGCCTGCAGCCCAGGGTGTGATCCTGGGACCCGGGATCAAGTCCCACGTTGGGCTCCCTGCATGGAGCCTGCTTCTCCCTCTGCCTGTGTCTCTGCCTCTGTGTGTGTGTGTGTGTCTCTTATGAAAAAATAAATAAAATCTTAAAAAATGAAAAAATAAAATAAACATCACACGCTCAGAAGAAAGCCAGGCACAAAGTCATGCGCCCCATGCACACTCCCTGCTGAATACACAAACACATTTAGTCTCTCCAGATAAGTATTTGAAGAAGATACCTTTATTTTAACAACCTGGCTACTAATTCCTGTTTAAACTCTGATATTTAAAAAAAATTTTTTAAGGATACACAGTTCCAAATGTAATAAGTTGACATAAAGACACATTTCTTTTTTTTTCTCTTTTTTTCTTTTTTTTTTTTAAAGACACATTTCTTAACAGCATTATTCATTCCGCATCCTTCTCTGTATAATGCTATTTGTTCTCTACATTCTAGAGTGGACAAGAGGACAGAACTGAGATCTAGTAGGTTCTTAAACTATTAAATCATACCTCACTAGGTTTTATAACAAAGGAGGCATGGTGTCTTATTCCAATCTTCAGATTAACTTAATGACAGAGGGCTTTATTTTTTACTGTATACATAGCATGTGTGTATTTTATGGAAGGAAGTCTGTATAGTGATTTACATCATCATCAGTGCAAAGTACCAGACTGAAGGTGGGATATGATATAGTCATAATTTTAAATACTATCAAATAGGTACTCTAGAGACTCTAAACTAAAATTCAATTAGTCGTTTTACAAAAGGCTGTTAAAAAAAAGCAGTTATAATTATAGTAGGTGATAAGTATATTGAGATGTCAATCATGATCCCCAATCTCAGATCTAGGACAGAACGTATAGTAAAATGGTCATGACTTTTATGTCATAAGCATAAAAGAGTATCTGACAGACAAGGTCACAGATACAGATATATTTGAGATCAAAGAATAATTTCTAGTTCAATGCAACATCTCTCATTTTCATTCCAGGCCTCTACAGAATAAAAGATTGAGATTAATTCAACAAGCAAAAGACAAAAGGGAGAGAAGGAGAGAGGGAGAGAAACCCTAAAGGGAGCCCATCTTGGTTGTATTAAAAACATTTACAATTATTTTTGAAATAAATAAGTGAAATCATTTATAAAGGCAAAAGCCAAATATTAATAATTATGTGAAGATCTTCAAGTTACAATAAAATCTGAACTGAATGCAATATTCCAGCAATGAAGTATTTGTTTCATTCAATTAAATTTTTAGCAGGAGAAAGAAAAACTTTTTTGTTTAATCCTTGACGAAAGTATTTAAAAGTACATTCTACAAGTTGACATTTCTGCCTATGTAAAATGAAACAGTGTCTTGGGACATGGAGGAATAAAAATACAGTTCATGTTCATGAAGAACTTATACTTTAGAGGAGAGAATGACACATCACGGATGATACTATAACAGCTACAAATGAAATGTGTACCAAGTACAGGGTAAAACATTCAGATATGAGGATAGAAGAAATATAAAAGTTCTAAGCCAATTAGAAAAGTCTTTCCAATGCAGATGGTACTTGAGTAGACACAGTAAGAATGGGTAAGAGTTTGAGGAGTGGACAAGTGGGCAGAGAACTGTCTAAGCAGAGGGAAGAGAACATACGAAGGTGCAAAGATGCTCAGAGACCACAGTGTCTTTGAATGTCAGGGCGCGGATACAGAATGGTGGGAAAGGGTTTGAGCCCATTTGAGATGTCCTATGATATATATTTTATTTTAATCTATGACATTTTTAGTTATTAGTTTAGTTTTCCCATAGCATCCCTGGGAGCACTGGCTTTAATCTGATTTTCTGCCAATTTTTAAAAAGATTTTATTTATTTATTTATTCATTCATTCATTCATTCATTCATTTTACAGAGTGAGAAAGACCGCACAAGCAGAGGGCAAGGGAGAAGCAGGCTCCCCACGGAGCAGGGAGTCTGATGCAAAACTTGATGCCAGGACTCTGGGATCATGACCTGAACTGAAGGCAAACGCTCAACCAACTGAGCCACTCAGGAGCCCTGCCAAGTTTTACTAATAAGTAAGACATATAGAGAAAAGTATCGAGCTCACATTTATACAGCCCAGTGATTCTTCAGTTTGGGCACGCCTGTGAAAACACCACCCAGACCAAGAAATACAGTATTACCCAACCAGAAGCTCCCATGCCACCTTCCAAGCACTAATAACCCCTCACCCCTGCTGGCCCCTCCAGCAAGTACATACTAGCCTGACTTCTAACACCATCAATAGTTTTACCTGTCTTTGAAATTTATATAAATTTATATAAATTTATATAAATGAAAACAGCACATATTCTTTTATGTCCACTTTCTTTCCTTCAAGGTAATGTTTGTGAAATTCACTCATATCATATATAGCAACAGCTCGTTGGCATACATTGTTGTGTAATACTCCCTTCGAGGAATGTATCACTACAAATGCATACTTATCCACTGCAGTGTTGACAGATACCTTTGGATGGTTTTCAGTTTGTACCTATTATGAGCACTGGTATGTCGTTTGGAGAATGACAGTACTTGATTCTGTGGGGCTTGTACCCTAGAATGGATTTACTAGGTCAGTAGGTTGTACAAAGTACATGCACAAAGTTATACTCTGACCAGTAGTTTATGAGAGTTTCATTTGCTCTACACTCTAAAAAACCTGAAGTTTTGATTTTCATCTTTCTGCTGAACATGTAGCAGTTTCTCATTGGTGTGTTGATTCACATATCCTTGGTGACTAAGTTGGGGAGGTGCTCATATTTTCCTGTGATTTCTGGCCATTATCCTAATACTAAATGGCCTAAATTGTTTGGCATACTATTTTTAATGCACTTAGCAATATATCTTTGAGAAATAATCTTCTTCTCTCCTCTTTCCTTGTCTTCTACCCATCTTCATTTTTCAGTTATCCTAACCTATTTGTCCACCCTCTCCTCCTTTTTACCCTCTATGTTTCCAGTCCAAAAAGGTCAATGTCATGGGACGCCCGGTGGCTCAGTGGTTGAGCATCTGCCTTCAGCCCAGGGTGTGATCCTGGAGACCCGGGATCAAGTCCCACGTCAGGCTCCCTGCATGGAGCCTGCTTCTCCCTCTGCCTGTGTCTCTGCCTCTCTCTCTCCCTCCGTCTCTCATGAATAAATAAGTACAATCTTTTTTTTTTTTAAAAAAAAAGGTCAATGTCCCAGTAACCGTCTAGAGAGTTCAATAGATCAAAAACAACTTTGCATCTGAGACCTAGCCTTCTTACTTGAGGGCTGCAAAATGCTTGATGGTGTTTGTCTGTTTATGAATGAAACAAGTAAGCATGCCTATTTATTTGAAAATAAATAAATCAGTCATAAAATTTTAAGAGGATAAATGTAAATGTCTCCTTTTATTAAAATTCATGAACAATGTGCTAAAGAAATATCCAAAGCATTTTAAAGAAATCTGTGAAACAAAATGGAAAAAAAAATGGCATCTAATCAAAAAAGAGACCAATAAAAGGAGACAGATGCACAAGGGTGCTTCGTTTCCTTTCCTTAAAGACCAAATGCAAGTCACACTGGGCAAAACTAAAGTAGCCATGACCTTTTCCCTCCTCTGCATGATTAATTACTTAATGTCCTATTAATTGGAAGACGTAGCTGAATTTCAAACACTTTCATTTTCTGTGCACATCACCCTGTACTGTAACTACCGATTAAGCTGTTCATCAAAGGTGAGCCAACAAGGTCACCTGAGCAGCGTCTCTTCAGCGATTCATTATCCATCTTCAATGGCAATTAACAATGGTAACATTTCCATAAATCAACATCCTTCTGATTATTCTCTGATTATAAACAGTCAAAATGTGTGCATCCCAGCCCACCCCTTTTAATTTTATATGAAAAAAATTCTAAATATACCACAGAGAAAGCTCAGGTGAAATATTACAGGAGTTTGTTCAATTAAAATGTATGAAGAAAATAAGGTTATGCACCTTTGAAAGAGAAATACAAACTTATGCACCAAACTAAATGGGCCTGCTGGCACCACAGGGGGCAAAGATAAGAAGCAAAGGCTGTCAACCACCTAGTACCAAGGTATTCCTCTGGAGAGAAAATTATGGCTCAGTTCAGCTTTGGAGATGACCATTTGCCTACTCAGCCATAGAAGTTGACAATTTTAAATGGAAAGCAGATTTAATTCACCTTACCCTCAACATACACATTACAGGGTGCACCAATAAAAATTTTTCAAAGGATATAGTTACTGTATCATAATTCAGAAGTGTAATTTTTTTAGGTTTGGTTTGGTTTGTGTACTTGCGATCTGTTGTTGTTTATTGTTGATATTTTAAGCTGTTTAGCTCTTTATATCAGATTAGTAAATTCAGAAATGCTATTGATAAAACTCGTTTCCTTGATTTACTTGAATTTACATTTTCATCTCCAATGGCTAGTCTAAAATTTCATTTCTAAAATTCACTCATTACAGGAAGGTGTTTCTGAATTTGTAGAAAATTAATTATAAAGTGTTTTTAAAATGTCATCATAAAAGTACTGAAAACGTGTTAAAACAGATTATTACTAATAGGTAATCAGTTTATCAATTATATGTGATTATACATAATTACATAATGATTATATAGTACTGCATAGCATATTAACACATTACATTGTATATTATATATATACGTGATTATATATAATGTATAGTTATAGGCTGCATTTACTTCTAAATATTGAAAGGAAAATAGTTCATGCTTTTTACTATTGTATTTTAATATTCCTGTTAACATTTTTAATTTTAATTTAACTTATTAAATTTAATTTAGTAAGTTATTGCTAAACATACATATGCAGAGCTTGGAATTAGTTCCAAATTAATATGTAGACTTGAAGGCACATATATTATTCTGATACTACTAATAAATGATAGCATTATAAAATGATATGTATATATTACTACTGTACATTAATGTGTTTTTCACAAGAGAAAACACAACTCAACCTGGCTTAACCAGTAAGAAGATGTATTATTTCACAAAACCAGAAATCAAAGGATATATGAAGGTCTAGGTAAAGAATGAACAGGGCTTAGCCCTAGTTGTCTAAAATTTTCCCAGAAAAGACCTTCTTCTCCATTTGACAATTTTGTCTCCAGGCTGCCTTTCCTCAGAGCCAATTGCATGCTTGAGAGCAGAGCAACAATGAGATAAGCATTCTCCCCATCATGGAATATAAATCCTTCCTTTCAGTCTGTTTGGACTAAATCTGTGTAATTTAACTGAATAGGTTTCAAGTAAGCTGATCCTACATTTTAGATTATTTTAAAAGGATTTTGCTTGTTCTGCTTTTATGCGTTTTTTTTTTCTTGGTTTTGTTTCCATTTTGCCTTTTTATTAAGTAAGAAAAAAAACCACACAAATACTTTTATCTATCCAGTCAGAGATAACAAAAACATAGTGAGCATTCTTGAAGAATACAGGATTATAGAAAAGTTTTTGAGGGAAAGGCAAAGACAACAATAAGGTTGTTGGATGTGGTCAAGTAACTTGACTACAGTCATTGACTGTAACAAATGATTGTTACACCTAAAGTAAGAAAATGCTACAAATTCCACAGCCATTCCGCCATCACTGGGTCAACCAAACGATTCTCACCTTGAGGCATCTCAGGTGGCAGGTAATGAGGTTCCTGGGCACTAACATGTACCCACTCAAAGTCATCATATAGATCCTGGTGGTAATCACAGGCCCCTGGACCATCATCAAAGGTACAGCCACCTAGAAGAAGAAAAGAAAGATTACCGTTGCATTCTACACAGGTTTGCTAATAATTGAGAATGTGCTGGAGAAGGAAAGATTTATACTGAACATACAATATGTCACTCTGGTTTGTTTGTTTTTTTAAGATTCTATTTATTTGAAAGAGAGAGAGGGAGAACAAGCACAAGCAGGGGGAGCAGCAGAGGGAAAGGGAGAAGCAGGTTCCCTGCTGAGCAGGGATCCCAATGCAGGGCTCCATCCCAAAAGCTTAACCCACTGAGCCACCCAGGTGCCCCATAATACGGCAATCAATGATAATTGATACTCCTGTATTTTACTATTCTTGTTAAATTTTCACATAAAATGAATTTCTCTTAGTGTCTGTTTGAATAGAAACCAGTTTGAGCCTCAAAAGGAAGACAGAGGCACAGATTTTGAAAGATTAAATACAGTAGGAGATACTTATATAGTGAAGCATTCCTGAAAAATACAAACCGTCTAAAATCTAAAGAGATTTTAACAACTTCAGTGGGGAGAAGGGGGGGGAAGGGAAAAAGTAAAAATTATCCTTTTTTTTTCAGTCTCCTTTTTTTTTTTTAATTTTTATTTATTTATGATAGGCACACAGTGAGAGAGAGAGAGAGAGGCAGAGACACAGGCAGAGGGAGAAGCAGGCTCCATGCACCGGGAGCCTGACGTGGGATTCGATCCCGGATCTCCAGGATCGCGCCCTGGGCCAAAGGCAGGCGCTAAACCGCTGCGCCACCCAGGGATCCCTCCTTTTTTTTTTTTTTTCAGAACATAAGTTCAAAAAGGTGAAGTTAATATTTAAGTCTTACCAAATACCTTGCTTGAAAAGCACACTTTGAAAGAACATTTCAAATAGCAAATGAAACATATAAAGCTTTATAGGGTCTATAAGTGTTTGAGGTCAGTGATACAGTCTTTCATACTTTATTTAGATTGCTTTCATACATACTTATGACTTAAAAGGAGGGGAAAAACTAAAATGTAAAACCGATCAGATTAGCCTATAATCACTCTCACCACTTCCATTTTATTTAATAACTTTTTTCTTTAATAAATGAAGGTAGCCTCTCCTTTATATCAGTCTTTTTCCTGTTTGTTTTTTTTCCCCCTGAGGGGTAATTTTATGACAGAAGTAGAATGATCACTTTTGCTTCTCAACCCATATATACAGGCACACAGAACTCAACATACTTCGTTTATTCAGCTCATGAAAATAAGAACTGGTCTGTATGTCTAATCTTGAAAGAAAATGGATTAGAACTAATGAAAATTCAGCAGCAGGTTTAATGAGAAAAACCAATAACCTGTCTCCTTTCAAGTAACTTATTTGTTTAGTTTCCATGGGGATCTTTGAAAAGAAATTCAGTGATTTCTCTGACCAAACAGCAGACTATGGAATGGTAAACTTCTGGCCTATAAATTCTTCTCTGTAAACAAGAAACTCATTTTTTTTTAAACAGAAATTTGTCAGCTTATATATGAATAGAAATTGCATTCCTCACCAATGACCGAGATAAGCCTGAATCACAGGCAAAGAAGGCAAGATCAGAGATGTTCAGATGACATTATGGCCCTAATAACCATTTCCCAAAGCAGAACATGTATGTGGACATCCTTGAATCATTCTTATGACTACATCAATCCTGTAGCATAATCACACTTCAGCAGCTTAAAAGCTTAATAATGTCTCTTAAATATGCCTAAAATAGCCTCTTTATAAATGCTTTCATGGAAAATGATGTACATCTTAATCAATGAAAAAAGGAAATGCATCTTCACATAGCAAGGGGAAAGTTTTTCTCAAAATATAATTTCCTATCACAAACCCCAAGTGACTTATTGCTTTGTAACACATGCGCTCAGGGCCCCCACTGCCCTTTATGACAGTGTTAGTGGACCCCGTATATAAATTTAAACTCCCAATGGAACCTACATTGACTCATTTGGAAGACAAATGACCTTAATTGCTGCCCTTCATATCCACTGTTAATTTTAGACTCCAGGATTCTGATTAGCAATAACCACTAGAAGTATCTGCACAAGAAAAGTGGGTCAACCCCTTCTATCTGTTGTTGCCTATCAATGCCATTATCATTCAAGAGTTTTGGAAATAGTTACTGGGTCCATTTGACTTGATTGATAAGAAATTTTTTAAAAGATGTTTTTTTATACTACAGCTCACAGTTAATTTTAATCTAAGAGGTACCATATATCTATTCACAGCACATAGGGCATATCAATAAATCTCTGATAAATGATTTTTTTAAGTCTTTTTGTATTTTATATTTCAAGGGTAAGTACTATTACTGTATACTGAACTAGATGACAGGAAACAAATAACTGTTCCTGGCCTGATAAATAGCATAGGGGCATAGACAGACATGGGGAGATATTTATATATATACAAAACACACTATATATATAGCATTAAGACCAAGGTCATAAAGCACACAAATGACAAATGAATTGGCTACTTACACTACGGTTGGTTAAAGAAGGCTCCATGTATTTAGGCTTATATGAGTAAAGATAATGCTGGGCTAGAATGGAGATGGCACTAAAACTAAAAACAAAGCAAAAGCAAAGGCATGCAACTTTAAAGAAACATGAGATTGCGGGGGATATCTCAAATATCCTCAAGAATTTCTGGGTTATGGGGGATCCCTGGGTTTAGTGCCTGCCTTTGGCCCGGGGCGCGATCCTGGAGTCCCGGGATTGAGTCCTGCGTTGTGCTCCCTGCATGGAGCCTGCTTCTCCCTCTGCCTGTGTCTCTGCCTCTCTCTCTCTCTCTCTCTCTCTCTCTCTCTGTGTGTGTGTGTGTGTGTGTCTATCATGAATAAGTCAATAAATAAATCTTTAAAAAAAGAATTTCTGGGTTATGAATATGAAAAGTATGTAGGGGACAAGACAGAAACAAAACTAAATGTATTTTAGATATAAAATGCTTAGATTTTATTCTGCAGTTGTACTGACGCCTTTAAAGGATTTTATCCAGTTGTAGGACAAATTCAAGCCATGCTAAAAATAACAGATAATAAGAATAATAAGAACTCTAGTAGTCACGTAGAGTTTATTTTTTTAAAGATTTATTTATTTATTTATGATAGAGATAGAGAGAGAGAGAGAGTGGCAGAGACACAGGAGGAGGAAGAAGCAGGCTCCATGCAGGGAGCCTGACATGGGATTCGATCCCAGGTCTCCAGGATCATGCCCTGGGCTGAAGGCAGGCAATAAAACCACTGAGCCACCCAGGGAACCCCTGTCATGAAGAGTTTAAAGATGGAAAATGAAGGTAGGGGGTTTGGTTCAACCTTACAACAGATAACACGTAATACATCTTGAGCTAATCCCATTATAAACAGTCCCTGTTTACAGTTTTCGGCTCACTCTTCTAACACATAGTCTTCTATAGACATGTTCCCAAGTTCAATATATCTTCACGTATACATAGCATTAAGATCTGCTTAAAGGAGAAGTATCTTTGAAAGATTCTACTTCATAAAAACATAACTCATGAAGTCAAAGTTTCCCAGAGCTAGACGGCAACATAAAAGGAGGCAAGATGTTCAAGAACTTTCGTGAGGTAGAGGGGATGAAAAATCAGCCAGGAAACCACTTACATTTCAGTTGTTGTATCTGCCACCAGCAAGATTACAAATGAGAATCCGCAAATCATGTCAGAGAAACAGCAATCACTAGTTCCTTGACCCTTGCAGGAAAATTGCTTCTTTTTTTTTTTTTTTTTTTTTGGAAAATTACTTCTGAAGAGCCATTTCACAGATTGATAATTCCTTCATTCCAACCCACCAGCTAAGGGACAGATCAATCATTGCAGCGGGCTGCTTCCACTATGGCCATCCACCTGTGGGGCTTTGCAAACTGTGCATCTGAAGATAAAAATCAAATTAATTTGGATTTGCCTGAATTTCTTTCCATTCCTAAGCCACTCACTGCAAGGAGTGGTGTAGGAAACATTAGTGGCCCAACCCCAAAACTGTATTGCCTAAACTTCCAGCATTTGGACTCTTGAGCATTTATCTAATGGACAAATGGCGGTAGACTCTATGAGAGAGCATGGAAATAGAGACCCTTTCTGCACAATCATGAAAGAAAGAATACTAAACTCAAAGCCTTTTTTTTTTTTTCCTCTCTTATTGGTCCAAATCACCATCTTATGTCATTTCCTTTCGGCATTCTCTTTATTTTTTTAATAAATTTATTTTTTATTGGTGTTCAATTTGCCAACATCTAGCATAACACCCAGTGCTCATCCCGTCAAGTGCCCCCCTCAGTGCCCGTCACCCAGTCACCCCCACCCCTCGCCCACCTCCCCTTCCACCACTCCTAGTTCGTTTCCCAGAGTTAGGAGTCTCTCAAGTTCTGTCTCCCTTTCTAATATTTCCCACTCATTTTTCTCCTTTCCCCTTTATTCCCTTTCACTACTTTTTATATTCCCCAAATGAATGAGACCATATAATGTTTGTCCTTCTCCGATTGACTTATTTCACTCAGCATAATACCTTCCAGTTCCATCCACTTCGATGCAAATGGTGGGTATTTGTCATTTCTAATGGTCTGAAGTCATTTTCAATAATCAGTGTTGGCTCAATTTTGAACAAAAGTTGGAGAAAAAATAAATTTCAAAATATTAAAAATAAATAAATTAAATTTTGAAAATACAATTTTAAAAACTGGAGAAAAATAGAAAGTCAGTTGGGCCCTGGGCAGCTCTGAACATTCGGTAGAGGACGTTCTTTTAAAAGATACTGGACAAGGGGCGGTGGAATGGTTCAGTCACTTTAGCGACCAAGTCCTTATTTCAGCTCAGGTCATGATCTCAGGGTCCTGTGCCCAATCCCCGAGTTGAGCTCCTTGCTCAGCGGGGAGTCTGCGTGAGGATTCTCTCTCCCAATTCCTCTGCCTCTCCTCATTCACTCTCGATCTCCCTCTTGCTCTCTCCCAAATAAATAAATAAATCTTAAAAAATAAAATAAATTAAAAGATATTGTACTAGGATATTCCACATTCCCCCATCCAGGGCACTTGTGCAGTCTTAATTTCCTGACTGAGTACAATAGCAAGAAACCTATAGAATTCTCTTTCATGGCTCTTTACTATATATAAAGAACAAGCTTCATTTAGTTGAAGACAGGGATTATTTTTCTTTATGTTTCCTTAAATAGTTTGAAATAACAAGGTTTTAAAAAGAGAAAACCTTCGACAAAATATGTTGGCAAATACAATATCCTTAGTGCATCTGTTTTATGATCTTGAAAAATGGACATTATTAATCTTTTCCAACTGTGAATTAAGCTGTGATATACGAATTGGCTCATGTAAGTGATCATCAACTTTGCGATGATCTTTCTTCTATTAAGAATGCACAGAAAGATCAACACGTGTTACATTAGGACACAGGCAATACTGAATTAAACTAACTTTGAACAGGTTATCCTTATCTATGCTAATCAGAAACCATAATACAAAAGTTTACTGGTATAATCCCCAAAACTCATAATATGGAAGCCAATACATTTCACCAAAAAATTCAAAAGAACAAAAAAGGAATTCATTACTAAATATCTTAGATACAATTCCACCTCTATACTGAGTCAATATAGTCTATTCCCAGAGGAACAGGTTATTGGAAAAAGGGTAAAAATTACTTTTATATAAAGTTCTTATTTCCTCTGAAATCTACTGGGTCATCTTAATGTTTTTGTTCTGTTTTCTTTCCTTTTCAACTTTATAGTTTTGGGAATACTGAAGGTAGAAAATAGGAATTAACAATGCCATGATCAATGTTCAGGTAGTTTATATCTGCTCTAAAAATAAGCAATGTTTTTTTCTCAATTTAAGTACTGAAATTCAAGCAAGAAAAAAAAATCCAAATAGATGCAAAGTTCAAATGCCTTTGTGGGCATAAGTTAGAGTCACTGGTCATAATACATTGCTCTGATCCAATACTACAGAGGATCTACTGAAGACAAATTAGGAAAGTCATGAATTAGAGTTGCTTCAAAGATAATCAATTCAGGGACGCCGGGTGGCTCAGGGGTTGAGCATCTACCTTCAGCTCAGGGCATGATCCCAAGTCCGGGGATCGAGTCCCACATCAGGCTCCCCGCAGGGAGCCTGCTTCTCCCTCTGTGTCTCTGCCTCTCTCTCCCTCTGTGTCTCTCATGAATAAGCAAATAAAATCTTAAAAAAAAAAAAGATAATCAATTCAGATTAAAAAAAGTCTTTTATCCTGCTAGTAACTAATTAGTATGTGAAAATACTATTTGAGCCTAGCTCTTTCATAAAGGAAAAGAACTTGAAACACATTTGTGGAAATCCAAACCCATCATTTATTGATAGATACAAATGATTCTTAATGATGAGAGAAGAGTTCATTTCAAACACACCCATAAATTATCTAATTGTTCATCCCTAACGTACCATTTCTAGCCAAGAATATATGTTTAATATATATAATCCAACATTATTTAGCTCCTAAGACTTCTATTCAAATTGTCTATGATTCAAAGCAAATGCTATCCTCCATCTGACTGAACCATCTTCCTTTAATAAGACTGAATTAGCCAGAATAGAAAATACACCCAAATTCCCTCCCCTTCATCCTTGCAGAAACAGTATTAAAATCTCCTAAACTTCAACTGGTAAAACTTAAGGAATTTCAAGGAACCACCATGTAGGTAGTAGAAGAGAGACTGTTTCTAGACATAGCAAGAAGCAAGCGCTAAACACATACACAGCTTTGCTATTTTTCTTCTTTGAGTTTCAATCTCCATCCCAGTAAAAACAAGACGGTAATAGCAACAGTGCAGTTAGTTGTATGGGTATTAATGATATGCATGTAAAGCCCTAACGTTCAAGTTTTCTTAACAGTAGCCTTATCTTCTCGTGTTCCATTCTTTTTTTTTTATTTCATTTATTTATTCATGAGAGACACACAGAGAGAGAGAGAGAGAGAGAGAGGCAGAGACACAGGCAGAGGGAGAAGCAGGCTCCCTACGGGGAGCCCAGATGTGGGACTCGATCCCAGGACCCTGGGATTACAACCTGAGCTGAAGGCAAATGCTCAACCACTGAGCCACCCAGGCGTCCCTCTCATGTCCCATTCATGACAGTTCATTATCTATATACACTATACCAATGCAAACCTATGCACCTATCCAAGCACTAAAGCCTAAGTGAGAAACTTAAGGTTTCCTTATAATTTACCCAAAAAGTCTAAAGCATTTCCATAAAGGCAATATTATATTACCATCAGCAGATATACCCTCAGTTAGCAAATACTTCCTTTAGTTCAGGGGTCAACAAATTTTACCTGTAAAACACAAGTTAATAAATATTTTTGGTTTGCAGGCCATACCATTTCTTTTTCTTCTAAGATTTTATTTATTTGCGAGAGACAGGGGGAGCACAAGCAGGGGGAGAGGGAGGGGGAGAGGAAGAAGCAGACTCCCCACTCAGTGGGGAGCCCAACGTGGTGCTCAATCACAGGACCCTGCGATCACGACCTGAGCCAAAGCCAGACACTTGACCAACTGAGTCACCCGGGCACCCGCAGGCCATACCGTTGCTGTCACAACTATATGTCATTGAGGCAAGAAAGCAGCCACAGAGAATGCCCAACAGATGGGTATGGCTGTATTCAAATTAAATTTCTATTTACAAAAACGGGAGGCACACTGGATTTGGTCGGAGGGCCATAGTTCACCAAACCCTGGTTTAGATCAATCTCATCTTAAGTATTCTTGAAAATTATAGGTATATATGGTCTGGTTAAAAGCTGACAACCAAGGGCCTTTCACTTCTGCACCACCTCCACAGGATTCAATTCCTTCCCCCATATACTAAGACAAGGTGCAGCATCCCCAGCCAGGAAAGCGAACTGGGCAGTCTGAATTACAGACCGCCATCTGAACCAAATCGGATGACGTGGTGGGCAGAGATTCAAGTCCAAAAGTGAGAATGGGGAAATGCAAAAGAAACCCTCCAGGTCCTCTAATCTGGGAACACAAAGGGAAATAAATGTTAGACATCATGACTCAGCACATACATGCACGCATGCACGCACATGTCCACGCACAGTATGTGTGAACAACCCACATTCCTTCAACACATTCGTTATCTCATTCCATGGATCACTAATCCAGTGCTCTTTCCATAAATGAAATAAACTGAAGAGTAGTTGTATGAATCAGGGGGGGTAAATACGAGGAATATATTAACGAAAAGCACCTCACAGTAGGAAAAAAAAATAATAATAATTAAATTGCCCAGTCACAGAGCAAGAAACTGCCACGATCTGAACCTGGGCACTGTGGGTTCTTTACCCGTATCCCCTACACTACGTGGCTCCTCAAAATCAGAATCATCCGGTACATCTCCCTCAAAAGGTCTTTTTCCCTCACGGAGTTACTCAACACAGAGCACACCGCCTACCCCACCGAGCGGAGGGCATGCCAGTCTCCATCATCCATCCCTCGGGAATAAAACATAAGTGAACTTTGAACCACACGACACATCAAAGTCTCTGAGACGTCATGCCACAGGTAGGAAAGGGTCTTCAGTGGGCAAAGCTGTAACAGCCTCACTGATTAAGTGGTAGTAACTCTGGCAAAGAATTTTATTCAAATAGGGTGACTGAAGGCTGAGAATTTGTATGTTTTTAACACTGTCCTATCATCCTTGCTTGAAAACCTTTACTTTTCACCTCATCTCCCCCAAAACATGCATAAATAAGTAGCTTTTCAATCTTTGAAAACATTAAAATAACGTAAAAGCAATTTGTTCTGGCAAGTTCTACAGTAGTCTTCACATTAAGCCTAGTTTTAAAACCAGGTGTTTTTTCCCCAAGATCATTAATGTATTTACACAAGTTTCTCTTCCTATTTTTTCGTCCTTTTATCTATTCCAGTAAAATTTCATCTTTTCTGCTTAGCGCTAGGTACACAATCTAGACAAACCCACTGAACAAAGTAATGGAGAGTAAATGTACTGAAAAATAAAATTCCCAACTGAAGCCATATTTACATTTCGGTAAAATTGGAAAACTACCCAAGCTCACACTTAAACATTTCTTTGTTTTGTTTTGTTTCTCATGAAGAGCTTCCTGGTGGGCTCAACTTTGCCCAAATCAGACACAATCTGGCTCATATTTCAGCCATTGCTCTTGACTTTCAGTTCAAGCATTGTGGGTAATAGACCACTTTTCATTTCTGAAGGGAGTCCTGTAAAATGCTGAAGCCATGTAAAATGGAATTCCACGACCCATCCTCCTAGAGGAAGGGTAAAAATCTGCTTTGAGGCTTTGAATTTAAAGATTTACATCAGATTGGCAAAGGGACCTTATATATACTCAAGTGCGTTCTAAGAAGGTCAACAATTCATTTTGTAAGACTTTGAGATACACTTCAAGAAACTGATAATCAACTAATTTGGTAAGTAATTAAAATGCATCTCAAAAGTATTTTTTTCATCAATACAAAGCCCCTTGCCTACCAGAATGTTTCTAGACTTGGTGTAATGTGTAAGGCATAGAAGCCAACGTTTGGGTTTCCCAAACCCAAACATTCATTCATTCATTCATTCATTCATTCATTCATTTATGTGAGGGGCGGGGAGGAGCACAGGGAGAGGGACCATCAGACTCCACTCTGAGTGCGAGCCCCGTACGGAGCTCCATCTCACAACCCAACATCATGACCCCAACACCATGACCCGAGCCAAAATCAAGAGTCACATGTTTAACCAAGGGAGCCACCCAGGCACCCCACGTTTTCCATAGTTCCTAAAACACATTCTTAAAAGTCAAAATTATGTTTCTTTCTGGCACTACCTTTATTTAGAAAAGGGAAGTTGGATGTCATCATTTCAATCAGTATATGAACTACTGATACTGGATGTATTAACCAGTTCCTCCCACTCTGAGCATCGTTCATACAGTCGGCTGGGCCTCTTGCCAGATTCTGCAGCAAACAAGCCACTCACACAAACCACAAGCAAATCATTCCTTTAATGTTGAATGATGTCAGAAACCATATGGCCAGGAATCTCAGCCCCCTTCCTCATAAAGTAAGCATTCCAGGCTTTAACCAAAAGTCTGCTGCAAATTTTACTACAGTCTTTAAAAGCATCAACTTCTAACCAAACCAGTGCTGCAGCCTGAGTCACGCTGACTTCCTCTTCTCCAGGTTCCTTTCTCTGGAGAGTGCAAGTGGTTACCATTTAGTGGCATCACCACATAAAACATGGATTTCTCAAGTAGCAAAATAATGCTGCTACTCATAGACATTTAAGTGGAATGAAAGTCAATGGTCACTCTGACCAAATGGAGAATTTTGTTTTGTTTTGTTTTGTTTTGTTTTAAGATCTCATATCAAGGCGCCTGGTGGAGGGGGGGTGGTGCTCAGCCAGTTAAAGCATCTGCCTTGGGCTCAGGTGATGATCCTGGGGTCCTGCGATGGAGCCCCACGTCAGGTTCCCTGCTCAGCGGAGAGTCTGCTTCTCCCTCTCCTTTGTCCCTGCTCTTGCTTGCTCTGGCTCACTCTCTCGTGCTTGTGCTTTCTCTCTCTCAAAATCTTAGAAAAAAAAAAAAAAAGTCACTTATTCATTTGAGAGGGAGAAGAAGAAGAAGCCTCCTTGCTGAGCAGGGAGCCCAAGGTGAGGCTCGACCCCGGGGCCCCAGATCATGACCTGAGCCACAGGCAGATGCTTAAACAGACTGAGCCACTCACGTGTCCCAAAGGAGAGAGCCTTAATTGGGAAAATATTGAGCAAGGTTTTATATAAGGCCTCACCAAGATCCAAGCCTGCCTGTATCTTCATTTTCTCATCTCTATACCAACAAAAAACCCAATTTGGCCTCACTACCCCACCTCTACTTCCACTTACTACATAGGAATGCTGTGTCAATTAATCTGAAAAATCTCTCCACAATATTCTGTGGCATTAAAGCTAAGGGCTCTACACATCGAGGGTATCATTAAGTTGGAATCTTAGTTAGCAAAACATCTAGGTGAGATCTTTATTCTTTGTTTCACACTGACATGAAATTTTTAGAGTTACATGACCAATACTTTGGAGGATTAGATGGGGAAGATGAGCTTACAACAGTATCCCATCATTCATGGGCTTTTGTGAAAAGATAGAGCTGCTCTGTGATTGTAATTCAGCTGGATGTCAGAAATTCATGCTACCACTGGCTCTACTCCCCAGTAGAACCCCCAAAATGTAAACTACCACGATCCAACCACTCTTCTATAACAGAAATATTTTAAAGATGTTGACTCTGCCTCTATTAGAATTTCCTATGAAATTCAAAACTATTAGAAAGTGTTTTGGTGCAGAAAAGAGGGCTGGGCCTGCAAGAATAATCTAATAGAGATAAAACGTTAACTTTCTTTTGTTGCAAACTCTAGGCATATCGGGGGCTCCTGGTGCCCGTGAACAGTAGATCCAATACCCTCAGACTGCCAGTGGCCTTGTCTCACCATGTTCAGATCAGCGGAAGCTTTACACCCTATTATTTAACATTCTTATTTTAATTTTTCCTCCAGTTCTTGCTCTGAAACAAAATGACTGACTTTAAATCTATCCAACTGTACAGTTTACTGATTAAAGGCAAACACATTTCTTCTAAATGAAACACAAACACCTGGAAATTTCTAATTTCAAATAGGTGAGGGTAAGAAACTGGCCAATAAAGATTTGAATAAGAGATTAGAAGCACTGTGACGACAGTATTTGAAGTCTGGGATCTGCTGTCCAGTAGGACAGCTTTCCTGTCTCACTTTTCACCTCAAGCCATAGCTTATATTTTGGAATTTTCAAATCTCTAAAAATAGATAAAATAAAAGGCATTATTACAATATGGCCACTAGCAAATAACTAGTAAAAACTAATTGTCCCTACATTAACTTCCCGAAAAACTTAAGCAAAGCCTGTCACACTCACTATTCAACTAAAGGCAAATTACAAGAAAAGGGAGCATTTATTTGGCCATAGCATTTGCAAAATATCAAAGGACTGACAATATCTAGGACTGATAGTACATGGGGTAACAATAGGGAGGCAAATGGCACTTTCTTTGGGGAGGGAGGAAATTTGGTTTTATTTATCAAAGTTGTTCATCACTTGCCCTTTATTTTTTTTATCACTTGCCCTTTAAACCAACAATTATACTCCTAGAAATTTACCCTACATAAATGTTCACATATGTTCAGTCCTGAGTCCTACAAATAAAACCCAGACTACCAACTCCCCCTAAAACCAAAAACAAATGATCTGCGGGCTTCTCAATGAGCCCCAAAGACAACAAGACTACCTCCAAGCCTGAAGGGCACTTCCAGCAATGGTGCTTGCAAATAAAATCCCAAACTTTGGACGAATGAACACTAGTAAGTAAGGCATTATCATCATTCGTTCACACAGGGAACCAAAATGTTCAACCTTATCAACTGGTAAAGATAAAAACAAAGCAAACTTTAACAAGCAATACAGAATTTAGCAATCATCTAGCAAATGTTAAGACAATAAAACTAACCAAAAATATCAGAGGCAAGGAAATGTTGAATCAAGTGCACAAATGGAAAGAAGGGAGGTGTCATAGGAGATCAATGATATAAAAGTAACCCTCCCTAGCTACCAGTTTTCACCTGGCTATTTAAGCACATTGGGAAAAACAAACACTGGGTAATTACTTATGAGAAGTAACATTTTATGATAAACCATTCAAGATAAGATTGATTACAGCAATAGCATTGTAAGGCAGCCAAAAATAAAATCATCTAAAAGAATGGCTTTGAGTATAACTTCCTGGTATTTCCCTGACATCTAATAACATCACTTAGCTCCTTTTCACTTACCATTTCAGCAACTTCAGGCCTCATCTGAAAGTACAACCAGGATGCAAAACAGATTAGGGCATAATCGAGAGCTAAACATGTCAAAAGCATTTCTGATGCTACTTTATCTGCAAAGGATAAGTTTGTGACGTCGTCAGAGAATGCATTTATGGACATGTTTCCACAGGAAATGCTTGGACCATGATTGGGATGATCTAGCTACTACTCATAATGTTATTTAAATCAAAATTTTTCTAATAATCTATAAAATCTAATACAATAAATAGCAGGGTAATTGGATAAAATAAAACCTATTCCTAGAAATAGCACTTTCAATTTGTGGAACATAATAGAATCAGCCAGAGAAATCACGTGACACATTTATCAGGGGAATAGAAAAACATCCTCCAACTTCAAGTACTTTCCTAAGTCCTCTTATCTCTCAATTTCATGTTAACTTTTAGTCTACAATTGGGATGTTATGGGAATTTTTACTTAGATCAATATGATGCACAAAGGAAATAGGGCATGAGGATCATGGCACAGAGCAACAATCAACTGAAACTCTTGGTAGTTGTATTTGACTGAGATTCTTCTGGGAGATACTCTCCAGAGTAGATAGTAACAGGAAGAAGGGCTGCTGGATTACAAAAAATAGGTGACAGGGGCGCCTGGGTGGCTCAGTTGGTTAAGCATCCGCCTTTGGCTCAGGCCATGATCCTGGGGTCCTGGGATCGAGCCCCACATTGGGCTCCTTGCTCAGCGGGGAGTCCTTCTCTCTCTGCCTCTCACCCGGTTTGTGCTCTCTCTCTCTCTATCTCTCAATAAATAAATAAAGTCTTCAAGAAAGAAAAAGAAGAAAGAAAGAAAGAAAAGAAAGAAAGAAAAGAAAAGAAAAGAAAAGAAAAGAAAGAAAGAAAGAAAGAAAGAAAGAAAGAAAGAAAGAAAGAAAGAAAGAAAAGAAAAGGAAGAAAGAAGAAAGAAAAAAGAAAAGATGAAAAGAAAGAAAAGAAGAAAAGAAAAGAAAAGAGAAAAGAAGAGAAGAGAAGAGAAGAAAAGAAAGAAAAGAAAAGAAAAGAAAAGAAAAGAAAAGAAAAGAAAAGAAAAGAAAAGAAAGAAAAAGAAAAAATAGGCAATAGAGACCTGGAGCAATGAAAGCATCTCTTGGGGAAGCACAAGAAGGGGAGAGGTCAGGGGCTGGGTTAAAGACTAAGAGTCCAAGGGCTTGGAAGGTAGGAGTCAGAGATCACTGAGGCGAGGCCTAAATGGAGAGTGAATAGAGTCTGTGACCTACTCAATCTAAATGGCGAAGCCATAATCCAGGTATAACTGGCAAGCCACCCATGATATCATGAATTGTGTAAAGTCAAGGATTATAAGAACTGCCTGTATATACACAGCAGGTTTTCAGATAAGTGAGAGGCATTCAGATTCTTGCTCAACAGGTTTCAACCTCCACCCTGTTAAGGACTGCCCATATCTAAAAGGCAATGTGTGAGGTTAGGATCCTTCTTCCTGCTGTGATCAGATGAACTAGCAAGTATGCCTCCCACCAAAGGAGAATCACCCATTTATAGGACTCTATGGCCCACCTCCACCCGTCCCCTAAGTAATCCACAAAAGCAATTGGCTACGTTTCATGTTGGGCTTTTTTTTATTTTTTTTTGGGGGGGGGGGCGATTTGTTTTTCACATATTTGAGGCATCTTATAAAGCCAGACAAAAGGACTTCTTTTTGCTGCGGAAATACTGGCAATAACACGGTCATGTGTTCAAGAAAAGTCATTTCTACCAAAACATCAAAAGGCATTAAAAGTTAGTGACTGGGGCAGCCCAGGTGGCTCAGTGGTTTAGCACCACCTTCAGCCCAGGGCCGGATCCTGGAGACCCAGGATTGAGTCCCATGTCAGGCTCCCTGCATGGAGCGTACACCTCCCTCTGCTTATGTCTCTGCCTCTCTCTCTCTCTCTCTCTGTCATGAATAAATAAATAAAATCTTTAAAAAAAAAAAAAAAGTTAGTGACTGGTCATGTGGGCCTCCCTCCCACCACACTGCAGCGACGTCTACAAAATACAGTCTTGAGCTGGGAGGTATGTGTGATTTCTTTAAGAGCACAGAAGCTCATTGAGTGAACGGCTATCAAATCTGATTCGGTGGCATTAATTACACCTCCAAGGGTGAAGTGAGAATTGTGTGAGTGAAGGAATAAAATTTTATAGTACTGTAAAACACTGGTCTGGAAGTCTCAAGGGAAGGGAACTGCAGGGTAAGTCATTGAAGGCAGGAGAGTTGACTTCCTGCCCAATCACTAACTTGGCTGAGCCTTCGGTGGTAAAACTTTCTTCCCAGCCTTAAATTTATAATCACAGTAACCACCACGGCCCCCAAAGAAAATCAAAGGAACACACTCCTCTTCTTAAGCATTTAAGATACAAAGTAAATCTCTCCAAGGACCCAGGGTGCCAGGCGTATCATCGTGCCTTTTCCAAATCTCAACGTTGCCATGGAGAAAAGTCAGATCTAAGCCAGTCAACACTACTGCAGACATTGTACACACCGGAACATACAAATATGTGTTTTCATTCAGAGAAAGGAAAAGGAGATTTTTTTTAAAGTCTCCACTCTTAAATTGAAAGCAGTTTTATTTCAGTTGTAGGATCCAATCTATTCTTTACATACGGGCGGCTTCAAGTAGATATAAGTACCAGCAGACCACGGCATGTGTCATTTGGTATGCGGTTGTGCAATTACAACCTTTAGATGCACTGGAATTCACAAACAAGACTCGGAAAGGCTTTGTGAACCTCGGAGGGGATTAATGAAAACATCTGGTCAGAATATAAAGTATATCAACAAACGGTTATTATTAACACAAAAATATATTTAACACAGTTCACGGCATATCATACTCAAACATTCGTATTTTTTTTAATTAAAAAAAATACAAAAAAAATCATATATATTCTCACCCAACCAGAGGGAGATGAGCAGTGCCAACATTTTGGTGCATTTCTTACGAGGCTTCCCAAGGCCGTATCCTCTTATTGTGTATTGATAACATTTAGGAAAGCCACTCACTCTTTTAAAATTTGCAAGTACCCAATCATTTTGATGTTACAAGGGCTTCTAAGTATAAACTCATAATGTCTAAATAATGCTAAGTGCGTTCTCCTTTGTGTGTATTATTATCTAAATCCGTAAGAATCTCTAAAACAGTATGGGTAATGGTGATATTGAACAGATGCTAATTTATTAATGCTCCTCCAGTGAGCTGGAGCGTTACCCTTTCAGTGGGTCACTACCTCTGTCCACTCCTCTTCAGTGCTATTCTGGTCAGGGGGATATTCTTTAGGCACCAGGCATGAGTAGTGATAAAAGCTGTTAGCAGAAGTGAGAGGTAGGGAAGGATGGTGCTGTCACCGCAGCAGGAGGAAACTACAGACACCATAGCAGCTCATGAGGACTGAGCGGCCACCACGTACCAGGCACTGCTCCAAGAACTTCATCCGAAGTAATTCCCATGATCCTCAACTAAGACCTAAAAAGGTGGCATTATTATTACGCCCATTTTATAGATGAAGAAACTAAGGTAAGCTCACAGTTGACCTGAGCTTATGTGATCTGTTCAAGTCTCACTGCTAGCAAGGCACCAACGTAGGATCCAAACCCAAGCAAAGTGGACGCTTCTGAACTTCCTTCAAATGGATGGAGGTAGTAACAAGCACTTTAAAGGGAAGAGGAGCACTGAGCTCGAGGAGCAGAGCAACAAGCAAAGCTGGGTAGGACCAGATCAAAAGTGCAGACTGGACAAGCAGCCACCAACTGAGGGCCGGACACCACCGCATCCTCCACGTGCCAGATGGACGCGAGATGCGAGTGCATGCACAAACTGTGGCAAATCCCAGGAGTTTCCCTAGGAAAAGCAGATTTCTTTTTTTTTTTCTTTATTTATTTATGATAGTCACACAGAGAGAGAGAGAGAGAGAGGCAGAGACACAGGCAAAGGGAGAAACAGGCTCCATGCACCGGGAGCCCGACGTGGGACTCGATCCCGGGTCTCCAGGATCGCGCCCTGGGCCAAAGGCAGGCGCCAAACCGCTGCGCCACCCAGGGATCCCGGAAAAGCAGATTTCATGCTCCAAACACCCCAAGGAGTTGAGCAATGGCTTCTTCTTGGGTCAAGCCGGTGAATTTTAGATAAGCAATGGGCACTGGCCCTGGGTCAGCCCCTTGTCCCCGATCCTTCTCCTGGAGAGGAGGAGGAGGCCTCGTCTCATTCCAGCAGCTGTGTCTCAGCTGTCTACTGCCCTCCATGCCTCCAGCAGGAATGTGGACATCCTTTCCGAGATGCCATTGACAGGCAAGAAATTGTTGGGAGAGCAAGGATACATGCCTCTTTCGGAGCCCATCTCTTTTGCTGATAAATATTTTTAACCCAGTTTACGTGAGCATCTACAACCCCTTCCTTTCCTCGGTAGTAGGGAGCATCTAATTTACTAGAACTAGCTATTTGAGGCCGGTGACTATATTTAAGCCCGCCTACGTAGCGCTGGAGCAGGCCAAGCAGGGACATTCTAACCCGACTCCCCATAGACTTCAAAGCAACCCCATCAAGAAAGGGCAGCCCAGGATCACGGGTCTCTGCCAAGTGTCCATCTGCATGGAGCACACTCACCCGGCATATAAAAAGAACCATCACCTGTCCCTTAGCTCAGGGAAGCCCACCTGAGTCCTGTTTCTTTGTTTTTAGCAAAATGCCAGGCTCCATTTGCTCTAAACGTTCATTTATTTAAAAACGAAGGAATCTGAAAGTGTGAAGAGTCGCAGAAGATCCTGAAGCCCGTTGAGTACGATTCTCCACCCACTTTAGGAATGTCCCCTAGCGTCTCAGGACAGATGGCCTCTCGGCATCTGCCTGGGTCTCTTCACACCCTTCATGGTAAGCCAGGACCTCTGTGGCATCAATGGCATTCCCCCACGATGGCTTTGAAATCGCTTGGCCACTGGGATTGCAATGGTGTGACACTCGTGAAAAATGGCATCTTTCCAAAGGCCACAGCCCATGGAGTGTAACACAACCCTTGGACCTCAGAACTGGAGAGCAGACTCTAGGGATCGCTGAAGCACAGGTCACTTTTTGCTTAATCGAGACCACAGTCTCCACTGAGCGATGCAGGAGGCCTAGAGGTGCACGTCTAAGATGCCTGGCCTGTACCAATGACTCCCCCAAGGACTACCCTCCCACTCGGAGTCAGCCTCTCAAAACAAAGCACCATTTCTGCTGACTCTGCCTTATTCAAACTGATATCCACTTGTAACTTTTCTCTTTCCATCCTATTTAAGTAACCTTAAAAACCCTGACCGCCCCCCCAAAAAAAAACCCACAAAAGGATTAATAAAACTTAATCGGCCACTAAAGGAGGTGATGCTTGGGTTGCACGGTCACGACGGGGATCAGCCTTTAAGAGGGACCACATGGAGAAAGAAGGTCTCCGTGCTGCACCCCCCTCTAAAGCACAAGCCTCTTTGTACTAAACACAGCTGTAGTAATAAATAAACTAAAGGCTCGCAGAAAAAGGCCACATTTTCTCCAACATCTAGTGTTGGGACTAAAAGGAACAGCAAGGTTTTACCGAATTCAGCTCCCTTATCTCCAGATAGAAAAGATATCGTGGCTTCCAGTTATACTGTGGGCTCTTCTAGGGTTACTTAACTTTTTCCCCAGACTCCGAAAAGAGAGACTCTATCTTAGGGCCCCTCTCAACTAGTGCATTTTCAGTTCCCCCATGGCACACTCACTACCTTACAATGTTTAGGGTTCGGCTTGCCTCCATCAGCCAATGTAATGTTTGATTTTTTTTTTTTTTTGTTAGTTTACACAAATGAAATTTCCTCGGAGTGGAAGATTTTTTTAAAAAATAGTAGATATTGTATGTTAGTCTCCTAATTTTAAAAAATAATAATAAATCGAGTCACCAAGACTCGACTGGATGGCTTTGCTACTACTTCTTTTCAAAACCTCATTTTTCTGAGAGAAATTAGTTCTTTCGTTGCTCTGTCCAGATGATCGAATGCAATAAAGCCAATTCCAAGTTTTTTCTAAGTGTGGTTTAGAATATGAGAGACCAAACACTTCAAGAAAAGAGCGAAGTTTTTCTAAAAGAAAAGAAACCTAAGTATTTTTGGTAAATCACATATTATGTGTCAGACAACGTAGGTATTTTCATTTAATATTTACAATAATTTCATTTAATTTTATAGTATTGAATTTAATATTTACAAATGTTAATTTCTATCGTTTTTCATTTAATATGAATATTTAATTTCATTTAATATTTACAAATACAGTAAGGGAAACTGTTCTCATTTCACAGTTCAGAAAACTCGAGAGGCAGAACAATTCATTGATTTGGCTCAGGACACATAGTTATTAATTGATAAATTGAAACCTATAACTGTCTGATTCCAAAGCTTGTGTACTTTTCAAACCATCTGAAAAACGAAAGCAACCAGGGTCCTGACAACATACAGCAGGATGAGGAAGTAGCAGGGACTCTTCAAAAGCACCCAGTCTAGACTAGGTAAGTGGTTCTAAATACAGGAATCTCAGTTTTTCTCTGATAAAATGTCTTTAATTTCTGCTCACTTGCTCACATGATTCAAGGGTCAACACAACCTGCCAGAGCTATTCTCTGCATGTCACCTTCCAAATCCCCTTCCCAGCCACCTCCTAATTTTCCAATGCCAAGGCTTCCATGTGAAAAATAAAAGGAAGAGTGACTTTTCTTTAAGAAATAATTGCATTTATTCTTAAGAAAGATCTGGATGAGGCCACTGTATAAAAACTTGTCCAAGGCCACGAGACAATTGCCACAATTAAAGAACGCTTTCCCTTTTAAAGAACAGTGGTTTACTATTTTAATAAGCACAAAAGAACTGTGCTCATATTTCCGTAGTGAAAAAGGTACTGTTTGAAACATATACTGAGAAGTAAAAGAAAAAAAAAATTTTTTTCACATATCACTCTCACAAACTACTTTGGCAGAGATGACTCTTGAGGATAATTTCCATTTGTCAAGTCCCCTTCTCTTCTGAAAAGGACAGACTTGAGCTAAGGAGCAGTATCTGAAACCAAGAGGCCACAGATAAGCCTTGCAAAAGAGAATGCCATGAAAAAAGAACCTTAATCCAATCATTGTTATAATTACAATTACATTAAGTCCCCATCTATAAAAGACTCTTATTGTGTATTTGCTCAATCACAGTAGCCTGTGTGAATACAGCAAGATCCATGGCACACAGGAAGTGTTAATGAAAACTGTTGCAAATAATTGAAAATATAAGATGAAAAACTTCATTCCTATGTATGATTAAAAAAAAAACTTGGTTGTATTAAATTTGTGATGGTTAGGATTAAATACTGGGGGCTAATCGTATCTTTACAGGTAATATCAGAACTCAATGAATAGTCCATCCAGTGACTGGTAAAGAATTCAATTCAATAAGCATTTATCGAAGTATCAATAGTACCAGTGCTATACTGGACATTGGGAATACACAGACAAGTGAGTGCCTGACATAACAGGGGCTAGAAAAATACAAGTAAATGATTATAATATAAAAATTACACATCGTGTGTAGAGCAAAAGGATGATAAATGATTCATAAACACTATATTCAGGTAGGTAGTCAACAAAGACTTCACAGAAACTGACGTACTGAACTAAGTTCTGAAGGAAGGACGAAGACCCTAGTACAAAAACAAGGATGACACAAACTGGATTAACTTCATTTTACAGCCGTATTAGGCTACAGAGAGGGATGTTAAGAGGAAATCTGGAGGAATACGCGATACTCAGTAACAACTGGCATTGTAGGTCATGCTGGGTATCGTGGACCTACCTTTATAAGTAAGGGACAAGTGAAATTTGTTTTAAAAAGATCACATTGGCAGTAGTGTAATGAACAGATTGCAGAGGGCCCCACACAAAGGAGAAAGACAAGATTTAAAGAAGTGAATACAATGGCCTGGGTGAGAGTTGGTGATGGTAACCAAGGCTGAAAATCAGATCTACTACTAGGACAGTGGTATAGAAGTGTTTCCTTTTATGCAAGTGCTGGGGGAAATCACAGTGGGGCGTCTGGGTGGCTCAGTCGGTTAGAGCATCCTAGTCTTGATTTTGGCTCAGGTCATGATCTCAGGGTTATGAGATCAGGGCCTGTGTCAGGCTCGGCAATGGGTATAGAACCTGCTTAAGATTCTCTCTCCCTTTCCCTCTGGCCCGCCCTCTGTGTAAAAAAAAAAAAGGAAAGAAAATCATGTAAAACTCTAAAATGATAAGAATCACTTTTTAAAAAAATTAAAATCAGTTTACATATTCAATATGTCTTGGCTTTCCCTTGGAATTAAAATCAGAGGAGAAGGCACGGATACATAAACACATACATATACACACACACATACGTGCACAGAAAAAAGGCAAAAGGGACAGGTCAAAAATTTAGCAGTATCTCTTTCAAACTAGGGGACTACGAGCTTGTATATATTTTCCAAATTCCTTAATATGAATTATTTTTCTTAAAATATGGATCTTATTTATTCTTTCCACTTTCTAAAGGAGGAGAGAAAACATTTTAAAGCAGATGAGAATTTCCCCCGTCATTCATCAAACATTCATTCACTAAGGAAAGACAAATCATATAGAAGTAGAAAATATCTAAATTTCTGATATTTTAGAAATATTTAGATATTTTTAGATATCTAAAATATCTAAAATTCATATCTTCCCCTTTTTTTAATAGTACTCTAGCACGCAAAGAAAAAATACTCTTTTTCCCCCCATCTAAAAACATCTAAAATTCATATCTTCCTCTTTTTTTAATAGCATCTAGCAGGCAAAGAAAAGATACTCTTTTCCCCCCCTTCGGTTAATGTTGACATCTGCAGAATGTGAAACTAGTAAGGTTTATAACAAATGGCCCAGGATTAAGGTTAGGTGGTACATGTAAGGGATAAAAGAGCGTAGGAGTTACAATAGTCAGACAAGACGAGCCATCATGGTCGTACGGAGGAAAACAGCAGAAAGTTCACTCTTAGGGCACCTGCGGGCTCAGCAGGTTAAGAGTTTGTTTTCGGCCCGGGTCCTGAACTCAGGGCCCTAGCATCAACCCCACACTGGGCCCACTGCTCAGCAGGGAGTCGGCTTCTCCCTCTCCCTCTGGCCCTCCTCCCTGCTTCTGTTCTCTCTCTGTCTCAAAAAAAAAAACAACAAAACACTAAAATCTTAAAAAAAAAAAAAAAAGAAAGAAAGAAAGAAAGTTAACTCTAACTTCAAAATTGCTCTGTGGATAACATAATTCTTGAACTATACACCGCGGTAGCCCATTAGATATCAGCACCTCCAACAGGAAGTTTATAAACTGTTATATACACAGGGAAAAAAATACAATGGTTAATAATACAAATTCAGAAAACAATAATGTTACAGTGGGAAGCATGGGAGTCATTTGATAATACTAACAGGCACGATTCACTTTAATACAAGAAAACTAATTTGTTGGCATATCATTAGAGGTTCTTTCTGAATCTATCACTATTATAAATCACCCCAGCTTCACCAGCAAATATTTAATACTAAGGCAATAATGACTGAGCCTTCCATCTTGATTTGCTTAATAACAAGAAAAATTCCAATGATCAGAGCAATATTTTTGCCTCTCAGCCCTTCTTCCTTAATTTTCTCTCCTGATAATATCACCACGAATTCAGGGTCCACCTTTTCTCCCTGAGGAACAAACAGCATTTCACAGTGAATCACACCAACGCGATGTGGATGAGAAAAAAAAAAAAAAAAAAAAAAACGGATATGGTCCTTTTCATCTCTAATTCCCAGAGACATTCTCGGCAACTCCGCTCCCACTCTTCACAGTCTGGGGTAATGGAATGTGCTACTTCCTACCCATACCCACGAGATGAAAGGGAAAGTAAAAATAGTTCAGGTGCAAGTGGGTGTGTTTTTTTTTAATTAAGATTTTTTAAAAATATACATATATATGTAAAGGATAGATGCCAACATTCCATTAGATACTGTATCTGCTAACCAGAAACTCCATGCATTTTGTCAATAGTACATTCTATGAGCTCTATTGATCATAAAGTCATGACCATTTAGAATCCATTAGTGCCATTTTCTCAACAGAGTCATGGTTCCTTCAAACTCTCCCTCCTCAAAATTCCAAACACCCCAAACAAAATTTTTTCCTTTAGGAAAAAAATGTGCTTTGAACCAGAGACCACAGTCCTTATGAGAGTGTTTTTCTTGCCCGTCCTGGACACGCACGCACGGCAAGCATATGCCTGGGCCGCTACGTCTTGCAACACGTCCTCGGGGATGAGCCTGTGTCTCCCTCCGTGCCAGAACACCACGCAAACGAAGCAACGTGGAACTAACCTGGGAATACCATTAGTCCGCCAAAGTTCAAACGTTGCACAGTGTCTGACTTTTTAATAAAACCGGCTTCCGGCCCACTCCATTCCCTTTCCCGATGCCCGCTTTCCACACTTCCCCCTGCTCCCGCTAACGACTCCCTCCTTCTCTGTAGGGCACTGTCACCAAATCCACACTATGCCCTCAATCCACCCAATTAACTACACAAAAGCTTTAACCTTATTCCCTCCTGAAACTCTTATCAAAACTTTGTGAAACGATCTCCAAATGTCTACGAATAACTAGAGTCCGATAACCCCAAATAAAGTATAAATCATAGTAGCAGGGTTCTTTCTGATCTTACTACATGAAGTCCAGAAAACACTTGGGGGATAAAGACAATTAGGGACGGGGGGAGGGGGGGCCATTACTTGAAACATGAGACGCATCCTATTCAATGTGTGTATTCAGATGAATGAAGGAGGGACATGGAGGCTGAGAGGACTAGATGTGACCTTTGGGTAGTTGGCTCTTTCAAATAATGATAGATAGATAGATAGATAGATAGATAGATAGATAGATAGATAGATAGATAAATAAATAAATAAGAAAGAAAGAAAGAAAGAAAGAACGAATGAACTAAAATTCAACGGGAAACCAACCTGAGAACCTCCTGAAGACCTCAATTTCCAGCAGGATTGAGGCCGTGGGTGCCCAAGGAGCCAGGGCAAGACCAGTTCTGGGGTGGGGAAGGGTCCCTCACTGCTTGTGTTCCCCCCAAAAAAGAAATCTATTAAGCAAAAATGGTGAGAATAAAACATCTGTTCCTCCAAAGCCTTCCCTCCAGCAAAGAAGGCCCCAGGAGCTCTAGAACCTGTGTTTCCATCCTTCTTCCCACCATCCTCCTCTCGCCCCGGTGGAGTCTCAGGAGGTTGTCTGAGGGAGGTACACGGCTGACGGACAGCCATGCAAACCCCGAATGTGTATCCCATTCACTTGCCGCGACTCTCCGCCACCGCATTTCCAACCTGCGTGCATGTGCACTCAGTCCACCCTGCACGTGGCTTACAGCACGACGGCCCGCTCCTCCGAAAGGAGGAAGGCGAACGCGGCCATCGGCTACTAAGTTCACACGGGACAAAGAAAAGAGTCAACTCAAACAACTAGAACAAATTCAAAGAAAAAGATATAGATTGTTCCAGGGAGGTCGAAGTTCTGGGAACGGTCTTTCATTTCATTTCTCTGTGACTATCATAAATAAATAAATAAATAAAAATTAAAAAAAAAAAAGAGTGGAGAATGAGAAATTATTGTGTGGTGGGGTATTTTCCTTTCCTTCTTCTTTTTTAACCTAACAGGAATACTATTCTGATAAAGATTCAAAACCTGTTGAATCAGAACAGGATTTTTTTTTAAGATTTTATTTATGTATTCATGAAAGACAAAGACAGAGAGAGAGAGAGGGGCAGAGACCCAGGCAGAGGGAGAAGCAGGTTCCTTGCAGGGAGCCCGACGTGGGACTCGAACCCGGGACCCCGGGGTCATGCCCTGGGCCGAGGGCAGGTGCTCAACCGCTGAGCCACCGGGCGCCCCAGAACAGGATTTTTTACAAAGCATTCAAGACCGTCTGGTAAGCGTCACAAATGCAGGGTTACAATCCCCTTCCCGCAGCAGGACCCAGTCCCTCTACAGGGGACCCCTGGCTTCCTGCCCCGCGCACCAGAAACCCAGAGGGAGTCACTACGTAGTGGAATTAGTCGGGACTCGGGACTCCGTCCTCCGTCGCTGGGACCCCAGGGCCTGCGTACAGACAGCCCAGTGAGAGGCTGATGGTGGTGACAGAAGGATCGTCACATGGTGCTGCCCCGGGCTCCGCCATAAGCGTCAGAAGCTAAAATCCTGTTCTTAGAGTCCCCGGGGTATAAGGGCTCAGATCCCGGTCCGGGCTGTAAGAACACCTGGCTCTTGTGAACTAACAATTCACGATTCAGGAGGCTAGGTGCACTCAAACACACCCACACATGCACACGCATGCACACGCACATGCACAAGCATGCACGCACACGCACACGCACACACGCACCGCGAAGCAAGCTGCAGGGCTTACCGGCTCAGGGCCAGGCCGGGAGCTGCTCGGTACCCACACCCACAGCCTCGGGCCTCGGCCCGTTTCCGTCGCCCATGAAGCGGCGCGTGTGCCTCGTCCCGCCCCGTCACCCTCCCCTCGCACGTGTGTCCTCCGCGAGCCCGCCGTGTGCACGCGCACCGAGGGTCTCGCTACCGCCCACGCCCAGGGCCTGTGGACGCCCCCCCCCCCCCGCCCCCTGCAGCGCACTCGGCGGTGCAGCCTCAGCCGGGGCCACCACGTGGAGCAGCCCCGAGAGGCCCCCGCACCTAGGCCCGGGCCAGGCTGACCCCGGCTGACCCCGGCCGACCCTGCTGACCCCGCTGACCCTGGCCGACCCTGCTGACCCAGGCGGCCCAGGCTGACCCCGGGTGGCCCCGCTGACCCAGGCTGACCCCGGCTGACCCCGGCTGACCCTGGCTGACCCCGGGTGGCCCAGGCTGACCCAGGCTGACCCCAGGTGGTCCAGGCTGACCCTGGCTGACCCAGGCTGACTCAGGCTGACCCCAGGTGGCCCAGGCTGACCCTGGCTGACCGAGGCTGACCCTGGGTGGCCCTGCTGACCCCGGCTGACCCTGGCTGACCCAGGCTGACCCCGGGTGGCCCAGGCTGACCCAGGCTGACCCTGGCTGACCCTGGGTGGCCCAGGCTGACTCCGGCTGACCCCGGGTGGCCCTGCTGACCCCAGCTGACCCTGGCTGACCCAAGCTGACCTGAGAGCCCCACCACCCCATGCCCCCACTGCAGCCCTCCAGGGCCCCTGCCTGGAATCCTGCGCTCAAGCCCTGGGGACTAGCGACGGTCATGCTGTCAGGAGACACAGCGTGTCCCTCGGAGAAGGACAAGGAAGGCAACACACGAAGGAGCAGGAGCGGGAGGGGCTGCACTGGGGGCTGTGCACCGAGGTCCCAGGGTGGGCCCAGCAGGCACGGGCCACCTGCCTGTTGCTGACTCAGTTCACCCCCAAAGAGCTCCCCGCAGCTCTCTTGCCTATTCCTCTCCCCTCTGAACACTCACACCTTGGTCTACAACCAGAAGATCTTGACTGACACGTCAGTCCCATTCATTAAGAGCCCAGAATGCTTTTTCCCAAGGAACTCAAACTAAAAGGTATCAGAGATGTCTTTTAAAAAAACAAACTGAGCGTTGCTGCTCTTTAGAAATGTTGAAAAGCAAGAGGTCGGGAGGTCAAAGTGACTCACCGACCACCTAGGCAATCCATGGTACATACGGAGCTAAAATCCAAACTTCCAAAATTGCCCTTTTCGTTCTCTAATCTACGTGGTTCCAACGCAACAGGAGGACATGGCCTCCCCACAACAGGCCCCGCTCTCTCGGCCAAATGCAAACCCTCTGATGAGTCAAGTTGGGTGCGGTCCTTTCTGAGCACCTAGGATCAAATTAAAACGTCTGGCTGGAAAGCCGTGGGGAGCCCAGCTTTTCCGATTTTAAAAAGGGGAAACTATTTGTGAATTATTTCTCGCTCCTTCCCACCAGCCCTCCACCGGTCAGTCTGTCTGTCTGTCTCTCTCAAGGCAGGATCTGGTCGTCGGTTAGTAATAACAGCTCTACCCAGCAATGAACAGAAACTACTCTCAGACTCTTCCTGTGACCTAGGAACATCATCAACCTAAAATTTAAAAAAAAAAAAAAAGGAAAAAGCAGAGCTTAACATTTTATGGGGTGAGTCTCAAACATTATGGACAGGCTCTGGGACTTTTTTTTTTTTTTAATAGTTTTGTTTCATCAAAGCAGAGAGGGCAGGAGAGTAAGAAAAGAAAAAAATACAACCGTGAGTTTCATGACATTAACTTCCATGCAGGTGTAAAGAGTCAAATAATACATTTCAGAGCAACTTAAGAATTGTATATTGAATAAACCTTTCACCTTTTCATAAGAATCTGCTGGATCAATATTTCCGGATGGGAGGGAGCTGGTGTTTCCTAATAAATATTTCTTGAGTTTTGTAGACTGTAGGACTAGAATGCACAGGAGGCAACACATATATTTTCATTTATTTGAACGTTTAAGAAAGAAAATTACAGACTAAAGAACCACAGCAAATAAATGCTGTGATACAAAAGGTTTTATTTCTACAGCTAGAGTGTGAAGAGCAACTAACGAGAAAGAATGGCAGCCAATGAGAAATTCTTTTTAGTTTGGGCCCACTCACCTGGACAAGTTAATACCTAGAAGACTGAGGGTAAGGTCTGCATCTTTCAACAAAGCAGCATGTTGCTTGACATCACCCTATCCACAGCTGGATAAAACAAGCCTAGGTCAAAAAGGGAGAGTTCGGAGGGATTCCCTCCCTTGTAGGGCCAGCTCTACAGAGCCCATGGCAAAAGTCACGAGGGACTCCTGGTTCTATGCCTCGGTCCCTCACCTTCTCTGACACACATCACATTTCCTTTGGCCCCAGTGATGACAAGGACATGCTTCCTTGTCCCTTCTCCTCCAAAAAGCAGTGGCCACCATCATCCTGTTAGAAACTAAGCCCCCAAGCTCCTCTGGGGCCAACGTATTCCTTTATCTTAAGATAAAGCACCCTTGACAACCGATAGTACGTTAACCATCAGTTTTTGCGTGGTTTATGTGCCGCTCAGAAGGGCACTAACTGCTAAAAATACTTCCTGATTTCAAGGATGGTCAAATGGAGGCTGGGAGAAACTTTTGGAATCCAAAACCCGGTCTACAGACTCTCTCATAGGTGCCACAGCCCATTGACGCCAAAGAGCCGCTGGCTCTTCCTCCAAAGGACTGTCCTCTTTCACACCGTCCAGGAGACCTCCAGCACCTCATAGCTGGCCTGCTGAGCCAGCCGTAGTCCTGAAGGCCACCCCGCAACTCCCTTCCCAGCCTCAAACCCACCCATTCCATACGCAGGCCCCAAGTGAACTCCCCTGAAGAGTCTACGGGCTCATGGCTCAGCCACGTCGTGGCTCTGATGTTCAACCTTCCACCACCTGCACCCAACCTACCTTCACGGACCGACATTTACCAGTAAGGGTCCCTGGGAACCCTAGCATTTGCGTGCAATTCACTGAAAAGGAGGGCTTCGTGATTCAATAAGCCCCTATGCATGATATTAAAAGTTTGTTTTAATAAAGCCGTCTCAGAATCTTGAATGCCGAACCATCTGTAGGAGGCGTAGACAGCATACAAAGTTTCCCAAACAGATGTCACCATAGAAACCTCTCTGCGCAATTCCTTCCTCAGATCAGCATCCCTGAGAAACAAACTATGACTTACTGCTTCCCATAATCAGTCCTCTGACTCCTACCTCTGGTCCTTGCACATTCTAGTCCCTCTGACGAAGATGCCTTCCCCCCTCGTGACCTCTAGTGTGCCTGCGTGTTGATCCATCTGTCCAGCACAAACACCTGCTCGTTGTCCAACCCCCCCTGAGATCCCTCGCCGGAAGTAACACCTCCCAAAGATCGCAGATTCTACTTTTCTTTCAGTATATACCGCCTTCTACATTCTATTAAAGCTATTTTTCTAGTATTTTATTCAATCCCTTTAATCCCTTTGAAAGCAGCATCTAGGCCTCATTCATCTTTTTATTCTTCTCAGCACCCAACGGTGGGTTTTAATTATTTCTTAAGTGAAAAAATTCAAATGTAGCCTAATCCTTATAACTTCTTATAACTCCCTATGACCCCTGTCACACACCGTGCTCCTTCCAATGCTTTTTGCTTTGAGAAAAATGAATTAAAAAGTCAGCAGTTCCAGGACTCACATCTTTAAGATCATATAGGCACAAAGTCTAACATTTTCAAAAGAAAAGACTGTGCTGAACATTTTGTCACCTCATCTTGTCATTTGTAATGAAAAGGACTTTACAACCCATGTTTTAGGGGAGGCACTGAAAACAATGAAAATCATTTGTTTCTGCGTTAGACAGCCTTATTAAGTCATTTTTTTTTCTTAATTTACCTGAAATTAATACACACAGTTCCCATTCCAAGGCAGAACTGTCAAGGAAACTTTTTTTTCCCCTTTTTTTAAAATAAACTGATATACTCTGAAAATTTCAGAGCCTTTACTTTTCCTGGTATCCATCAGGTTCACTCTTCCATTAGGGAGTTGTCCACCCAGCCAGCATGGCCGAGGGGAGACACAAGTTCTCCTTTCAAAACATGAAATATCAGGAAGTTGAAAGACGATGACTTTCCTCTCATACATGCCGTGTCATGTGTCCTAACATGCATTAGTACTGGACAGGCCCGCGTGACGTGGGAGGAGCTAGCACTGATTGTATTAATAACCGCAGCAATGAGAGCGAACACTTAGGGGTCACTTATCATGTACCAGAGTGTGTGTGCGCTTTCCATGCATTATCTTATTGAACCCTCACAACAGCTCTCTGGAGTAAGCACTATTATTACTTCCACAAATAAGAAAACTTAGGGAGATGTTATATGACTTATCCAAGTCACACTGCTAGTCATGAAAGCTCCAGGATTTTAACGCCGGGAGCCTGATTCCAGAGCCACTCTCACCCACCAGCCTCTCCCGCTTGCCTTCTTAAGGCCTACAAGAAGCACTGGGCAATCCTATTCATGGTTAGAGAGCTACTCCTCCCCACCAGCACACTTCCTCTTGTTATTATTGACAGCCTGAAGGTACGTCAAGATACTGGAAAGCAATAACGTCTGCGTTCCTTCCTAGACGAGAGAAGTACGTCTGCTAGAAGGAAGACACAGGGTCAACTATGAATATGATCCTCAAAACTTTGTGATTTAATTAACAGATGTATAGGTCAATTAGATAGATTGAATTAATTTATTAATTACCTCTGTGTTCCTCAAAATAAAATTGGAAATCTTTGTCAATTCCTGGATGACCACCACACCGGTATTAGTCCTTTCTCAGAACTTCTCCATCTGCCAGCCTCCCCACAACCAATAACCACCTGCCATGGTCAGCTAACAAGCCATTAAACAACAACATGGTTAGCGCTGCCTTTTCTATATACAAAGAAATAAATTGTAAAGAATTCATAGATACCACGGACTGACGAATCATTTTCAGAAGAATTTAATGCATTCACTTGCTCAGGGATAACACTGAGTCCATTCAACTGAAGAATTAGCTGCTTAGGATTCTAAAGCAGGACTGCCCCGTCACTAAGCACTGTACCCCTGGCCCAGCGGAAAGCAACTCCAGCAATCAAAAAATGCAGACTATTAGTAGACTACTGAAAAGACTATAAGCCTACCATTAGATGTAGGAACTTCCAGTTTGTCCTGGAAATATTTATTAAGTTCTAGGCACTATTCTAGGTATACCAAGATCAACAAGACAAGGCGATGTTCAGCTAGAACAAGGCAGGTAGATCTGAGAACGTAATCCCAAGCAGTAGAGGGGATACCTCCCAAAGGAAGGGCTGGAATGACTGCAAGAAGAATGACAGTGTGGAGATCTGTGGTTGACTCATTCCATGCAGAGCAAAGACAGAGCACCTGACCTAGGAGCAACCTTGCAGGAACCACAGGGTGTCTATCGGGTATAAACCTAGGACTTCAAACTGATGACTGCCTTATTCCAAAAAACTGAATGAACTGCCACCATCAAAATCTTCAAGGCATTCCTGATAGATAAAAAAAAAAAAAATTCATATTCTGTGATCCTATCCTACTAATAAAAAATAACAATAACCTGGAAATAAGGTAATACACTTTACCTTTTTACCAGCAGGAGCTAGACTATGATAAAACAAAGGTAAAAGTACCAATTCCAAAGTAATAGCAAAATAAAACTTGACAACCAGAAACCTATCCCATCCATCTCATCTATGAAATATATCCCCTTATAATGCATTCCAGGGCAAGACATGGGCAGAGAAGGGTTTGAAAGAGAGAAGGTATCTGTTAATAAAAGAAAAAAAATTGTAAAGTCCTTTCTAGAAGTGGACCTTAATGTTCAGAAAGCAAACTTATTCTTCTCAGTGAGGTGTGCATTATTAAATGATTTCTGTTGAAAGACAAGAATAAAGACCAAATACAAAAAAAAAATTAAAAAAAAAAGACCAAATACAACTGAGAACACCCACCATGATGAGCCGTGTCTGCATGACATCCAAAGCTATAGAAGGTCTATTTTGCATGGTAGGTATAGTTTTCATGTTTTTAATTCATAAAGGATCAGAATTCAAACCTCAATAGTTCACAGGATTTTTCAAGTAATTGTGATGATAAACAGGTTACTCGTAGGAATAATGCAATCACCTTGTTAAATGAGTGCAAAATTGGGGTATATTTTTATACTGTAATTCAGGCAAAAACCTTAGATTTGAAAATAGTAGACTCTACTGTCTCAGCTTAGCAATGATTTAAGAAAGAAAAAGGGAAAAAAATCTGCAAAAAGAAAATCTCTCAGGAGACAGCGTAATACAGTTTAGTAGGAGATGTAAGAAGAGAGCGCCTAGTTCTGCTCTCTTTAGTCTCATCTAAGGTAAAATAGGTAAAACAGTGATAGTACCTCCCCTCTCCCAAAATTATGTGAAATAATACAGGGGCTCTGAATTCAAAAGTAACTGGACAAGAGCTGAACACAGACTATATGTAATCGATACATGCGAGTTCTCTTTCCAAGTCATCCTCTTTTGAGCTCTGTTTGATTTTATTGAGCATTTACTGAGTGCTTATAAATGAATTTGATTTATTTATAAGTAAATTTGATTTACTCAAGCATTCGCTGAGTGCCTATCATAGGTCAGAGAGTATATTAAGTGCTGGTGATGCAATGATGACTAAAACTAGTCACAGACCTTTAATGACAGCAGAAAAGATAGAAAGGCCAAATAACTAATGCAACATGCTATGTACAATAAGAGAATGTAAATAAAACACAAATAAATATACACACAAACAAAAAATAAGGAAAGCCACAAAGAAGTGGCTTTTGGATTTGACCTTGAAATATAAGCAAGAATCTGTCATGGCAAAAAGATAAGAAAGGCCACATCAAGAAAAAGGAGACACAAAATCAGTAAATATTGCGTAAGCAGCCTCATGTGTGCTAAGCCCTGGTCTAGCAGCAGGTATGCCTAGGCAAAAGTTTGGAGATGTGAATACACATGGCATCTTCCAGAAAGAACAAGTACATACTATGAACTCCCTCCCCAATGCTTATCCCACAATCTCACATAAAAATATTAATCAGCAAAATCTTTTAAATATTCTTAATTATTGTGCAAATGTTCAGATATTATATTGTGGGCAGTGTTCTCCAGAGTTCTTTATAAATGCTAAATAAATGCACAGTCTTAAAACACAAGTGTCTACCATATCTGAAATATATTTTGAAGAAGAATATAAACTACCTTGGTAACCAAAACAGTCTGAAAAAATGTTTTTTTTAATAGATAATTAAAAGAACAGATTCCAATCTTTCCAACTGAACTAGTGGTCATAGCTGATGATGTGAGAATGAAATCAGTTTCTTAAATATGCTTTAAAACTTATCAGATGCTACAAATAATGCCAAGAGTATATCAACCAAAATGAAATGCCATTTCAGTTAGGGCAGCCTCATTATGAAGCTCAAGACATGTTCATGTTAAACCATCAAAACAGTCTAGCTTGCTACTGGATCTAATTGCTTGTTTTTCTTTCCTTTTTTAATGAAGTAACCGTCTCTTATAAAGCCTCATTTAAGTACATAGAACAAACTAAAACTTAACATGAGATCTCCTTTTAAATTACAGATATCTAACAGTAAAACTGTTTCCTTGTAAAGCCAGGAGAAATACCCAAAATGAATACGACCTGCCCTAAGGATGGGGTGTAGCCATCATGGTATCCTGACATTTTCATGAAAAAATGTACTGTTCTCCATTCCCAGGCTTTGTAGAAAGATATATCTTTTCTTACCTCTGATAAAGGAAGGAAGGAAAGAAGGAAGGAAGGAAGGAAGGAAGGAAGGAAGGAAGGAAGGAAGGAAGGGAGGGAGGGAGGGAGGGAGGGAGGGAGGGAGGGAGGGAGGGAGGGAGGGGAGAGCAGGGAGGGAGAAGGAAGAAAAAGAGGGAGGGAGGGAGACAAGGAAGGAGAGAGGGAGAGGAAACTCTGTTGAAAACATAGCTCCTTACAGTTTTATCTAAATACAGTTTGTCAGAACTGTCATAAACCACCATGGATCAACACTTATATCACTACCATTTTCAAAGGATTTTGTTTTTAAGAGCTCAAAGAGAAATTCAAAGATCCCACAGAAAATAAATGTTATTCCTTCCTCTACAAAATAGGTAAATTGTGATAATTTGTTATTGTATGCATACTCTGGTATTTTAAACAGGATTTGATTTTTTAAAAAATAAACTGATATAAATAAACCTTTTGAAGAATTACTACTGCAATATATAAAACCAAAGTGCACCTTTGGTATATTTACAAATGCAGTAATGTAAGCGAGAGCCATTCTTAGAGATACAGCTAAACAAATACAAGCTCTTATTCTAGAACTCTGTGCATTTATTGCAAGCAATGGGCCTTGACAATTTAACATGCTTTATATGACACTGTAGAACCATCCACATCCCTTACAAATCACTAAGATTATCAGCTCTCACCCAAACCATACAAAAATATGACTACGTCCCTGTTACTCCTCAAATCTATTTCAGGTAGGCCATCAATTCAAGATTCTCTAATTTTATTAAAGATTTTTTTTTATTTGTTTGTTCTTGAGAGACACAGAGAGAGAGAGGCAGAGACCCAGGCAGAGGGAGAAGCAGGCTCCACGCAGGGAGTCCAACAGGGGACTCGATCCCAGATCCCCAGGACCACATCCTGAGCTGAAGGCGGCGCTAAACCGCTGAGCCACCCGGGCTGCCCAAGAGTCTCTAATTAATACTTTGACAAAGAGCTCAGTTGAGTCATTTGACCAGAAGCATGAAGCATAAGATCAGTCTAAACCAACGCTGAGTTCACAAATATGCACACGTGACTCAACGTGATGTATCCAATTTCACTTTCATATTCTAACTCTAAACTCTTATTTAGTATTTATCTTGTTATTTTAAATTTTCTTTCTTAACCCAACTATATTCATTTAATTGTGTTCTGACTTTGTAACCCTGACTTTAATATTATTTTAAATATTTTTTTTCTTTTTTATTCCCGCAGCATTTTCTAATAGTTTTTGTATGTCTGTTTTTATACATTTCTAAGTAACTTTTATTCCCTTTTGAGTAAGTATAGAGAAGTGACCGGGGCACAGCGGATAACAGTCACAGAAACACAATGCATAAACCGTAACGGAGAAAACAGGAGGACAGCTTTCTTCAAGAGGTTTTGTAGAGAGCTGCCCACGTCCCAAGTCCGAGATCTCCGAGGCACTCTCGGAGAGGCTATTTGATCCCAACCATCATCAGCCAGTCTTTACCAATAGACCTCTTTTCAGTCCATTTAGACCACAGCCTGGGAACCACATGGGTAAAACTTCCCTTGCAGAAGGTGGCACACTAGCCTCGAGAACAACCCAGATGAATCGAAGCAAAGATACTATCTCGTCTTTGGGACAACTCACCACCTCTGCGAGTGGGCTGGCGGACGGAGTAAACACCACGGTCTCTGAGCACGATCGTGGCTTTTCCTCCTGAGCAAACCAGCTGCGGAGGGAGAAGGCATATGGCACATCCTAGAGCATGACCAAATACTTCTTGACACCCTTCCTTCTTTTTTGGAGAGATACACAATACAGAGGGGAAGCAGAAGACAGCTGGGAGCAATAGCAGAGCAGATCCATCACCTGATCTCAGTTTATTTACTTGCACAGAACCTGCCACATAGATTCGGCACACACGCACACATATAGATAAAAGTGTTAAATGAGATCGTACATGAGACCATACATCATGAAGCGCCATGAGTGGCATTTCAAAACTCAATAAATGTAAACTAATTTAAAAAATAAGTCCAAAGTACTGGAATCTTTCTTATGCTGCCCCATTCCAAAATTAACTTGGAAAAATAGCTTATTTCACTTCATGAATGTAATGTAAGAGGATGCCTGGGGGGCTCAGTGTGTCCACCTTGGGCTCAGGGCATGATCCCAGTCCAGGGATCAAGTCCCACATGGGGCTTCCTGCAAGGAGCCTGCTTCTCCCTCTGCCTGTGTCTATGCCTCTCTCTTTCTCTCTGGGTCTCTAATGAATAAGTAAATAATTTTTTAAAAATGCAATGTAAGTATTCCTCATGTGTAAACCTCGCCAGTCTTCTGGTTTCATCATGAAAATCAAGAAGATGCCCAAGGATGAGATTCTCCCAAAAAGGTTCTATAGTTGTTTAAAACCATTTCAAAGCTTAGAATTTCCAAAAGCTTGGTTTACAATGGTCATCCTGATAGGGTAATATTATGAGCCCCGCAAATGCATAATTAGCTTCTCCTCAATTCGCTGGTCTTCTAAGTATGAAAAGTTTGACTGGAGGTACATTGTACAACTAATAGTAAGGGACTATTTTTTTTTTTTTTTAGTTTTTTAACAACCTTTTTTATTTTGATGTGAAATTGATCTCGACATAACTGGCCAGTGCCTGAGATCTGAATTTACTAGATGGTATTTAGGGAGAAGCTGGGCAAAGCCCAAGAGTCAGTCACACAGAACAGCCTGGGTCAGCTGATGAAAGGAGAAGAAAGTGATAGTTTTCCATCTTGCTAGTGGGTCACTTTAAAGTAGTTCCTTAACTGTTACTTGATGAGAAATGCTGACCCAAACAATCATTAGGGCCTACTGTGAAGGGACAAGTCACAAAGAGTTGATGGATAAAGGGCAGGACAGCAATCATGACTGCTTGTGAAGAGATAAACCCCACTCGTATCAGAATAACTTGGCCCCTAGGCAAAGCTGGACAAAAACTTTCAGAAGACTCAGTCCCCAGAAATTATAATGAAAACAAGCTGTTATGTTTTTTCTGGTCATCAAAAGTCTTCTAGTAAAAATTGAGCTCTCAAATAAACCATACTAGAAACAAACATCTTGGCATTAAGACTGCAGTCTAGGAAAAGAAGCCAATTAATTGGCTTGCCAAAAAAAAAAAAAAATACGAAAGGCAAGATTTATACTTCTTAGGAGTTTTGGAGAATAACAGGTAAAGGGGCAAAGGATGTAAATGAAAAGATAATCTGTGAGTTCGATCAACTTGGTTGGTTGGGGTCTCAACCAACATTCTTCTCATATAGTGTTTAAAATAATAATTAATTTTTCAGGATAGCCCCCTAAAAATTGGTAGTTTCTTTAAAAGACAAGTTTTTAAAATTCCATATTTAAATTGGAAAGTGGCAAAGTAGCAACCTTAGCAATTAAAACACTAAAATGATCCAACTGAAGGAATCTTTTAAAATATGTCTCACCTGCTCAAGCTTAAAGAAAAGCAAAATTGAAAACTTGTGGGGGAGGAATATTTAGAGATATATGGAGTTTCTGAAGACAACTTTTGACATTTTTGCTCACTTGAGAAATTGATGTAAAGCTACTTTCTCTAAAACACCTCTCTTTTCCATGCTCTGAGTCTATACTGACACTAATTTCATCAATTGAGATTATTTATGGCACATAAATGAAAGGGCACAGTGGCAGCTAAACAATAAAAGCTAGCAGTCACCAAGTAACTTTTTCACATAAAATGATTCACTGAGCGCTTCACATGCATTATTTTAGCCTCACAACAGCCCCGTAAGGGAGGTGTTACGCTGCCCGGGCTGCAGGAGGCAAAAGTACAGGTACAAGCAGACTTGCCCAGCATCCTCAGGCGGGAAGAGGCCTACAGCCACGCGCTCAGGCCCCACAGGCCTTGTCGGCCTGCTATCTTGCTTCTGCCAAAGGCCTTCCCAGAACTTGGCCAGCCGGGGGTCAGAGACAGAAAAGGCTAGAGATAGAGACCCTCTTACTAGCGAGAAAAGTAATGAGATAAAATGTAATGAGCAGCAGGTGCAGAAATAACGAAGGCGCATCCAAAAGGACTCAGACAGGCGGTGCGGGGCCTGCACAGGCCACGATGACCGGGGCCAGAAGTGACGCCCCTCGCAGAGCGCAGAGGCGTCCGTGGGTCCCGGTCGGCTAGGGTCCCCCAGTCTACTTCATGAGCACTCCACAGGACAGCGGTGTCTTGGGTGACCACACTACCACTTCCCACTCTGCTCAGACTGAAGAAAGAAACGGATTTCTGGCAGGCCGCTTCTGAGAGGTGCCAAGGCCTGGCCTCACCCCACCTACTCCCACACGTGGACCCTCTAAACCATCGTAATTCTTCGACTGGAACTTTCCTCTTTTTTTGAAATGGCACTTGGCACTGGGGAGTTCTCTAAGAAGCATGTGTTTTAGCACTGCCTGGGTGCAGAGAAGTTTGAATTAAGGAAACAGCTGGCTGGCGGGGGGCGGCGGGGGGAAGAGCCGCTCCGGGTTTATCTCCACTTCTGTCCAGCCAACTCCTTCTAGCTCCCGACATCTGCCTTCATCTTACACTTCCTTTGACTCAGGGGTCAAATCAAAGAGCTGCTGCCCACCTCAAATGCAATGCTTTATCGACCTCCAGAGAGGTTAAGAAGGACTAACTAGGGCTGCCCCAAGTGCCAAGTTGTTCTGAGAAAAACCTAAAAAAGTATCCTAAGTGCTAAGTTAGGCTGAGAAAAGCCTTAAAAATTAGGAGTCAATACTCCAAGACAGAAGGTTGAACACACCACCCGACACTAGCTAGCATTACAGAGCTCCCACTGTATGCCAGATGCACTGCAGACAAGCCTCCAACTTCTGCATCAACTCTGGGAGGTGACTTCTGCTTTCCTGCTGAAACTGAACTTTAAAGAAAAAGTAACTCAAATGTGATCGTTTAATTATTATAATGGATCAGTATTCCAGTCAGATCTCCAAATCTTAGTTCTTTCCATTATACCATGATGTATTTTTAATACCAGGAGTACACTGAGACTTGCTCACAAAGGAATCAAGGAATTACTTTAAGAAATGAAAAAAAAAAATTCTTAAAAGATCAAGATTCCGATAAATGATAATAAAGTTATTGACTAAATGGGAACTGAATGTTTAGGAGAGAAACAACAGTTGAACAATTATCCATCTTTCTTCTCTCCTCCTTCTTTAAAATATTCTTGAAACTGAAATTATAAAAGGTGGCATGGAGGCTATGAATGAACAAAGTAAACAACACCTTTTTCTATAAGACCACGAATTCAATGAAGACAGAAATTTTGTCTAATTCACCAGTGAATTCCCAGAGCCATAAATAAATCGTGGCACTCGTCAAATGGTCAATATATATTTTTTTTAATAAAAGAATTAAGAAAAGTGGAAACTACTCACCCTGATAGCACAATGGCTAATTCAACTGTGGAATAATCACAGTAGGTTTATGGTAATAGGCTCTCCTTTAACATACTATCTTCATGATTTCTGCTCTAATTTCAGAATTCTAATGTCTATCCTTTAGGGTAAAGAGAAAGCACTGAGAAAATAGGCCAAACACCACGGAGTAAAGTCCACAAAGAATGGCAGAGTCTATAACCCTTCAAATGATTACACGCTGTTCCTAATTAGTCTTTCAAATGTTTGAGAATTCGTTTGTTAAAAACGAAAACTCAGTTGCAATCAGATACAGACTTCTAAACATCAGTAAGGTTCCCAGAGTAGATAATTAAACATATTTGGCCTGTAATAAACCTCAACCACGTGCTAATATAAAGCATTACTTTAAATTCTGCTTCTGAATCTGATTTAAATTCTGATTCAAACAAGAAGCAAGCAAATGAAAATAGAGGAATGTCTGCATCCTAGCTATTGGCTTTGTTTGGAGTTTGTTGGCCGTAGGCAAAATGTCCAAGTAGTTTAAATTAGCCTTTGGCATCCTTTGGCCTCCAATTTCTTGCAAAGCTCCTACTACCTAATTTTCAAATCTCTGAAGGGCATCAAGATGTCCATGTTCCAAGGTGTGGAGGTATCCTGCCTCCCCTGAGGATTTAAGGCCCTGCCATGGTTCAGGTCCTCCTTCCTTTCCAATCAACCACAACCCAACCCCTCCCCACCCGAACTGACTTCAGATGAGTGCTAAGAGGGAAACAATGTCATTAAAGCGCACTAACATAGTTTCCAGGTTTAATTTTCAGTAGATAATGTATTTGCATGTTTCACAAGTAAAAAAAAGTAAAAGAACACAGTGAAAATCCCCCCTTCCCTCGATGCTATGTTTTGTGGATCCTTCCTAAACTTCTTTATATGTACATATGTGTGAATACAAACAAGTAGGAATTCACTTTACTTTCTTATTTATTAGAAAACCTAGCACACCGTATACACTATTGAGCACCCTTTTCTTCATCTCTTCTTTTTTTTGGGGGGGGTGGGTACAGAGTGGGAGAGAGAGACAGAGAATCTTAAGCAGGCTCCACGCCAGCGCAAAGCCCAATGTGGAGCTTGATCTCATGACCCTGAGATCACGATCTGAACAGAAATCAGGAGTTGGTCACTTAACCAAATGAGCCACCCAGGTGCCCCCCCTTTTTTTCTATCTTTAATAAAATCTCTTGAAGATCTTTTTTTTAAAGATTTTATTTATTTATTCTCAAGAGACACAAAGAGAGGCAGAGACACAGGCAGAGGGAGAAGCAGGCTCCATGCAGGAGCCCGACATGGGACCCGATCCCAGGACCCTAGGATCACGCCCTGAGCCAAAGGCAGACGCTCAACCACTGAGCATCCCCAGCATCCCTCTTGAAGATCTTTCTGTATCAGTGTATATATGGTACTGCCTTTTTTTAAACTGTTGGAGAGTATTCCATCATATGAATGAACTAAAATTGAGTTAAGTAGTTCCCTATTGGTGGACATTTCATGGCCTTCAATCTTTTACTATTGAAAACAATAATGTAATGAACATCTTATATATAGATATTTTGAATAAATCCCCAGGAGAGGTATTATTGGCCAGACACATCTACATTTATTTGATGGACACTGCTAAATGACCCTCTGCAGCGTGTGTTCTATTTTTCACACCAAACAACAGCATGTAAGAGAATGCCTACTTCCAAAACCTGTGCTTACAGACAGTGTTATCAAATTTCTGGATATTTGCCAATTTGAAGGGTGAACAAATGGCATTTCTCCGTAATTTTAATTTGCATTTCTATATTAGAAGGGTAATTGAGCATCTCTTCACCTATCTAAAGGTTTGTAATTCCTTTTCTATAAAGAATCTGTTCATATATGAATTTGGGGTAGCCACTTAAGTCCCTGAAAGGCATTTGATGTTTTCTAAGGAGACTTAATCACTGAAATTAGTCCTCAAGTGGTACTATTTCCAGAGAATATGAAAAGGTGAAATGAAAATCTTAGGCAGTGGGGGCACCTTGGTGGCTCAGTTGGTTACACATCTGCCTTTGGCTCAGGTCATGATCCCAGGTCCTGGGATGGAGCCCCACATTGGGCTCCTTGCTCTCCCTCTGTCGGCCACTCCCCCTGCTTGTGTGCCCACGCTTGTGGGCGCTCTCTCTCTCTCTCTCTCTCTCACTCTTTCTTCTCTCTCTCTCTCCCCCTCTCTGACAAATAAAATCTTTAAAAAAAATTTTTTTAAAGAAAACTTTAAGCAATGCAGGGAAAACATACTATTGGGCAGAAATCATCAACAATGAGCTAGGTCAGTCTGGTCCAAGCGTTTGAAGGGGCTCTTTGATAAATAAGAAAGCCAAAGATTAGAAAATTAACCCAATTGGAAAAGAGCATTCGTTTTCAAGCTGGTGAGGACCACAGCTCACACTCAAGGCTCCTCTTCCCAAGACCAGCCCTTGTTCCCTTAAATTAAGGCCTTATGTTTCTCCTCTAAGCAACCTAGTAAAGTATTCATTTGTGTAAGCTTAGGGATCAAACAGATCTATCTTCCACGAATAAGACATAATAATAAAGGTATAACACAGCTTCCAAAAACAAAGGATTAAAAAGATAGATCCACACTAAAACTGATCTCCTAAGAGGTAATCACAAAATTGGTCACTGAAGCAGGTATGTCCAAGGTGGTTATGCAGGAAAGCCAGGCAGCTGGTGTTACTCACCATCACAGTAATAAGAACAGTTAGGAAGGCACCAATAGTCTGCACCCTCACCCCAAAGAGAGGCCTTCAGAACAGAGACCCTAAGAACGCAGCTCAGAAGAAACCTCAGCCCAGTAACTACAGTAAGCCCCACTTTTAAAGAAGAAGCATAACTAACCCTCCAGTGTCATTCAGACTTCCAGGCCCAGACTGACCAACAAGTCCTTAAAAACCAATACTGGTACTCCATCGATATCTGAACAAATATCAAAACAGACAAAGACGAATACTGGTGGGTGTGTCCTTCAGACACCTCACTGGGCTATCAACAATTCTGAATAGAGACGCAGCTCTGGAAAGTTTAAATATGCAAAAGTTAGTTCTGGAGCCATAAATACACTAAGCAGGTGGGCGGTCCTTGCTGGATGCTCTTCTACTCTGCTAGAAAAATCCTCCTGGCCCTGCCACGAGTCCCCTCATTTCTGTCTACACTGCCTACTTCCTTCTGTACGATAGCCCCTTTGTAGCTACCTCTTTCACTATTTTCTGTCTGTATTCTCGCCCTTTCTTCCAGCATTGGTGGAGCCAGAAAATACTGGGGACATAGGGTCTCACATCCCACCCCCTCTTTACTCAGGTCCCCAAATCACCCCAGGTAAACTACATTCCAAGTAAATGACACATTTGCTTGCTATCAAATGCAGCTTCAGAACAAGCCCCTTGGCCTCCCACCCACAACCACACAGCCATCCATAAGCCTCTCCTTTTGAGAAAACTGGGCCACCAGTGCCCATAAAGTACACCTACTTGGTTTTAAATCCAGATGCGTGTATGCTACCAATTACCTGAGTCATTTCTCCCACGCAGTGGTGACAGTCTAAAGAATAAGAGTAGGTCTTTACAGATGGCAAAAAAAAAAAAGAAAAGAAAAAAAGAAAAGAAAATTCAAACTGAAACTGTACAAAAATGGGGAGGCAGTCTCCACTCTGTCCTGAGTAAAATAACTGAAGATGGTCACAGACACATAAAGGGTTAAGGAAATAGCTCTAATTTATGCATTAATTGACTCTTGCATTTTCATGGCTCTAATTAGTATAGCCAGTACATTAATACAGTATCAGTTAAGTAACGATCAGGAAACTTAATGACTAATTAAGAAGAAAAATCAAGATTTATTGTAAAAGCAATTCAAATTCTGATAGCATTAGGGAACAATGCACATATGTGTATTTTTAGCAGAACTATAAAGCCCAGAACTTCAGGAGTTGCAAGTTTAAAAGGAAGCTGGCAAATCAAGTTACGATAACATAGTAACAATAAGAGAAGCTCATTTCCCAGAGGGAAAGAGAGAGAGAGAGAGAGAGAGAGAGAGAGAGAGAGAGAGGTTTTCTTTAAAATGACAGTGGAAAACATTCTGGTCGTTCTTAAAAAAGAACAACAGGTACATTTGTATGTTGTCTTCACGTAAGTCCCGTCTACATCATTGATGAGCACCAGGGTCCTTAAACCCGAAGTCTTCCTCACTGCATCTGACAGGCCCTTGGAGAAGGGGTGGCGGAGGGGCGGGCGGGGGCAGGGATGAGGACGGGGAGGCAGGAGGCCAGGGGGAGGCAGGAGGGAAGAGAGAAGCAGCCTTGACCATAATTACAATTCAGAGACACAGGCCCTGTGAAGAGGGCATTTGGGGGATCTCTCTGTGAATCAGGGAGCAAGTCCAGTAATCCAAGAGGCGCAGACCACACCGGTGAGGTTGGGCAAATGTAATAAAAGGAGAGAGATGTGGTAATAGAATAAAGGGAGCCTAACAAGGAGAGGGACAGGGCAAGAGGGGCTCTCGGGCTTCGGAGAGAAGCCACCGAGGCCAGACTAGCAGGGAGGGATGGAGGGAAAAATGAAACACAGGTTTCTGCAGGACTCTGGCTACTTCGGTTTGCCTACAAATAACCAAGGAGAGATACGGAAGGAGTGAGGGGAAGGTCGGGGCTCACCCAGGACTACGGCCAGACCAAACTCGAGGAAGGCTCCTCGAAGCCCGCCTCTCTACCGGGTTACACGTTCATCACCCTGCGAGGTCCAGTTTTCTCGAAAATTCTGCTGAGTCAGTTTATCCAGAATCCCAACCCTCAAAATCAGATCAACCTCAATATCTGATCAAATCCCTCAGCTCCCACAACCCTCCTTGGGGGTCATCTCAACGCCCGGCCCGCCATGGGAATCCTGTCGGGTAGTTTCAACCAGAATCCCCCTTATGCTGTGATGTCCCCCTTAGTAACCTTCCCTCCACTGACCCGCACCTGCTCCACCATGAGGAATCCTACTTGTCTGCACTCAGGAACTGAGACCAGCTTTATATGGAGGTCTCTACCTCCCTGCAGCTTTACCAGAGTTCCTGCATAAAGTCTCTTTCCACCACTTTAAATACTGTCCAGCTCTGGTTTTCTTCAACAGCTCAGAAGAGAGGTCAGGACTTGAGTTATAAATTTAGAGTCATTAAACAGTTCATAGATGGTACTGGTAGCTATGGGATTAGATTTATTTTTTTTAAGATTTTTTATTTATTCATGAGAGACACAGAGAGAGAGGCAGAGACACAGGCAGCAGGAGAAACAGGCTCCATGCAGGGAGCCCAATGTGGGACTCAATCCCAGATCCCCAGGATCAGGCCCTGGGCTGAAGGCAGGCGCTAAACAGCTGAGCCACCTAGGCTGCCCAGGGATTAGATTAAAAAATAATAATAATAATAATAAATAAAAATAAAAAATAAAAAAATAAAAAAATCAAGTAGAGAGCATAGAATAAAAAAGAGAAGAAGACCACAATGTAGCACCAAGAACATCAAACTAAAATTTCAAGTTGCAGAGATAATAAATTTCCAGTTTGAGCCAAGCATAGTGGTCAGAAAGGTGGGAGGAAAAACAAGAGAACAATATTAGGAAAAGCATGGGAAGTAGCTTTTTAAGGAGTTTGAGGTTGAGAGTATTCTCCATTTGGGGAAAAAAATAATAATTTTCTCCAAAACCAAGGATTTTCACATATGACTTAAATAGGCAGGTAATTACCGAGCATAAAGATAAAACCTTGAGCCTCAGTTATTTGTGTGTAAAGAATACGTCATTGGACTGCTAGGAAAATGTGTATATATATGTATATATACAATGTGTTGTACATAATATCTGGCACACACTGAGGCTCAAAAATGAGAATCCCTTTGAATTATAAATTAAAAATGCATTAAAATGAATGTACATCTATTTCTGGGATACATTTTTTTCTTCCTAACAATGGGAAGGTCATACCAAAATATGCCACTTTGGAATACTGATTATTTGGAATTAAGGTTACTAAAGAAACAGCCAGTGGAAGAACATGGGACCCTCCTCTGTCCTCCTGAAAGCAGAAAATAAATTTCCCGACGTGAAGGCACCAGCCCTGCACCTGGAGGGTAAAAGGCATCTTACTGCCAGAGATCAGGGCTGTAAGGCCAACAAGGGTGCCTAACAAACCCCATCACTCCTTTACGAACCGACTACCCTAAGTCGAAACCCCTTTGCTTGTCAATTCTTCGCAAATGTATGGTTTCTTTGTCTAAAAAGATATAAAAGTTGACTGCTTTGGTCACTTCTTTGAGACTCCTATTTCTACAAACTCCTATTCGTACTAACGAAATTGCTCTTCTCCCGTTAATCTGTATTATGCCCACAAATCAGTAGACCAGCCGAAGAACCTGGAAGGGGAAGAAAGGAAAAGTTTCGCTCTCCCCTCCATCACTGTGTGACCGAGCTGGAAAACAAAGCAATGGCAATAGACACACGTTTCCCATACCTTGATTTTTTTTTAATGCTTTGAAATTTTTAGCTTTGCCTTAGGAATGTATACAGACGTTTATATTACCACTACTGTTGTATGGCCCAGTCGGGAAAATTGCAGTAACAGATTGCTAATTCTAACTTGAGAGGGTCCCCCAAATAATGATTGTTGGTGGAGTAACGCACTCCACACAACGCCAAAGTCTTTGCCTCTCTCTCTCTCTGTGCTTTTGAAACTGAGCAGCAATTAACCTTGGTGCCGCTGCCAGAAACGTCCCGGGACAGATAGGCCTAGCACGTTCCATCTTGCCTCAGTGAAGCCTGGGCCAGTTTTCTTCACTGACAATCCAAGGCTGGTCTCTCACCAAAAAGACACGCAAACTGAAAGATCAGACCAAAAAATCAAAAAAAAAAAAAAAAAAAAAAAAAAGAAGAAAGAAAAAACCAACCCTGCAGATTTCTCTAAGTAGAGGCGATGAACTCACGTATGACTCTGTAACCTACAACTTCTCCGTGATGTTTCGAGATGTCTGGCTGGATAAGCGATTTCCAGATAAACAACAGAAAGGGTAAAACCTCTCCCAGAAACTCCCTCAATTAGCAATCACCTTCATTTAGCAACAGCACCTCTACTATGCCAGCTGCAGGGGAAATTAATTAAATTTAATAGAAGCCACGGGGGAAGTAATTAAATTTAATAGAAGTCATGGATTCCAAATGAAGATAAACTGTATTTGTAATCAGACCTACTGTGTCACTTACTCAACTTGCAGGTCTGTCTGTAAAAGCGTGAGCCAAGTGCAAGCCACCTTCCACCAGAACACCGAGTTCCCTGGAATTGCTCCCTCATTCTCACCTCAAAACGTGAAATGATTGATGCAGTTCGCTATGGAAAGCATCCCTCATTTTTTTTTGAAGTTCTTCTTTCAAAATAATAAATAAAAAAAAAACCACCCTGCACCAGCCTAACAAGTCCATTATGTGTAAACATGCAGACCTGAATAGCGCAGAAGCCATAGCACAGACAAGAAGTAATGAAAGGTTGGCATGTTTGCTCTGGGAAGCAAAACTAGCGGCCCATTCATCTAAATGCAGTTATGTTTCAATTTAACTAAATTACAAGGTTTGAAATTAGCAATGCTTCAAGCGCTCCGGGCTACCGCTCCCACCAGAACACTTCATCTTTAATACCTGCTCCAGCTTGCAAATAAAACTAAGGAAAACAGTAGGGGAAAATGCTCAAAACCTCTTTTTAACAAAGGCCTTTCTAACAACTGCAATCTTATGGTTTTTACCCCTCGGAAAATCTAAAGCTTAATGGAGTCAAATCTAAGTAATACTGATCCTTTACTATTTTTTTTTTCTGTATGTTCTATGCATGGTTATTTAAATATTTATCTTATTTATCATGATAAATTATAAGCTACTTAAGGACAAAAAATATTTTCAGTTTCCAGTTTCTTATCTCTAGAATACTTAGCACAGTGCTTTGTACACAGTGAGGGATTAGAAAATATTTATTATCCCACTTTAATGAGAAAGAGTTGGATAGCATTACTCTCCATGAAATCATTACCAGCACTGGTTTGAGCAAGCATGCTTCTCCTGGTTGCTAGTACAAGACCCGGCAAGAATGCCAGGATTTCCACCTGACCTATGAAATAAGAAAGAATTCTATTTCAGAGTTCTTTTGAGGACTAAATGCTATGTGGCTTATTAAAGCACTTTGTTTAAGACAAAAATACCAATAACTAACATAGAACAGGCATCTATCACGTGCCAGGCACCATGCTAAGCACTTTACATAGATTATCTCATTAAATGTTCACCAAAACCCTAGAAATTAGCCACTATTTGCATCTCTCATTATAGTCGTTACCATTTAGAGGAATTACGTGACCGATTCAAGAACCTAAATAGCTAATTAGTGATGGGACTAGGGTTTGAACCAAGCTTAACCCAGTATGGGTGCTTGAAGGTAATGGGAAAATCCGGGCCACTTTCCAATGCGCAGAATCAAGACCATGCTCCTTGATGATAAGAAACACATACAGCACAAAGCAAAGGCCTCTTTTTATTTAAAAGTATCAGTGCCAAGTACATAAAAAATTATTCCATGACTCAGTGAACATCCATCTTTACGTTGTGACGAACATAAATGTCTTGGGGGCATGTACCACATCACACTGAAACTATGTGACTCTCCGCTAGACTGCAGCCCAGTCGATGATAAGGACCTCGCCATTAAAAATAAATAAATTAAATAAATAAATAAATAAATAAATAAATAAATAAATAAATAAATAAAGGACCTCGCCATTAATGACAGCGCCCACCACATAATAGATGCTACACATGCTTTATACACATTTGTGGGCTAAATGAAGAACTATTAAATTTTTTATGTTAGTTCTAGAGGTCTAGAGAATTAATAAATGAATGCTATTTATAGTCATTAAGTTATCTGAGTATAATTCCAGTTGGCCACCTGTTCTAGAAGAGACTTCTCTGGTCTTTTCATGTCACATACTCCTTTCTGCATAAAATCAAATTCTTACTGAGTCCTCTGTACATATTCCTAGTATAGACCTCCTAACGCTTTTTCTCACTTAAATTCCCTACTGTCTGTCTATGTTAAACTACAGAGTTCTTATATTATTCCTTCTTTATCTTTAGCTCCCAGCACGGTACATGGCATATATGAGGCACTAAATAATTATTAGGAATAATTATTTATGTAAGCATCTCTTTATGATGCTAGCTCTTTGCCATTGGGAATCAATATTATTATTATTATTATTATTATTATTATTATTTACCTTGTGTGTTTGGAGCGAGTGTGGTAGAGGCAAGAAATTACAAATATCATTTACGACTTAAACTGTACGCATTAACCTAGTGCAAAAAACATTAACCAAGCACAACCTTTAAACGTGGCCCCTAACAAAATTTTTTACCTTGTCTAAGCAGCAAAGATCACATCAGTTTCTTGCACGTCTCTTATGCCATCCCAGTTTCACCAAATGTGTTTCAGTGTTTTCACTCAAGTAATTTTTAAACATAAACACACACATGCACCAGGAAGGGGCTTCACAGAATCTTACACCATACATGGTTGAAAACAGGCTCCTTTAAAACCCCATTTACAATGTACTCCTTTGTCTACAGAACTTTGCATCATTTAAAACAAGAACTAAACCTAAACCGTATTAATTACAATTTACTATTTTAGTCACTCCCAGTACTTGGTATCAAGCTATACAATTGTTTTAAGTTCTCAACACACCTAAAGCACTTAAAAAGAAAATGTACTATAAGGTGTTATTATCACCAGAAGGACTCATCTCTAATGGTTCCATATAACATTTTTGTGTTGCTTTTTTTTCCCACAAGGGGAACCTGAAAGAAAATGGGAAACCCAGGAAATACTAGAAGAAGTTTAAACAAACAAACAAATAAATAAATAAATAAATAAATAAATAAATAAATAAATAAAGTTACCTAACCTAATCTGTTTCCCAGGTGAAAAAAATGGTATTTTTCCCAACATGAAATTTTTTTTTTAATTTTTTTAATTTTTATTTATTTATGATAGTCACAGAGAGAGAGAGAGAGAGAGGCAGAGACATAGGCAGAGGGAGAAGCCTATGCATGCACCGGGAGCCCGACGTGGGATTCGATCCCGGGTCTCCAGAATCGCACCCCGGGCCAAAGGCAGGCGCTAAACCTCTGCGCCACCCAGGGTTCCCCCAACATGAAATTTTTTAAATGGACTGTTAACCCAAAATAGGAATAAATATTTAATGCTTGTATGCAGAATGGACTCTATTTGAATTCAACACTTTAAGAGTCCAATACATTCACCCTTAAGTTATTTTTGCCCATATACTTAGTAATAAAAAAAAAAAAAAAGAACTCTGGAAACAGAAATGATTATTACTTTGATTATTAAAATTATGTCACCTGCTCAAATTGTACTTGCTTCTAAGGATACAGTTATAATAATAATGATTGAGATCACTATTAAGAAATTCACTGTGAGGCATGATTGTACTTAATTTATTTGAAAATTAAAAACAAATTATCCTCTTCTCTATAAAAGCAATTTAATTTTTTCAAGCTGTTAATGAACCAATTAAACAAAACCATTTATTCTAATGCATGGAAGAAATTCCACTGTTAGAATTATATACCAAGAGAACTTTTTTACATATTGCTTTATGTGTGTATGACAACCACTCCCCTAAGCCATCGATACTCAAAGTATGAGTTCCAGGGACCCTTCTAGGAATCGTAAGGTCAAAACTATTTTCATAATAATGCTAAGACAGTATTAGCTTTTTCACTGATGATGCTGAGGCAATGGCGGGCCAAGCTGTTGATGCCATTAGCATGAATCAAAGCAGAGGCACAAAATTTTACTAGTATCATTTTACTCTTTATTGGCATGCAACCACAGTAAATAAAATACAGTTTCACTTTAAAATGTCTTTGATAAACCTGTACAAGCTAATTTTAAAAATCACAATCCTTGAGTACATGCCATCCTAATACTCTATGTGATAGAGAGGGAAAGCATGCATAAAACATTTCTACTGCAAATCAAAATACAACGGGATAGCTGTCTCAAGAAACAGCACTTCTGTGACTGAAGTATGAGGTGAACTAGCCACTCTTTTCATGAAACGCTTTTTATTTCAATGAATGGCTGAAGACAAACTATTCAGAATTGGGCATGACTGACGTTTGTGGGGAAAAGGGCAGGTTAGCCTGTCACTTCATAGAAAATAACTGACAGTATCTGTTGCCAGTGATAAAAATTGAGCTTTTAAATGAAAATTAGTATCTTGAAAATTTTTTCCACCATCTCGAGGTTGACAGTTTTCCAGCACTTAAAACATTCTCTGAGATTAACAAACATGATTGTTTGATTTTATATAATGAAATGTGTCAACATCTGGAAGGTCTGCAAAACTTAGTGGACCAATATTTTCCAACTGACCAATGCATGATATTATAAAAATCGTGTGTGGGTAAAGGATCTACAGAGTACAAAAAAAAAACAAAAACAAAACAAAAAAAAAAAAAACAATATATTTTAATGTAACAAAGTACAAAATGTTCACTGATAAAGTTATCAATTCCTCATTGAAACTAAATTTTAGGAAATTACAATCCATAGATTTTTAGTGTAGTATCAAAGATGAATGTCTACGTCATGTGGAAAGTCTATTAAAATACACCTCCTTTTTCTTTCATTTACTACACCAAAATGATAGATCACAAGAAACTGATTTCAGAAGCAGACCCAGAAACCTACTGTCTTCTATTAAACTAGAAATTAAAGGGAATTGTGAAGTATGTAAAGAAATGCCAGTCTTCTCACTAAATATTTTGCTTTGGAAATGCAGCAGGTGCAGAGGGTTCTCACAAAAACATGTTTTATGTTAACATGTAATGGATGTTTTAGTTACTGGTTTTTAAACTTCTTAGTTTTAATTTTTTAAATGGTAAGTATCAACAGACATACACCACATAAAAAGTTTTTTTGCATCCTCAATAATTTTTCAGATCATAAATGGGTCCTTGGTCCAAAAATATTTGATAGCCTTTGACCTAAACTAAAGCAAAGGCTTGTTATCTACTTTATAGCATTATTTTCAAAAGGATTTTGACCGAATCCCTAATAAAATTAAAATATGCTTTTCCTATGCACACTGAGAACGACTATAATAAATGTCAAGCATCAGGTGAATTCCTCATGATATATGATGCAAGTGCTTAGTCCTTGCACAGAAGTTACTTATAGTCTCGCAAGGCGATGTCTTAGTTAAGGACTATTTGAGGACAGGCCACGTGACAGCTTAAAACCACTCTCGAAGTCTGCACCACTGTTCTTCTAGTTTAAAATGTTTGTTACCAGTTCCAGCACCACCATTAATCCCTGCTGATTATAATTTCCTGTGTCTTTTGTTTGGCCTCCTTTTCTTTTTCTGGACTTTCTAAATCTCACGTCAAAGGTCCCTTTATAAAGAGGGTGCCCTTTAAATAAGCAACACAACCCATCTGAGACTCCGCCCTCTTTTCACTTAAAGTACACACAAGTGTGTTTGACACAACTTTCCGATCACCTTTTAGATCCTGAGTTAATTTGTTGATGGCTACTGATTATGTCTTTACTACCAAAGAATGTTGTGGGGATTCATTTTATGAGTTTTTAGATTTTTTCAAGAGCTTTAGATGAGGAGAAATTCTATACCCATAAAACCCAAGCTCTAATTGCTGGAGAACATAATATAAACTTGCTTAAGTTCAAATTCTACATCTACAGTGAGGCAAACCACACAAGAATAAGATCGAGCAAGACCTCTTATTGAGATCCTTCCCAAATAATAAGTAACACCTACTGAAAAATCACAGCAAAATTCTAAGTTGATCATGATTAGTCAACCCATCATTCTTTCACTGTTCAATACTAGGGAGTAACTAAAAAGTGAGAACCGACTACAGAGATAGGACCAAGATCTAACATTGGGAAGGTTAACTGGACCATCCTCACTAAAATGCATGTTGTTCGTTGCTATGTAGATCTCCTATATCGGCTAAGAAACCACCTTAAATGACTTCTGGAGAAGGTTATGTGCTACTCTCCAATCCACTCTTCGTTGCTATGAACTTTTGCTCCATCTAGTCAGCATAATGTGGTGAAGAATAGCCCTGGTTCAAAGTTCTCTATGTGACAAGGAGCACTTATCTTCCTTAAGCCTAGTTCCTCAGACATAAGAAATGAGCTAATAACTAACCTGCAGATTTTGCGACTGAATGATATCATAAAAGTAAGCAACCACATTTTAACCATTTGGAAAATGCTAGCTATAATGGTCTCATCAAAATTTCAATCATTATGTACAACTCTACATACGTCCCTTTTCCTATGGCGGAATCTGAAGACTAAAAGTAATCATTTCATTTCTTTGCCCTGGAATGAAAGTAGAAAAAACCCACACAAAGGGTAGAATTAAACACACACCAGTGTTCCACTCTGAGAGAAGAGTATTGGGATCCACGCATAGGCTCTAGGTCTCCCAACCATCTGCACCCCTCAGGCCCAGCCCCACCCTTTGCTAAATCCCATAATTAGATTATCCAGTTCATAGGGTCAAATGAGCCAATGATTGCAAAGCGCTAAACTCAACACTGAATACAGAAGGAGCCCTGAATAAATGTTAGCTGTCATATTATTATTTTCAGATTGCCTTTGTTCTACAGTTCATTTACTTTAGTTTATAATTTAACAAAAATAAGCCGGCACCTCCCAAAACACTCCTACATAAGTTGCTTTGAATGAAATCCAATACTGTGATAAAGTTTGGCAGAAGAACATATCATGTAGCTATCTTGTTGTAAACTTACTTTTATAATATGTAATAAAACTTGGGGGTTCGGGATGTCTATAAGCTCTAGCTTGCTGCTTCTCTCTACCTTCACTGCATCTAAGAATCACTTGGAAAGATTTCTAAATATTAAAAAAAAAAAAAGAAGCATACTGAGGACTTCACTTGGTGTGCTAAAAATTAATACAGAAAAAAACTGTCCTACTGTCCCATTACAAACTGTTTTTCAAAGTGACCAAACAGCTCTATTAGATAGGAGTTCTTCTATATAAAACAATTCTAGATAATACATGGAGAAGGAACAATATAATAAGTAGATCTCTATTTTGCCCTTTTAAAAATATGAGGCAACTGTCCTCAATGAATGATAAAACCATTAGGTATAAGGTTGATGAGGAATCTTATAACAAAATAATTGGGCTTTTACCACTTGCAGCCACTAGTCCGCCTTCCCTCCACTGCATGTGAGACCCTCAGTCCAATATTCCTTGAGGTATGATGCAACAGAAGTAGTTGAGGGCAGGGGAGGTGGCAGGATAGGAGGAGGGGTTTGGGGAAAGGAGAGGGACAAGAGAAAGAGAAGAAGGAAAAGAGAAAGGAGAGAAAGGGGTAGAGAAAGGGGAAGAGAGGAAAATGAAGAGTCATGAAATAGAGGAGGAAGGGGAAAACACAGGAGAACAGCAAGGATGCAGGATGGGAAGAGTAAGTGGAGACTGGGGTGGGGAGGAGAAATGAGAGGGTATGCTTGAAGGAGAGAAGGCAAAGAAGCAAAACAGTTAAGTTCCTGATGCAAGTTGATCCTGAACCTCACCATGTTCTTGTCCTTTGGTAACTAGGCATCCCAATGCCTTATACTCAATTTTTTGGTTCACTAAAGATAGCCAATGCTATGCTTTAGATATTACTTAAAATCTTCAGAGTTCTGAATACAAGTAAAATTTAGAGACCAGAAGAGGGATCTACTTCATTCCTAACCTAAAATATGACAATTCTAGGGCCTATTTCGGGTTGATTATTGATAGAGATCCCAAACGGCAAAACAGAAAGCAAATGCAATCAATTTAACCACATTGTGGAATGATTCAATCAAGTGAGTCTAAGTTTGAACTGTAATAAGAACTTAATAAAATAACCATCAAAGGAATTAAGAAACCAAAAATCTACTTAAGACAAACATATTGTCTACTTCAGAAATATAAATCTGGATTAATGGATCGATCAATGGAAAGAAAGAGGAAGGAAAGGAAGGAAGGAAGGGAAGAGGGAAGAAGAGAGGGAGAGCAGGTAGGGAAATCATTTAAGTCCAGATGCTGTTTAACAAACTTTAATGATATTCAAAAAGGATTGTCTAGCGGTAATTTGGGTAATGACAATAAAATGCTTCAAAAGACACAAGTTCTAGACCGGGCTCTGGCTCACCAACCACAGTATTCTGAAGAAATCATTTTACTGTTCTCCTTTCACATCATATTGACCACTCTGAAAAGCAAAGGTTCTTCTGAAGCTTCAATGTGTTGCTATACCTGAAGCCTTTTGCAAAGAACTGATCCCTTATGTAGAAAATATTAAAGTTTTTTTAAAGTCAATTAATAGCATAAACAAGATTGAAGGTAGAGTACTAATGTAAAATAAACTATTCCAGTAAGTAACTCAGAACCTTAGTTTTTTTTTTCAGCTCCTAAATGATAGGCTAATTCTATGCATCAGAAAAATAACAAAACGTAATTTCTATAAAATTATTTTACAATTCAGACTTTGTTAATTCAAAACAGGTGTTGCCCACAATTTATCTAAATTAGCAAGTTTTTACTGCAATGCTATTAAGGTGAATGGGAAAAAAAAAATAAATGAACCCAAAATGGGTATATTTGCTCATTTGAAATCTCATTATAAATTCTTATCATTAAGTACACTCATTTTCTTCTAGCCTTATGCCAATCCTCTGCTGTTGTGACCTTGAGAGCAGGACTACTACAGACAGGAAACTACCGTTCCCACTTAGGTGCTACAGTAAGACATTCTCAGAATTTGAAAACAAGCTCACCTTCCAAAATTGAAAATAAAAAATTAAAATATAAGCGGCTTGTCCCACCTTAAAAATAAATAAATAAAAATTTTAAAATAAAGGTCTATCACTCTGTGTAAGTGCCCTGACTCCAGAATGAGCAGAATCAGATTCAAATCCCAGCTCCTCCACTTGTCTCAGGATGCAATCCGAGGCAAGTTCCTGCCCATTTCTCTACCTCTCCTTCGCTCTGTAGTCCACGAGGAGATCGAGAGTAGCTACCTCCTAGGGTATTAAAAGAATTTGGCTGTGACGATGCACGTAAAGCACTTATTAGCACAATGTCAGGCACAGAACAAACCTCCGACTGACGCCGGCAACCATCATGACACAGTCCCACGGTGGATTCTCACGAAGGTCAGAACAAGTTTTTACAAGTTGACTCACACCCTATTGTCTATAGTAATAATTAAGGTAAGGAAAAGGTATGTAAGCCCTCTTGGGAGAAGAGGAAAACACAACTATCAGTGGTTATGTGAGTCAGGGATCTCCAACAACACACAACCACTGGGGATGGACAATGTAATATCCATGTATATACTTACATAACGACAGGACGACCCCATGGGTGTGCGTAGGTACATATTTACAAAAGAACTTGCTATAGGAATTGGCCTCCACAACCACCGAGGCCGAGAAGTCCCACCACCTGCTGTCTGGAGGCTGGAGAACCAGGAGAGCCGGCGGTAGGAGTGAGTCTGAGTGTCGGAGGCCTGAGAACCAGGGCGCCCAACGATTTGGGTCCCAATGTAAGCCCGAGACTTGGGGAAGCAACAGTGTAAGCCCTGGTCTGAGGTGAAAGCCCAAGAGGAGGAGAAAGATGGAGGTCTCGGCTCAGGCAGAGAGTAAGCTGGCCCCTCCGCGCCTCTCGACTCCTGTCACGTTAGGAGAACAGATGGACAACCAGGGACCACCCCTCCCGTGCCGCTCGGCGCGGGCGCATGGAAGACCCAGGCCACGGGGTCCGGGCCAAGGCCGCGGCGGGCGCTCCTGGCAGGGCCGGGTCCGCGGGCGGCCAGGGGCTGTCGTCCACGGCACACGGGGCGGCTCGGACCCCCCCACCTGCCAGGCTGGACTCAGAGGGTCGACACTCTATGATGCAAAGTCTACATTTAAAACATATGCTGGGTTTTGAAAGCAATCCGGGAGAGAGAGAGGGAGAGAGCGCGAGTTGAGCGCGTCCGTGCGCGTGCAGGCGGGCCAGCAGGGAACAAATGCCCTTCGAGTCTTCTTCCTTAAGCTGCTACTAGAACTGCAGCCTTTTTCCTGAACTCCTTGAAAGCGGTACAGCTTAAAATTCCTAGGGGCTAAAAAATAATCATATCATCAAAACACCACTTGCGCTGCGAGCCGGCTCCTCCCCGGGCTGTGCTTCAGCGCTCTCGGGAAGATGACCGACGGACCGGCACAAAGGGATGGGGGCCGAAACCGAGGCAGACCCAAAGGCGGGGTGATCACAACAGGTGGGAGGGAGGACACCCAACAAAGCGCCGCGACAGAGCCAGGGAGAAAGTCAGCGGGCTGCGCCCGGCCCGAGTTGGCCTATCCTCTGGGTCCCGACCACATGTTCCTTTGCTGGATGAAACCCTTTGCCACCTTCGCCCTGGCGGGTCGCTCCCCGAATTCTTCCCCTCGAGCAGGCAAGCAGGGACCTCCACGGCCCCGCCCCCCAGTGGCAGGCTCTCAAAGCACTGGGTGACAGTGGTCTTCTCCACTCGGGCCGCTGAGTGAAACGCGAACCTCCTCTGCAAACAGCCGCACGGACACAGCGGGCAACGTCTCAGCAGCCGGCGGGCCACAGCCTGGGCCCGGTCAGGCGGCCACACCAAATCAGCCGTCACTGTGGGATCTGTCTCCACAGCGCAGAGTGACAGGGCTTCTCCACCCTGGAGATGGCTCTCAGATAGACATCAGGACAGCGCATACAGCTACCGCTATGTCTTTGAATACGTAACTCGCAAGCTGCACAGCGTCCTCACCGGGGAGCCACCTGACGCGGAGCAGCACACCTCCCAGGGCCTCAAAAGAAGTCAATGAAGACAACAAGGGAGGTAGTTCCAATTTATACATCGTAAGTCATCCTCTTTGTTTGTTTGCTCATGATGAGTCATTCTCCTGAAGACAGATGAAAACAAAATGCTAAACCTACGAAACTCAAAATCTGTTCTGAGAATCCAGAACGCCTAGACAACCCATCAGGACCTAGGGTGCCCGGGATGGGGCGGACCCTGGGAGGAGAGGGACAGGCCCGTCCTCATGATCCACTCAGACAGGCGGAAGCTCCAACACACACACAGGGACGCAGGCTGCATGACAAGTCGCAACAAGGGCCTATGGCACGGGGAAGTACCAGAAGCTCCCTTCCACTCACGAGGGAAGTCAGTGTGTGGCAATCAGATCGACCCGCTTCCCCGGAGCATGAGCCACGAAGAGTGGGCAGGGCCACGCTGGGAACAGGCGACAGCACACAAAGCACTCTTCACCAGAGCACAAGGTAAGCTAAGAAGGAAGGCAGCGTGGTGCAAACCTGTGACACTGCCGGCCACGTGGTGAAGAGAAGCACGTGTCAGCGACGTGGGAGCCGAACGCTGAGGCATCGCGCAGGAAAGCACCGCACGGCCTGCAGATCGGTCGTACCCAGGACTTCACAAATGAGACGCCTCTGACTCTGCCCCTCTGGACCACTGACGACTGCCTGAGGCTTCGCTCTTCTACACTTTTGGGTGAAATAGGGACACCTGGGTGGCTCATCGGGTGAGCATCTGCCTTTGGCTCAGGCTGTGACCCCAGCGTCCTGGGATCGAGTCCCACATCAGGCTCGGAGCCTGCTTCTCCCTCTGCCTGTGTCTCTGCCCCTCTCTCTGCATCTCTCATGAATAAATAAAATCTTTTAAAAAAATAAAAATTAAATAAATTTCTGAGTGAAATGAGATTCAAACCCCTACTTGCAACTATCACAGTGTATATGTGTCTTCGTGCATGTACGTGTATATATGCATAAAAATAGAAGAGCGGTATTCATATACTTTTATGTATAGTTTATATTTTCACTTTAGAAGTATGAATAATTCCTTTTTAAAAGCTTAAAATGATTTCCCAAAGATATTTCCATGTCCCTTTCTTAAGGACCGGTGCCTTCAGTAAGAACTCCCAACCACCCTGTAATCCAAATTCTATCTGGTCCTGCAGTGAAGTCAAATGTGAGATCCTGACATCAATTTGTTGCCATGGAAATAATTGAGATGTCAATGTTTGTGCATTATGACTGTACTATAGGAGCAGATGGGCTGACAAGGGGGAAAAAATCTTTGCAAATATCTCTCCAATAATTAACCAAAGTGTCAGGTATTACTTTAAATTTACGTTATTATAAAAACTTGAGAAAGATCAAGTTGAACAGTACAAAATACAACCAGTTTCAACTTCTGAATTTTTACTAAGGACGAGATTTTTAAATCATACCAATGAAAGGGCTTGCATATTCTTTTATCCGGTTGATTATGTTTTCTTGCTTATTGTACCACTTTTGTGGTGCCTAAAAATACCCGTAACCAAGTAACTCATCGAGCCAACCATTTACAATATAATATTACTAGAAAAAAATGTATGTCTGGTTCTATATCTGTGAATGTCCAATGAATTTGTTCCAGAAAATTAGCTATTTGAATACAAAGACCAAACTCCTCTGGATCCTCCACAGTACTTAGCCATGTCTCCTGGGGTAAGTGAATGAACAGTCATTTGTGCATTCCCTTATAGAGGATTTTTTCCTTAAAAGTAACAAGTAGCAACATACCCAAGTAAAATAGGCTGGGCCATCGTGCATAAGTGCATGCAGACATCACCGGCACTCTCCTAATCTTCACAAGGTATTGTCATTTGGAACCTCTTACTGTGCCACCCACAGTGAGCCCTTTTTATCCAAACATAAAAACGTTGTTCTTCCCCATTGTGGGCTAATTATGCCATCTGTTTAGCCACAGCACTATTAATGTCACCTCCTCAGCATTCCCACACGCACTGCCCTCTGACACCTTCTACTGTCAAACGTGCAAGTGGTAGACAAGGCAAGGAAATCAGTGTCCTCATTTGTATTCTCAATTTTTTGTGCCTGGGCGACGCTACGGTCTCCATGAGGAACCCGAGCATTTGGGTAATTCCTCTCCATCCCACCTTAGTTTAATGGTGCTAGATGTAAAGATAAACAATAACAACAACAACGACCATCAATCCCCTTCTCTACACCAAAATGAAAAACTGGAAAAGACATAAATGTTTTAGGAAACAAACTGGGATCAAAGTCAGGAAAGGGAGGGAGATGAAGAGTAAGTCATCTGATAATCACTGCTGAGCTTTGAAATTAAGTCTAGCAGCTTATTTTTTATATTATAAAATAAAGACAAAATAAAGTTAATAAAAAGGTACAGGGATCCCTGGGTGGCGCAGCGGTTTAGCGCCTGCCTTTGGCCCAGGGCGCGATCCTGGAGACCCGGGATCGAATCCCACGTCGGGCTCCTGGTGCATGGAGCCTGCTTCTCCCTCTGCCTATGTCTCTGCCCCTCTCTCTCTCTCTCTCTCTCTCTCTGACTATCATAAACAAATAAAAATTTTAAAAAAATAAAAATTAAAAAAATAAAAAGGTACAAATACCCTCATAGATTAGAGGTATGGAGCCCTATGCCTACTATAGATAAATCAGATAATTCCACACTAAGAAATTAAAAATATAACCTCAGAAAAGATCATAAACTAGATATCTGATTGTTGACTAGAGGTAAATGGCAACCTTATTTAAATTGCTCACAATAGGAAAGCATACCATTTGAAAGAACCAGCACATTTTAAAATGTAAAACCTTGTTAAATTTATGAAAGAAATCCATTATACTCATCTTCTCTGGAGCTCTATACCTATCTCTAACACCAATAAAAAGGCACACACAGAATAACTTTTCTCGTGGCCGTTTAAAAATAAATACATTCTTTTGATTAACAAAGCTCACAAATTTTGGAAATATACACATTTACCTTAAAATTTATATGCACACAGCGGTGCCTGGATGGCTCAGTCTGTTAAGCATTCTACTCTTGGTTTTGAGCTCTGGCTATGATCTCAGGGTTGTGGGACCAAGCCCCACATCCCCACATCCCCCCATCAACCACATCCCCCCTCATCTGGCTCTGTGCTCACAGGGAGTCTGCCTGAGATTCTCTCCCTCTCTCTTAGCCCCTCTCCCAGCTCCTGCACCTTCTTGCATATGCCCTCTCTCTCTAAAATAATAAATACATTGTTTTAATAAATATTGTTTTAATAAATATATTGTTTTAATTATATGCACACAGAAAGCTATCCTCATAGCTTAAAATCTGGAACATTTAAAGATGGGTACTAGGAGGTAAAATGATCAGGAGTGTGTTACAAAGGAAGAAAGGGTATTAATGCTAAATGTGCAGAGAGCTTTGGTAGAGTCCTCATCTGAAAAATGAGGAGGATGGATTTCATTAACTCTATGTTACTTAAACTAGAACATCCAAAAAAATCAAAACAACTCCTTATAGATATGGTGCCATACTAAGTAACAGACCTAGTTTCTACAAGGGACAGGACACGGTACCAACACTTGGCAGAGTTCAACATGTCCTGTAGTTTTTAAGCCCACTGCTAGAATGGGACAAAAGAACAAAGGATGAAGGCAGGACACCCACAGCCACCAGTGCACCTTGTTCCACCTCACACCTCACCAAGACCCACCCTGGAGGCGAATGATACATACAGGCCAACCTCCCACTCTCCAAGTCCTTTCTTAGGGACTCCGGAAACATGGCTTTGAAACCACTCTACCCAGAGCTGCCATCACAAAACAAACTGACATCCACAAATACAACAAATAAAGTCATTTGGACCAATAAAGAAGCACAGGTCCTCAGGTTGGCTCCATCCTCTACAGGCTACAAGAAGCTACTATTATTCTTTAAAATTCTGCAAGTAATAATCTTTTACGGGTTGCCATTTCTAACAAATAAGTCATTGGTGGTGCTTATCTATCTAATGAACAGCATCACATTGAAGACAGTAGTAGAGTCTTAGTCCATTTGAGCTGCTATAACAAAAGACCATAGGCTGAGTGGCTTATACACAACAGAAATTTATTTATTTATTTCTCACATTTCTGGAGGCTAAGAAATCCAAGAACAAGCCACCAGCAGATTCTATGTCTGGTGAGAGCCTGCATCTGGGGTCACAGATGGTTGTTCTTTTCATGGTGTCCTCACATGGCAAAAGGGGGCAAAGAAGCCACCTGGGTCCTCTTTAGGAGGACACTGAGCCCAATCATGACAATTCTACCCTCATGACCTAATCACCTCCCAAAGACCCCACCACCAAATACTGTCACACCAAGGGTTAGGTTTTAGCATACAGATGATGTGGTGATGTCAACATTCCATCTACAGCAAACAGTCTATAACTAGTTGGGAAATATACAAAGAAGTAGAGACTCATAACATATAATTGATTATATATTTGTTATATGAGCCAATCATGGCTTGAAAATCATGGAGAATGATTTTTTTCCTTCCAAGATAAGTAATCATCAAGGATAAATAGAGTTGCAAATTTGGGGTTCCTTGCCCATTAAGTCAGGGTACAATTTGGGAGATTACAAAATTCTTTAGGAGAAACAGAGATTACAAGATTCTCTAGGAGAAACAAGTCAGTCCTAATTTAATTGAGCCACAATCGCAGCTGATGAAAAACATGTACAAAAAAAGCCTCCTCACTGAAAATGCTAAACATCTGTAATAAATGATAAAACTTATCAAATCTTAATTTCTTCATTTTTTTGCATAAGATCAGAAGGATCAAAGGGGCAGATGGCACTTGTCAAAGTTTATATTAATTTTATAACTATTTATTTATATATTTAGTTCCAAGATAAGAAAAGGAAACATCTCAAAATGGTGGACAAATATTAAAAATGAACACTTAGAGATATAAATAAAAAATAAAATAAAATAAAATAAAATAAAATAAAATAAAAATAATATTTTTTTAAGATATTGTCATTTGCAGCCATCTTTAAATGAAAATGGTGAAAGGAAAAATACAGCTTGAAAAAAGTTTTTCAAAAAGTACTTTCCCAGTAATCTTTTTCATTTCTTATAATGGACCAATTTAATCAAAATGTTTCTCTTCGACACCCAGATCCATGTATTGTCCAGGTGTTAGGAAAAAAATACTTATATGCACTGGTAATATAAATAGATATGTGTACCATCTGAAAAAAAAAAAGACATTTTTCTCCTTTGTTGTAAATATATGCATACGAAACCCAGATGTCCTAATGAAAAGCCACAATTCATCAGATGTTGGAACATCACAGAGGTAGAAAGGAACAAATAAAAACTATAAAAACGCATTAAAATGACATTGAAATACATTTGCCTAATAAGTCCCCGTAGGGGGAAAACTGCATTAAAATATCTGTTCTGCACATACACCAATTTTAAAAAGGACTGTAACTGCTTACAACAGTCTCAACACGCTGATTTTTTTTTTCATTTTTTTATGATGAAAGCACCTGACTACTACCAACATTAACAAGAAAATACACTTAATTTCTAGGAAGGCGAGGCTGATTAATAAAGATAAGGCAAATTTGCCCCAATCAGCAGAAAAAGGGGAGCAAAACACAAAACAAAACCAACCCCTAAGACTGTGATGTGACAAAATGATCTAGCATGTATTAACAACTTTACTGACATATAATTCTCATAACCATAAAATTCACCTTTTTAATATAGTGTACAATCCAGTGGTTTTTAGTATATTCAGAGTTGTGCCACAATCACCACTACGAGATATTACAATTTCATCTCTTTTCCCAACCCCCGTCCCCACCCCTACGTAACGACTGATCTCTTCTCTGTCTCTGCAGACTTACCTATTCTAGACATTGCACGTAACTAAAATCATATAGTATGTGTTCTGTTATGACTGGCTTCTTTCATTTAACACGGTGTTTCTGAGGCTGATCCATGTGTTGACATGGATCAGTGCTTCATGGCTGCTGTTGCTGAATAGTCCAACTAACACTGATTTGTGAAGGCAGTTTCAAGAGATCTGTCGGTTTTCTAATTTCTGGACTCTGAAAATATTGCGGGCCAAGAGATGCGAGGACAGAACAGGAAGAAAGGTGTCCTATGAGCATTAGTTTTAAAAAAAATCAATCAATAAAACAATCTAGAGCAGCATTCTCCAATAGAAACATAATTAGATCCATGTATGGAATTCTAAATTTTCTGGTTAGCAGCATTTTAAAAGTAGAAAGCAGATGACATTTAATTCAATCTTTTATTTAATCCAGTATACCACAAAATATTATCATGTCAATATGTAATCAATACAAAAATTGAGACATTTTACATTACATTACATTTATCTTCATTTTCTTCAGTAGGTATATAATTATATACCTATTATAATATAATAGGTATGAGATGAAGAAAATGTAACGTAAATATATAACATATATTTATTAATATAAATATATATAAATAGTAAATATATAACTAATATATAACTTAACTTTGTCACAGGTCTCACTCGACACTAGCCACCTTATAAAGGGTCAGAGGACACGTGTCTAGCTGCTAGACTTACAAAGTCGAGTAACAGGAGACGGACATCAGGGATAAAACACAATGGTTAGAAAGGATAAAGAATGAGAACCAAAAAAGCAAAAATAAAGTGGAGAATTTAAAAATATCAAAGGCAGAAAAAAGGCAGTAGATTTTAATTCTTGCGTTCAACACACTTTGAGCTGCACAGCTATGGCCCCTACGTCCACACATGACTTGTGTAGAATTAACTCACCACCTGGGTTACCGAGAAGACTCTACTGGAAGGTACAATATACACCCGGTCCTCAACAAGACATCATCGAGAAGGAAAGAGAAAGCGTTCCTTAAAACCCTAAGTAAGAAAAGGGTGCCTCCAACATGGCAATTTCAGACAAAGTAATATGGAAAGAGTCCCAAGGTAGAGGAATTCATTTGCAAGCAGGAGGACCTACGACGGCCCTTCCAAGGCCATCCTGTAGTCTATGCTCTTTTACACCTGACACATGTGTTATTTATTTTTAAAGATTTTCTTTATTCCTGAGAGACAGAGAGAGAGAGAGAGAGAGAAAGAGAAAGAGCACAAGCCAGGGGGTGGGGAGAGGGAGAAGCAGACTCCCGGCTGAGCAAGGAGCCCAACACCAGGCCCCATCTCAGGGCCCCGAGATCATGGCCTGAGCCGAAGGCAGACAATCCACTGAGCCATTGAGGCACCCAAAGTTTACTTTAAATAAATGACTTTGTCCTTGAATTCCATGACAAACTTAGAGATAAACTAAAGTACACCTGGAATGCAAGCACCTCTTCATTACTACATAATATTTTAGGCCAAAGGTCAAATTACAATAAACATGAAAGTTTTATATAAACAGTTGTTTTGATGTGGAATCATTTAAAAGGTCACAAATTCAACTATTACATTGGAGACGCAGTCTAACCTCTAGATGGAAAGAAAATGCTAGCTCATAAATGAGGTAAATACTGACATGGAAACCAAAACAAATTCCTTAAGATCCCTAGGACTTCTGAGAAAGAAAGGAGTATAGAAAATTGTGGGATCTGCCTTAGCAGACATTAAAGAAAGCTAAAAGTAAGTTTGGATAAAACCAACAAAGCAGATCTCTGAAATCTCAAAAAAAAATTTTAAAAGATGCTCTACAGATAGAGTTGGAAATCAAAAGTAATAAAGTAGCAATCTTTGAACATCTCATTACATATTTCACAAAAAAACCCTTAGAAGAAGCTTTATTTTAAAGAAATATAAGAGCTAGTTCGAGCACATTCCCCAGTGAGTACCTGCAACACCAGAATAATCAACTCTTCTAACTCATGACAAAGAAGACAACTCAAACAGTGACACCAATATTTTTTTTAATTTAGAAGAAAATAAGGTCATTGAGGTTTGTTTGTTTTTTTAAGACCACAACAACAACAAAAATATTGCCAGTTCACATGTGTGGGAATAAGAGAGGTCACAAAAGCTATGGATGGAAAGATTAAATCCAATTTGTTCTCTCCATCTCTTGGGTTTGATTTTTATGCTGAAAAAAAGGGGGGGGGGGCTTTAGAATTTGCCCCAGGCAGGCCTACACTACTTTTATGTATTAAAAGGCCCTGTGCAAAGCAAATAAGGCCCTCAGTAAAACAATCAAATAAAACTTATATTTTCCAACAAATCCAATTGCTAACTTAAGTCAATTGAGGGTAAAAGAACAGCTGAAATGTGCAGCGGGGGGCAGGGAGAGGTTGTGATGGTACAGAAAAAGCTCAACTTAAAACAAGTCTCCACATATAAAGTAATAATATATAATCAGAACTTTTAAAAGATCATGAGAAAGAATCTTGGGTAAACAATTGATATCCAACAGCTTATTTTCCGACAAAGAGTAAAAATAATTGTACAATATTTGGTATTTTCTAAAGTCATATTTGAAATTCAAATTCCGTTTGTCACTACTATAAGGGTTTATAAATAGCTCAATTTCAAAAATCTTTTTTTAATAAAAAATAAATTTAACGACTAAGAGCACGATCTGTGGAAAAACAGTTTTAAATATTTGGTTCTAATTACAACCAAATCCATGTCTATACCATGTTTCAAAAAAACTAAAAATTCTGAGAACTTTTACCTGCTTTCTAATACAATCAATAAATTGCAGAGGTGAAGCTGGTTTCTAAGCACTAGTTCACTACTAGTCAGGGCCAACTACATAATGTGACCAAAGCAAGATGAAAATGAATGCCCCTTCTTTATACAAATAAATAAATCTTTACCTTTATCTTTCTTTTTTCCTGAAGGTCTCAACCTGTTGTCATATTTTTCATTTGCTATTTAAGTCAAACTCCCAGGTGTGCGAATACTCATTACAGTGATTACAGACCCTCACAGGTGTTGGAGGTCCTGTGCTATACACTCCAGAAGCAGGAGGCACATGCTAGAGTCAACCATTGCACATCTATACTCCCTCCAGGGTCAGAGGAATCACTGGGCTTGGAGGAGGGCAGGAGAGCGAGGGGTCAAAACCCCATCCCAAAGAGGATGGGAGGTACTGGCAGGTGGACCACATGTCAGGTGAGGATACCATTCACAAAACCCAAATCAAAGAAAAAAAAATAGTAAAAATTTCAGGACAGCAATCATGGGTCATTAACTCCCCATGAGGGCGGGCCCTCTTCTCAATTTCAGATCCTGTGTGACTACTCTGATTACTTGCCCATCAAACAAGGCTTGGAAATGGTTACTCAAACCAAGGGAAAAAAATGACTAAATGTTTTATTTTGTTGTAACAGCTCCTGCCAGTTTACTTGGTCAAATCTGCCTTCCTGGTATCCCCCTCCGTCTTCATCAACGCCACAATTACAAGCAGGAGTGATCTGAGGAGTGTATGAGGATACACTGCATGTTCAACATCCCAGCCACCATTTCATGTGTCGGACCAGCCATGAACTACAAAGCAAGGTAGTCCTAAAATTTCATGAAGATCCTGGGGCTCCTGAGTGCCTCTCTCAGTTAAGCATTCGGCTCAGGTCATGATCTCAGGGTTGTGAGATCGAGCCTTCTGTTGGGCTCCACACTGGGCATGGAGCCTACTTAAGACAGGTTATTTCCTTCTCCCTCTGCCCCTTCCCCCATTATCTAAAATAAATGAATAGAAGACCGTAGTATATAGGCAGGAAGAGTGACGATGAATATATCAACAAAGAGTTTTGCATTTCTTAATTTAGAAAACAAATCAACAATTTATCTATAATTACACAATTTTAGCTGAAGTACCTCCTGTACGGAATGTACAAGGGACTCCTACTGACCCTGGGGTAACAGCTGACGGTAGGTGCACTTTAGGCCTTTGGAGAGCATAAAACGACCATAAATTGAGAATCCTTGAAAGGCAAAGAGACCAGAAGGCAAGTAGGTTCTTTCCTAATAAGTAGGGAGAAGAATAGTATGTAAGGTCAGATACGGGGACGTTTAAAAAATAAATTATTTTTATTTGGGGGTGAGAAAATAATGATTTTATGAGTTCAAGGGAAAGGGACTATGGCTCATTCTAACAGAACACACGACCGACTATGCAAACTAAGATGAATCAACAAAAAAGGCAGAACTTGCCTAAAAGCAATGTGCGTGGTTCTTTCCTACGGTATTTAATATACATAAAACGTGCATAACACAAAAGAACAAAATAATACAAATGAAATGCACCCTCAAATAATGTCAGGGAGACTACAGCTGAGACTAGACTAAGACTCAAAAAAGATACTAAAAGCAACAAAAGAAGCTTTTACTATGGCATTTGACACAAGAGAAACAAAGATGTTCCAAAAAAAAAGAAAAAAAGGATGTCCATATCAGGACAGAAGTATTGTTCACAACAGCAAATCCTATTTTGCAAATCTCATTCTGTTTGGTTTTGAGAGGGGTAGGATAAATATCACAACGAATGAATGAATGAGTGAACAAATGAGTAAGAAGACAATAAATCCTGCATTTAGATGAGAATTCCATAAAATAGCAAATGACCACTTCTGGTAAGTTTAAGTATTCAAACGTAGGGATGGCCTAAGTATCCACCGATGAAGAATTATACCTATGATTAGAAAACTTGCAGGTTCACACCACGGAAACCGTTTGGCCTAAAGTCACTGATGACTTTCGTACCACTTGTGCCACAGACATTTTTCAGCCCTCACTATTCTTCATGCTTCATCAGAATTCAACACTGATGATGACTCCCTCTTCACATTCTTGGTTTCCTTGATGTAAATCTACAAACTTCCTCCAAACGTTCTGGTCACCCTTAGGTCTGCAGATTTATCTGCCCCTTACTGGCCACTATGTGTTGGAATTTCTCATCGGTGTCAACAGCTTCCATTTTAAGCCAACGCAGATACGCCATAAATTCTTTGACCAAACATCTCCTCCACACTCTAGATCTACGTATCCAATTGTCTAATTGATCTCTCAACCTGCCTGTCGCAAAGGCATTTCAAACCCATCCATATCTGTGCCTCTGAGCTGCACCCCCATCCTCACCCTCAAACACGGTCCTCTTCCAGACCTCCCTCTCTCAGTAAAATATCTCCTCTCATCCAGATATGAAAGCCAAGAAACAAAAATGCCTTCTCACTCTCAACCCATCACCCAATCTTGAGATTTTAATCTTGTAACTTGCCCTCAAATCCATCATCACCTCCTCTCCGCACCCTCCAATACTAACCCAGGGATGAATTTCTCTTTCACTCAGATGACCGCAGATGGCTCTACTCATCCCCCCATGGTCAATCCTACCTGCTCCTGCTCTACGTTGTCACCAAAATGATCTTTTGAAACAGAAATCCACTTTTATCACCACCATGACCCACCTTGTTAAAACCCTTTAATGATACAGTCCTCACCCGGGACACCACCTTATTCTCCATCCTCATCTCCCTCAGCACTTTCTCCCATTCTACACTCCGTGAACTCCCACACCCTCCAGCCACATAGTCTTTGTAATGTTGTCTCCTCAAACTTGAATGCTTTGCCGTCCCCAACCCATCTCTCTCCACGGTATCACATCCTAGTTACCCCTCTGATCACAGCTCACCTTTTGGGGGAAGGTCTTCCAGATTCTCACAGCTGTAGGTACCTTAATGTGGTCTGATTAACTAATTAAAATGCACCTTCCCAGGGTGCCTGGGTGGCTCAGTTGGTGAAGCATCTGATTTGGTTTCAGCTCAGGTCGTGATCTTGGGATCATGAGATCAAGCCCCACGTCAGGCTCCACGCTCAGTGTGGAGTCTGCTTAAGATTTTACCTCCCTCTTCCTCTCCCTCTGCCCCTCCCTCCACTCAGGCGCTCTCTAAATAAGTGAATACATACATATATACATACCTAAAATATTTAAAATACTAAAACTAAAATGAAGCTTCCCCATTAGACTATAAAACACACGCAGTCAGGGACTGAATTTGCTTAGATTCTGTATCTACCATGTAACATAATGCCAGACGATTAGCAGACACTCAGGTTCTTGTCAAGTAAGGAAAGGCTGTTCTAATTTGAAAACTCTTACTCGACGATAAAGAGAATGACACTTTTTATTGGTGGTTGAGTCATCAGGGCAAACTCCTTTGGGACTCAGTTTCTGGGAATATTAACAGATGAGTCTTTCTAGATTTACTAAATATATATATATGCAAAACACACATACCACCTTGGACAAAATTTCAGTCTGGCAGCATCACACAAATCTTGAATTCTAAGCTTTTAGTTAACTATAGTTTTCAGCATTAGTTTATTGGGCCCTTCATTTAACTGCCTGTCAATACCCCCACCTTTACACTTCCTAGCATGAAAGTTTATTTTCAAGCAGTATAATTTACCTCTATTTGGACTGATACCCTTTTCAGTGCTCAAGTTTATAATATTGTGGAACCTATTCTCTTTGATGTAAACTTTTGATGTAAACAAAATCGTTCTGTAGCAGATTTATAGACTCCCAACAAACTCATCAGTAATTCCAAAACTTCCCTGGACAGCATCCAAACCTCCCCGCTGGCCATTCGTTTATAGATGTGTCTGTTTATTCCCACCCCAAGAAACAGACTTGCTAGGGGCATCTAGGTGATTTAGTTGGTTGGGCATCTGCCTTCGGCTCAGGTCATGATCTCGGGGTCCTGGGATCGAGCCCCACGTTGGGCTCCCTGCTCAGTGGGGAGTCTGCTTCTCCCTCTGCCTCTGCCCTTCCCCACAAATGCTCGTGCACTCTCTGTCTCTCAAATAAATAAATAAAATCTAAGAAAGAAAGAAAGAAAGAAAGAAAGAAAGAAAGAAAGAAAGAAAGAAAGAAGAAAGAAAGAAAGAAAGAAAGAAAGAAAGAAAGAAAGAAAGAAAGAAAGAAGAAAGAAAGAAAGAAAGAAAGAAAGAAAGAAAGAAAGAAAGAAAGACTGAAAGAAGCAGACTGCTATCAGTTCTGTTCTACTTTCTTTCAATTACCTTTTACCCAACAACTATTTGGAACTTCCTTTTAATCAAAGATACCTCCAGCCCTTTGAAAATTTGCAGTGTTTCTATTGCAATCAGAAAAAAAAAAAAAATTCTAGAATCTTTGGACCAAACAGAAACACTACCTCAGGCTGGGGAAATTCAATACACACATGAAACACCTTTACAAAACAAAAAAGACTAATGTATCTGATTCAACCAATACGGTGCAAATTCCTTTCCCACACAAGTTCCCTTTGATAAATAAATCTTACAGCTTTGAAACAAGGTAGTTTGTGGTTAGAAATGATAAATGTACTTTTCATATCTGTAGAAAAACAAGATCACAACACCCACGGCAAGATGAGCACAACCAGACCAGTATCTAACCTTGTAAAAAACAGAAATGACCACTATAAATGACCATGTTCCTCCATTTATTTTATCTAGCTAGAATGCATATTAAGCCATCTATCAAAAAACAAAAGGTTATCTTGTGTATTTAGCTGGACGTGTATGCCAGGAAACGTTGCCGTTACACATTAATACGATAAGAATGTGCACAAGGAGAGCACACCTGATTTGCCCAACTTCTAATGACTTGAAAAATCCCTCCAAAATAATTTATATCCTGACCAGAAAAGCCACTTCCAATACAGTAAATTAAAATGCTAGCCATTTCTTATAATGTTGTTATTTATTAATGCGCTACAGTAGCTTTAAGGAGATGTTCTAACACAAGGGCTGAGGGTAGGGGAAGACACAGGAACATTAAACAATCAAATAAATTCATACCTGTGCCTCCAAGCATCCACTCATATTTTTATTTTAACATAAGTATTCAGATTATTACTTGTGATAGATTACAAGACAAAGAGGAGTTAACATTGCGGATGAGGTGGCTAATAGGCTGACGTGGAGATGGGGAGATGATCCTGCATAGCCTGGGTAAATCCGATGTAATCATCCGCGTCCTCGCACGTGTTAGGAGGAAGCAGCTGGGAACCTGAGAGAGGGCAGTGCCTGACCTTGAAGGCTTTAAAAGATCAAGAAAAGAGCCCTAAGCCAAGCGGTTGGCTTGGCTTAAACTTGCAAAAGACAAACCAATGAATAGAGCCTCCCGAAGAAGCCCAACCTTGATGTCAGCCCACTGAAACCATCTGACCTCTGACCTCAGGGGACGTAAGTTAATAAATTTCTGATGTTTAAAGCCACCACCTTTATTGCAATCTGCTGCAGCAGCCATAGAAAACGAATACAATACATTGCAATGAACAAAAATTTCATATATCCTGTCATATCTTTTTTAAATTTTTTTTATATATTTTTATAACCTGTCATATCTAAGCACAATAATAAATTAACCATTTTACTTTATATACCTTGTAGTTAAACAAAAACAAAAACAAAAAACAACAACAAAAAAAAAACCTCACAGTCTACTTCAGACCTCATGAAAACACTTACTTCTACTTAGGTCATAGTTTCCTTCTTTTTAATATAATGGAATTTGTTAGAATGTTGTAAGGTTCCTTTGAGCTCTAAAGTTCTTTGTGTCCTTGTCTCATAAATGCTAATTATGAACAGTTGTCTGAGCTTTGGCTTTTTCTATGAAATCATTTTGTTAACCTCTAATGAGCTTTTGAACAAAAGTAGTCATGTTAAAATAAATCTCATGTAAGTTCACAAAATTATTCATAATAACCTACTGCTTTTCACTTTAGGTCCCTAACAATTTCTTTGCTTTACTATGGCACTTCTCTCATCTTTCAAAAAGACCAGTTCCAGTGAAGGAATGCTTCAGCTAGGAATTGCTTGCAGCTTTTTTTGTTGTTATCTCAGAAAAGACAAGGAAAAAATAAAACCAGAACAGGGCAGATTTTTGCTTATCAATAATTCTTAACACACAGATTTTTAGGGATTCAATAAAGCAGTATCCGGAGACGAAACAACACGTTTCCATTTTAAATGGCTAAAAAGCCTTCCCTGTAAACTTTATAAGTCCTGATTATATCACTTTAATGTGTACAGTTTAAAAAAAAAAAAAGTACTCACTTTCACTACATTTAACCATAGTGAATTTCTTTCTCTTAAAAAAAGAGTAAGCCACCCAACTGTAGAGAAACCAAACTAGGAGGGTTAAGCCACATTACCTTAAGGGCTAACTTAAGTGTCTTTTTAGTTGGACAGTCAAAATATCATTAGAATACATGGGAGTGCTTTCAATAAATACTATTGAAGGACATCATTTGAAAGTAAATTTTATGCAGCAATATTCTCTTGGCGTTAAATGAATTTAATGCAAGTAACTGTTAAGTCCAGTAGTTGAAAAAATTCAGAGTACACATATGCAACATTTTCTCATTCACTGTCATAAATATAACCAAATAGTAAAGGTTTTTACAGGATATCCAGTTTTCTGATAACTGTCACATTTGCTGTGTAAAATTTTACTGAACAAAATAAAATGCTTGATTCTCAATATATTTGAGAGCAGCAAATGAACACACACACAAAAAAAAAGTTGGGCAGAGGATTCTAGATATTATGGAAAATGAGCAGAAAAAGTTGAGACAGACCTCTTGCAGAAGAGCACCAAAGATGATTTGTAAAAGATCAAGCTTACAGAACCAGAGACTAAGACGGTGGTTTCCAGAGGCAAAGGGGTAGAGGAAATGGGGATACGTAGGTCAAGACATATAAACTCTCTCTTTAATTCTTTATTGAATTTCAGTTCGTTAACACAGTGTCATATTAGTTTCAGGTGTACAATATAGTGATTCAAAAATTCCATACATCACCCGGCGCTCATCACCAGTGCCCTCCTCAGTCGCCTTCACCTACTTCACCCATTCCCCCACCCACCTCCCCCCTGGTAGCCATCGCTTTCTGCTCTATACTTAAGAGTTTGTTTCTTGGTTTGTCTCTCTCTTTTTTATCCTTTGTTTGTTTGTTTTTTTTAATTCCACAAATGAGTGAGATCATATGGTATTTGTCTTTCTCTGACTTATTTCGCTTAGCTTTGCACTCTCTTGCAGATGCCAAGATTTCATTCTATTTTATGGTTGAATAATATTCCATTGTATATACAACCACATCTTTATCCATTCACCCATCCGTGGACACTTGGGCTGCTTCCATAATTTGGCTGTTGTAAATAATGCTGCAGTAAACATAGCGGTGCATGCATCCCTTTGAGTTCGTGCTTTGGTATTTTGGGGGTACATACCCAGTGGTGTAATTCCTGGATTGTAGGGTAGTTCTAGTTTCAACTTTTTGAAGAACCTCCACACTGTTTTCCACAGTGGTTGCACCAGTTTGCATCCCCACCAACGGGGCAAGAGCATTCCCCTTTCTCCACATCCTCACCAACCAATGCCTCCTGTTTCCTGTGTGGTTGACTTTAGCCATTCTGACAGGCGTGAGGCGATAAGTTTGATTTGTATTTCCCTGGTAAGTGATATTGAGCATCTTTTCATGTGTCTGTTGGCCATCTGGATGTCTTCTCTGGAGACATGTCTATTCATGTCTTCCACCCATTTAATTGGATTATTTGGTTTTTTGAGTGTTGAGTTCTTTATATATTTTAGATACTCTTTAACAGACATGTCATTTGCAAATGTTTTCTCCCATTCTGTATGTTGTCTTTTAGTTTCCTTCACTGTACAGGGGCTTTCTTATGTTGATGTGGTCCCGATAGTTTATTTTTGCTTTTGTTTCCCTTTCCTCAGGATACATAGCTAGAAAAAAATTGCTAGAACCAATATTTTTTTTTAAGATTCTTATTTATTTACTCATGAGACACAGAGAGAGAGGGGGGCGGGCAGACAGAGAAACAGGCTCCATGCAGGGAGCCCGACATGGGACTCAATCCTGGTACTCCAGGATCACGCCCTGGGCCAAAGGCAGATGCTCAACCACTGAGCCACCCAGGCTTCCCAGCTAGAGCCAATATTACTGCCTATGTAGGATTCTCTTGTAGGATTTTTATGGTTTCAGGTCTCACATTTAGGTCTTTAATCCATTTTAAATTTATTTTCATATATGCTATAAGAAAGTGGTCCAGCTTCTTTCTTTTGCATATTGCTGTCCAGTTTTCTCAACACCATTTGTTTAAGAGATTATCTTTTCCCACTGGATATTCTTTCTTGCTTTGTCGAAGATTAATTGAATATATAGTTGTGGATTTATTTCTGGGTTTTCTATTCTGTTCCATCGATCTATGTGTCTATTTTTGGGCCGATTCCATACTGTTTTGATTACTATGATTTTTTAATATAACTTGAAGCCCAGAACTGTGAGAACCTCTAGCTTTGCTCCATTGCTTTGGCTATTCAGGGTCTTTGTTCTATACAAATTTTAGAATTGTTTTAGTTTTGAGAAAAATGCTGTTGGTATTTTGATAGGGATTGTGTTAAATGTGTAGATTGCTTTGGGTAGTATGAACATTTTAACAATATTTGTTCTTCCAACCCGTAAGCATGGAATATTTTTCCAATTCTTTCTGTTATCTTCGATCTCTTTCATCAATGTTTTATAGTTTTCAGAGTATAGGCCTTTCACCAATTTGATTAGGTTTGTTCCTAGGGGTCTTATTATTTTTGGCACAGTTGTAAATAGGATAGATTGCTTAATTTCTCTTACTGCCACTTCATTATTGATGTATAGAAATGCAACAGATTTCTATACTTTGATTTTGTATCCTGAAACTTTACTGAATTCATTTATCAGTTCCAGCAGTTATTTGGTGGTCTTTCAGGTTTTCTTACATAGTATCATGTCATCAGAAATAATGAAAGTTTTACTTCTTCCTTACTGATTTGGATGCCTTTTATTTCTTTTTGTTGTCTGATTGCTGTGGCGAGGACTTCCAGTACTATGTTAAATAAAAGTAGTGAGAGTGGACATCCTTGTCTTTACCTGTCCTGAGGGGAAAAACTGTTTTTCATCACTGAGGATGATGTTAGCTATGTTATTTTCATATATGGCCTTTATTATGTTGAGGTATGTTTCCTCTAAACCTGCTTTGTTGAGAGTTTTTATAATGAATGGATGTTGTGCTTTGTCAAATGCTTTTTCTGCATCTACTGAAATGATCATATGGTTCTTACCTTCTTATTGATGTGATGTATCATGATGATTGATTTGCAAATAGTGAACCACTCTTGCAACCCAGGAATAAATCCCACTTGATTGTGGTGAATGTTTCTTTTAAATGGATTGTTGGATTCAGTTTGCTAATATTTTGTTGAGGATTTTTTGCATCTATATTTTTCAGGGACATTGACCTGTAGTTCTCTAATTTTTTAGTAGTATCTTTATCTGGTTTTGGTATCAGGATAATGCTGGCCTCAAAGAATAAATTTGAAAGTTTTCCTTCCTTTTCTATTTTTTTAGAATAGTCTGAGAAGAATAGGTGTTAACTTCTTTAAATGTTTGGTAAAAATTTGCCTTGTGAAGCCATCTGATCCTGGACTTGTGTTTGTTGGGAGGTTTTTTGTTTTTGTTTTGGTTTTGGTTTTTTTCTTTTGTTTTGTTTTTTGATTACTGATCAATTTCTTTGCTGTTTATCAACAAACTTTCAATTACAAGATGAAAAAGAAGTTCTATGGATCTAATGTACAACATGGTGACTATAGTTAATAATACTGCACTGGTCACCTGAAATCCATGCTAAGAGAGTAGATCTTAAATGTTACCATCATACATACACAACAATGATAACTATGTGAGATGATGTATATGGCAACTAACTTGATCATGATAACCATTTTACAATGTATATTAACATCATCACATTGTACACCATTAAAAAATAAAATAACACTGTTTTACATGCAAAAAAAAAAGAAAGCTGTTAAGTTTGGGTTAAGGTGCAATTGGAGTAGCAGCTGTAATAGGGGCTATATTATTGGAGCAAAGAGATGCCTTAAAGGGAAACAATTACAAATAAGTGAAAACAGAAATCAGAAAAGCATTGAATAGAAAAAAAAAGCCCTCCTGAACCACACACACTCCCCAAAAATCAGGCCAATCAATAAGTAGAAAATGGCCTATCTGAGAAATGGACCAAGCTAATGGAAGGTGAATCATATTCTTTCCTATTTTTAATCATAAGCTAAAGGTTCAGCAGGTATATGTGAGTATGTGTGGAATGAACCCTGGATATTTCTTATTGAGGTTTTAGAGCTAGGCTTTCAATGATTCGAACATAGCTGTGCTGATTATGGTTTCTCTACAATGATTTTAACTCAGTTGGTGTTTAGTAAGAATATACCAGAAGCAAATCCACGTACTACTACCTATCTTAGGAGAGGGAAGTAAAAAGTAGAGGAAGAGAGAGAGAAGATTTTAAAAAGGCCAATGAGAGAAACAAAAGGAGAGAAAGAGGAAGAAAAAGAGAAAGGGGGGTATTGAGGGAGGAAAGGATTGAGAGGAAGGTAAGGAAAACAGCAAAAATATCACCAACACATCCACATTTTGCTTTCTCCCCACGGCTTTGTCCTTCAAGAGAGCTCAAAGGCCAAATGAGGTTCTGCTGAGCCTTTGTTCCTAATTCTGTACTTTGTTTTCATCTCTCTCATGAATTCTGCCTTTTAAATGAATAGTCAGTCCCCAGAAGCCTAGTTTTGTAGCTTCTGTTTATTCACATGGTTCAGTATGTCACAGATGGTGCAACACTGGGAAGAGGTGTGTGTGTGCGCATGTATGTTGATCGTTAGTTTTGTCTCTTGCTTCCCTACCCACTTTAAGCAGAGGGAACTCTTTTAATTTGCTTTTATCTTTTTTATTTTGAAAATATCTCAAACTTACAGAGAAGTCGCAAGAATAATACAAAGAATTATTTGTATCCTGTTCTTTGTATTATTGGTTAGTCCTTTACTAACCAATTTTCAACACGCCATCACATTTATTTTCTCTTTATCTTTCCAAATGTTTTAACATTTATTCTATAATCCTATCCAACTTATGTGTGTTTCCTAAACAATTTGATAGTAGGTAGCATACAACAACATGCCCTTAATCCTCCAGTGTTTCCGTGGTATGTATTTCCAAACTACAAGAACATTCTCTTACATAACCTTGACGCTGTTAGCAAACTTGGAAACTTTAACATTGACACAATATGATTATATAGTGCAGGGTTCAGCAACCCTAAGGGTCAACCCCTGGCTTGCCAACTGATTCTGTGAAGACAATTTTGCTGGAACACAACCATGCCCATTCTTTGTGTGTTGCCACGGCAACAATGTGAACAATAACAAAATTGGAGAGTTGGTACAAGAGAGCCAAGATGGCCTACAAAGCCTAAAAAAATTTACTATTTGGTCCTTTACAGAAAAAAAAAAATTGCCGGTTACAACAGAATTCATAGCCCATATCCCACTGTCAACTAGCTCAAGTATGTCCTTTTTAACTGGATTTCCCAGTCTAGGATTCGATCAAGAGTCATGAATTGCATTTAACTGGCACTTCTCAGAATCTTCTTATATCCAGCACAACTCCTCAACCTTTCTCTGTCTTTCATGACATTGCCATTTTGTCTTTTCATGACATTGCCAAAATACCAGGAGAAAAGCCAGGTATTTTTTTTAGAATACTCCTCTATTGGGCTTTACCTGACACTTCCTCATGATTCCATTCAGATAATGTGTTTGTCAGAATGCTACAAAAGTGATTTTACATTTCTCTCATGGCAGCAAACCCAGATCACACATCTGCCCCTCTTTAATGTCATTTTGATGTTCCATTTCTCCACTATAGGCACTATTTTTGTCTTTGCAATGAACAAAAAACCTATAAGGAGATGCTTTAGGAGCATGTAAATATTTTGCTCTCCCTCAAACTTCTCCTGCCCCCAATTTGGCATCAATTGGTGATTCTTTCCCAAATCAATGTTTACTCTTATTAATTCAAAATGAAAATTTTTCCTAACTTGTGGCATCACAGAATCCAAGATGGCATCAGTTCGTGATTAGAAATCAGATGTTCATAAATACTAAACGACACATCTATTACTCCCTATCTTTCAAGTACTCTTTAGGGAACTTTAGAACTTTTAGAACTCCTCAACTGGCATGGTCCTAAAGTCTCTCAGGCTATACAGACCATTTACTCAGGCAAATGTTCTCAAGACTCAAATCATCAAAATTTCTTTCTCATCCGTATACAAAACCTATCCTGTAAAGCTACCACTTCTGTTCAAAAGCTGTGTTTTTAAACTTTCATTGCTTTTACTTTAGAATGAACATTCCCTTCTATAGTAAAAGTAGAGAAGAAACACCCACAACAGCTAACAGGAAGGCATGTGGCCGGCTCAGCCAGGGGAGCAGGTGACTCTTGATCTGAGGGTTGTGGCATCAAGCCCCACATTTGGTGTAGACATTACTTAAAAATAAAACCTTAAAAGAAAAAAAAAACTAACATGTTTTGGATACTATCAATTTTCAGTCTGCCCATAAATCATCCCTTTTACTTAATCTACCAAGGCTACAAATCAAGGTTAAATAATCACTATCTCAGGTTTGAGGAATTAAGGCACGAAGTTTACAGACTATCTTAATTTGCTGCAGCTGTCATAACAAAATACCACAGACTGGATGGCTGAAACAACTGAAATGTATTTTCTCACAATTCTGGAAGCCAGAAGTCTAAGATCAAGGTGTCAGCAGGTTTGGTTCCTCCTGAGGCCTCTCTCCTTCACTTGCAGATGGCAACCTCCTCACCATCTCTGTGCCCTAATCTCTCCTAATAAGGACACCAGTCATATGAGGTGAGGACCCAACATATGACCTCATTGTCTTTAAGTATCTCTTCAAAGGCCCCATCTCCCAATATGGTCACATTCTGACATACTGGGAGTTAGGACTCCAAACACATGAATTTTGAGGGGACACAATTCAGCCCCTAAGATGGTTCTATTTAAAATAACCGCCACTGATTTTCTAGGACACAAAACGATACCTGCTTATATACATGGGTCTTCTAATTCCAAGTGGGATCATAATGGTGAAATAAGTGAAAGTCATGTTCTGGGTGGAACCTGAATATTTATTTAAAGGAGCGGTGACGTAGGGGGACGTGATGGCCATTATCAAAGAGATGAAGGCTTCTCACATGGAAGATGCATTTAGAAATTTACCCATTTTAATTTATTCACCAAAGTTTCAACCATGATCAAGAAACAATACATGTTTCAATGGATAAAACTATTTTCCAACCTATCTGACACTAGAAGGAAAATGAATGACCTCAGAAAATAGGATAAATGCTCAGAATAAACCATGGGTTGAAAGAAGGGTAGAGAGTTAGCAAAATGAGGCTACGCATTTGGATTTATATGTTCCCTTTCTCAAACGAAACTTAACTTTTAGACAGAAAGCTTTCGATGGCTCCATCCATAAAAATTTTAAAGTTTTCTCAACTTCTGCAACAGCTTACAACTCAGGATTGCCTCAGGCAGAAGCAAGAAGTGAAATATCTTCATCCCAATGGCTCAGCGTCATTATATTTTTCTCTGTAGCGAAGTGTATGCCCCAAACCGTCCATGATACAGCGGCAAGAAAAGACAGTGCTCAAGAAAAAGATCATGTCTGAGTGCTGCAAAAAACATTTAAAAGTGACTCAACTAAAACTGAAGCCACACGAGGCACTAACAACTTAAGAGCCACTAGTGCTTATGACAGTCCAGCGCCCAGGCCAAGATCGGTTCCTCGCCTTTCCACGTTAACCTTATGCTGTAAAACTTAAAACGGACTCCTTTCCAGAACGTGGCAAGGCGACCCCACACGTGGGCAGGTGATGATACAGAACGAGCGCATCCTCTCTGGTCGGTTTGACTTTCAAGCCTTGCCTTTAGGGGAAGCTGAGTCAGAAGCACCAGCGCACAGTGTCTACAAAGGGGACCCAGCATCAGGCCCCACTGTCGTCCTGCGGCCTCGTGACCCAGGCCAGGCACACAATCTCTCCGTGTCTATTTCCACATTTGAAAAATGGAGATAATAAGAGGTGGTAAGCGCCTCACTTACTTGCTGCAAGGATTATACGAGATAATATATTTGAAGAGTGTCTTGTGCATGGAAACCGTTTAAGAAGGAAAGCTGTGTTCTGTGGGCAGCCGGGAGGCAGCAAACATGTCAGGCAGGGCTCACATGATCAGATTTTTGTTTCAGATCAACCACTTTGAGAGCCCAGCGCGAGGTGGATGGATTAGAGGTCACTCCTGCAGCCCAGGCAGGCGACCCAGTAGGGAGCCTCCTGCACTGACCACTGACCCTAGCCCGAGGGTCTCAATCAAAGCATCACTGGAACAGGAGGGAGCCAGAGACAGGCAAGCGGGACTTTAAGGAGACAGTGCAGGAGCTGGTGCAGGAAAGGAAAGAGGGAGAAGGATCAGTTGGGTACGTGCAACCAGGGAGGATTATAATCAAGCGAGCTTGAGAGCAAATAATACAACTGCTTTTAAACACGGTGAGCTTGAGGTACACTTCGGGGCACCCCTGCGGGATACCGTCTTTAAAAGATCTGAAGCATCAACGGAGGGGACCGAGCTGGAATACCACTTTGATTGAGAGTCAATTGTATTTTACTGATGAGGACAACAGTTTAAACCTATTTTAGAGAGGAGGCGGATTGCACTTCCTAATGCGAGAGAGAGTTTGCAGCCGCATCCTAGTATAAAGGCTGGCGTCAGGTAGTGGTGTTCCGTATCTCGTGATGGCATCAAAGTCATTCGATCAACATCGCATTCATTCCTCAAAAAAATCAGCACTGGTTCTGATAGACCAAGTCCTTTTCTTCAAAAATGCAGAAATGATTTTGCAAAAATGCAAAAATCAAAGTTTTCTGCTACGTCTCATTTGTTATTTCGTTCTGTAATCCCCAAAAGAGGACAGTCATAGTGCAGATCTCATTCTGCTGCTCCAGAACCTCACCTCCCCACGGCAATCCTTCTGTGCACCAGCACCTTCTCCTCTCCTACCAAGAAGGGATGTAGTTTTTATTGGGATCATATAAACACACCCTCAAAAACACGTCACACAGTATCATGGTCACGAATCTGTTCAGCATGTCCCGTGCACTGGGAAGCATCCTTTTAGCTCGAGGTCAACTCAACTGAACCTATGTCAGCAGTATTGGCAGCTAGGGGTGAATCTTTGGATAAAATATGTATAAATAATTCACTGGAGCATCTTAAAGTGATTTTAATAAAGCAAGTTTAGTTGAATAAGTGTCTAAAATATGTAGATTTAGGTTTTGGTTTTCAACCCTCTTTCTCCTATAATTTGGTGGTCTTTAAATAATGTAGCTTTTCACTCACGGGTAAGAAGGTATAATTTTATTTTGGTTTGATTCCACAAATTACTGTATATTTTTCAGGTTTATGGCTTACTATTTATTTAAGTCCTGGAAACCTGCAAATAATTACTGAGGAACTTGGACAATATGACATTAAAACCTACAAGATGATAAATGGCATCAACAAGTATGGGTTCTTTCTAAACGGTTTTAAAAAATCAATCTGGAGACTGAAAAAAATCAAATTTGACTAGGCTGTTACCACAACCTAGTAAAAATCAAGATGCTTCCATGTGCTTAGCATTCCAAACACTTAATAAAAAAGGCAATGAAAAGTTAAAATGTGATTTCCAAATTTTATGAAGAAGTCAGAGCAACGAAGCCAAGAAGAATAAAAATGTTTACCCATTTTGGTGTGAAACTACCCCAACTTAAGTTTTAGGAAAAGTAACATACTTATGACTAATAAAGCAAGCCGATTTTATTTCAGAAAAGAAGCTAACAAATTCTGTTAAAGAAAATGCACACAGTTACACTTAGGAGTCTCTAGCAGATGTAGCCAGGGAGAGAAGGTAATAATGTTATTTTCACGGTTGTATTCAACATTTACCATAAAGTTGCCATCTCTTTGCTACAAGCTATAAATTAAAATCTCAAAGCGAAACTTCCAAGAGAAGTCACCACCACCAATCAACTAATATTATTTGAAAGCACCAAAGACAAGGCTACTGTCCCCTAGTCGTTCACACAGCACTCAGAAATGAAAAACTCCCGTGTGACGTGAGCCTGACACACCAGGACGTAGTCAGGGACCCCAGGGAGCCGCTGACAATTCTTGTCCCATGAAGACCAAGTGGAGGCGAGGACACTGAAGCTCCCGCCTCTTCATGGGCCTGCGACACCAGGCCCGGCTTGTGTCCGGGCGCCACCTGCCCCGGAGGTCACCGCAGGTGCCACCGCCCAGAGGGCCTGGAGGCAGGGGCGGGGGGTGTCCAGGTGGGACCCCGACCCCGGAACCCAGCTCCTAGCCTCGTGCCCACGCTGTTCACGAGCTGGGAGAGGTGCGGGCCTGCCACTGCTTGAACCCGGGAACGAGGGCATGCAGCTGGTGTTTGCACACGGTGCCCGGGTCGGCAGCCGCGGCAGGAGGCGAGGCCTGGGGCTCAGAGTCGGGCCGTGACCTGGGGCCTGGGATCGAGCCTGCATGCGGCTCCCTGCAGGTGCCCCCGGCTCCAGGGTGGGCGGTGGCCCAGGCCATGACCCCATGACCCGGGATGGAGCCCTGCTTTCAGCTCCCTACAGGTGCCTGGGGCTCCAGGGTGGGCGGCGGCCCAGGCCGTGACCCCGTGACCTGGGGCCCGGGATCGAGCCCTGCATCGGGCCCCCCGCTTCTCCCTCTCCCCGCGCCTCTGCCTCTCTCGGTCTCCAGTGAATAAATACACAAGATCTAAACAAAAAAAAAAGAGTCCGAGATGCATGGCTGGAGGGTCCCGGAGGCTCCCACCTCAGCCTACCTGCCCCCCCACCATCTGCTGAGGGCAGCTCCCGCACGGCCTCCCGGCCCGCTCACTGCAACCCCCGATGCTGCCCAGGCCACTCGGCGCTGCGCCCTCCCCTGGAGCCTCAGCCTGACGTGCCCCGCGCAGGGAGCTGCTGGGGGGGCATCCGGGGCATCCCCCCCAGTCCGGGGCTCCCCGACCCTCCACATCACGGGGGTTATTTCCTACTTAGAGCTCCTGCTTTCTGTCTTGAGGTTTCAATAGAGTCTCGCATAAACTTGTTCCTACACTGGAGTATTCTAGAAGGCCCCGCCTGAGAAAGCCGCAGGAGGCCACCTGGGACCACAACCACTATCAGTGGCTCTCTGCACCTGTCAGTTCCCCGTGGCCTCCTGGGGAGGCACGGGGGGTGCACGGGGGCATGGGAGGGCACAAGGGGTCACAGGAGGACTCAGGGGGCACAGGGGGCATGGGAGGGCATGGGGGGACGGGGAACCACAGGAGGGCACGGGGGCACAGGGGGGCACAGGGGGCACAGAGGGCATGGGGGAGGGGGCACACAGGGGGGCACGGGGGGCACAGGGGAGGGGGCATGGGGGGCACAGGGGCACTGCCGTCGGGCCTCACTCTGCCCAGGTCTCCACCCATGGGCCAAGGCTGACACCCAGGAGCCGTGGCCGGGCTCCCCCCTGACCTCCGGGTCCACCCGCGCCCTGGACCCCCAGTTCTGCAGGGCGTCTCCCTCGGTGCCGCACCCCCTCCCGCAGGTGAGGGCAGCCTTCTGCAGGGTCCCCCGCCCGCCACGCTCCCCGGCCTCCCGCCCGCGCTCAGGCCTCTTACTCCACGTCTTCCCCTGCGCCCCGACAGTCAGCCGGCCTACAGACCGCCCCTTTCTACCTCTCCTGTCCTCCTCCGTCCATCCTGTCCCCTTCATTCTTCTTAAGGCTTTTATTTCCTTATTGGAGGGAGAGAGAGGAGAGAGAGGAGAGAGGGGGGAGAGAGGGGGGACAGAGGAGGGATAGAGAAGGGGGAGAAAGGGGGGAGGTAGGAGACAGAGGGAGGACAGAAGGGGGACAAAGGGGAGAAAGGAGGGGGGAGGGTGGAGAGACAGGGGAGAGGGCAGAGAGGGGGAAGAGAGGAGGAGAGAGAGGGGGAAGAGGGGGCAGAGAGAGGGGTAAGGTGGGGAGAGAGAAGGGAAGACAGTAGGGACAGAGGGGGGAGAGGGGGACAAGAGACAGGGAGGGGGAGGGGGGAGAGAGGGGGGAGAGAGAGGGGGGAAGGGGGAGAGAGCACAAGCACACCGTGGGGAGAGGGACAAGTGGAGTCTGAGCCGAGCACGGAGCTGGCCATGAGGCCCGATCCCAGGCCCCAGGGGTCCAGCCCGGGGCAAAGGCAGACACTCTGCGTGCCGGGGCTCCCCAGGCACCCCAACAACCTCGCCGTCTACAGCAGGTGAACCGCAGAGCCGTGACGGGATCAGAATGTGTCAGGCACCTGAGGGCGACTTACTGAATAAGGTCAAGGGCGAGGGCACGGGCGAGGGCACAGGCGGGCAGGGAGAAAGGTGTGAAATGCTTTGTTGATAGTGGGGGGCCTTGACACCCCACCCTCGCAACACGTACTGCCCACGCGCTGGAGAACCAGGGGGATCATGGATGAGGCCACCGCTTAAAAGGCGCGTCGGGCCCAATGTCCTACCACCTGTACGGGTCGGTCTGGGTGGTGGCCGCACGTTGGACGCATCGAACGCTATAAAGCGACCGAGAAGCAAAGCATCTGGTGGGCAAAACTGCCAATTTTTAAAAAGGTTAACGGGTCTCACATCCTGAATCCGGGCAGAGCCCCTGGTAAAGGAGGTGTAGGCCCACGGCGGTGAACAGGTGAGCTAAGTAACTGGCTCTATGTTTAATCTTAACGGTAGAACAAAGTTAAAGACCATGGAGGAGATGAAAATACACTTCAAAATTACTTCAAAAATAGGATAGTTAATTCGGCCATATTTATTTATTTATGTATGTATGTATGTATTTATTTATTTGTTTATTTATTTATTTATTTATTTATGACCGAGAGAGAGAGAAGCAGAGAGAGAAGCAGGCTCCATGCTGGGAGCCCGACATGGGACTCGATCCCGGGACTCCAGGATCACGCCTTGGGCCAAAGGCAGGTGCTAAACCGCTGAGCCACCCAGGGATCACCTAATTCGGCCTTTTAAATAAATCTTCTGCTTTCTGAAACTGGAATTAGAAATGGAAGTCTATTTGACTCCCATATTTATCTTAAAACTGCTGTTAGGACTTTACGCATCAAAATTAGAAGACCATGCTTGCAGGGTGTTTCTGTTCAACGAGGCAGCCCTGGGCTTCGAAGTTCACACTGGCATGAGGTTCTTCTCCCTTGGCCTCCCCCACTCATGCTCTCCCTCTCTCTCTCAAACAAAACCTTTTATTTATTTATTTATTTATTTATTTATTTATTTATTTATTTATTTATTTATTTATATTTATGATAGTCACAGAGAGAGAGAGAGAGAGAGAGAGAGAGGCAGAGACATAGTAGGCAGAAGGAGAAGCAGGCTCCATGCACCGGGAGCCCGATGTGGGATTCGATCCCGGGTCTCCAGGATCGCGCCCTGGGCCAAAGGCAGGCGCCAAACCGCTGCGCCACCCAGGGATCCCTCAAACAAAACCTTTTAAAATAAATGAATTAATAAATTGCAATATTGTTAACTTAGAGGTAGTCCTCAATTTCTACCAAGAATTTTTTTATAAATATGCATTTCAAGGGCCTCCAACAACGAGATTTACGTGCTTGAAGGAATGGGGGTCTTACGGGTATTTTCTCTCTTCCAGTACATACAGCATCCTATTTTCCAGAAGTCAAGCACTCAATAAAGGCTTGTTAACTCACTCAAGAGGGGTTCTAAAATGGACCATCTGGCTGCTGTGTATTTTCTTCTCAGATTTTAACTTGTTCTCATCGATTCGTTCATAAATAAATAAATAAATAAATAAATAAATAAATAAAATGAATAAAAATAAATGAATACGTAAATCCTGCTTATATGGATTTTAGGCATTAACACAAATCAGCAATTCACAGGGTTTCTTTAATGTTGTGGCTTGCTTGCTCTTAACACTTCACCCCGAGTGGCAGGAAGCACGTTCCTGCTTTCCTCAAACAAGAAGACAGATGGACGGACGGACGGAGCCCGGACAGGGCCTGTGCTGGATCATGCGGAACAGTACAAATGCCCTTGAACAGCACAGGTTTTAACTATGCATGGTCCACTTTTACCTGGATTTTCTTTTTCAATAAACACAGTACAGTACCCGAAGGGCATTCCTTCCTTCTTGTAATTGTCTTAATAGCATCTTCTTTGCTCTAACTGTAAGAACACGGTGTGTAATGCCTATGATAAAATATGGGTACTTTCGGTTGCTGGGAAGGCTCCTGGTCAACTGCTAGCAAAGTTTCTGGGGGGTCAAGAGTGAGATGTGGATTTTCAATGGCACTGGGGGGTCAGTGGCCTTAGCCCCTGTGTTGTTCGACCGTCAGCTGTACTTTCCAGCCTGAAGAAGAGGTGGAGCTCTGAGTCAAATAGCCCGGGCCGTACGCCGAACCTCAGCCTGTAAGTAAGACTGAAAATAAATCTATTCAATGGCCCTGGGGCCCAGCTCGCTCTCTCTCTCTCTCTTCATACATCAAACCGCACGATAGTAGATTTGTTTCCAGCACCAATGGATTGCTTAAGGTACCCTGAAATGGGTGCAGAGCTAAAGAAACTTGTGACTGTGAGTGTTTGGTCACCAAGGGGAAGGTGATGGAGAAGGAAGACTGGAAACAAAGACTGGTTTATATAGTGTATACATTCAGGGGCGCCCGGGTGGCTGTCGGTTAAGTGTCGGCCTTCGGCTCACGTGACCCCAGGGTCCTGGGATCGAGTCTCGCATCGGCCTCCCTGCTTCTCCCTTTCCTCCTCTCCCTCCCCGACCATGCTCACTTGTACAAGGTCTCTCTCAAATAAATAAATAAATAAATAAATAAATAAATAAATAAATAAAATCTTAAAAATAAAAGAAATAAAGTGGGTACATCAGAAGACAAAAACAGGAACACCCTGGGAGACAGGCCCAACAGAGCTGCTGCGGATGAACTAGCCGTGGGGCCACTTTCAGATACGACGAAGCTAACAGCCAAATCACAGAAAAGCGGTCTCTCTTCCAAAGCCACCAGTGTGCCACTTGAGTTAGTCAGTGAAGTTTTTGCTACTGATGGACACACATGGACGATAAAAAACAAAACAAAACAAAAAACCCACACAAGGTGCAAGAGAATACAGAGGATCCCCAGTGTTTGCGATCAACAAGACACCGATTGTTCTTCGTTGAACGGCTTATTCTGGGAATTCTTCTGACAGGAGAGACCAGATAGCATCTGTCTCCTACAAGTAAAGGCATTGAGCCAATGAGCAGCTCTCGTTCCCCCAGACAACAACAAATGAAGTCAGAGCAAGGAGGAACCAGGTAGTGAATCCTATTCACGCCCCAATGCGTCCACTCCGTGCTTTTCCTCTGAGCTGAGCCAAGGCAGGGCTCACTTCCTTAGATAAATGATTCCAGATCAAAATAAAATTTTACTAACCTGAAGTCTAATTACTAAGTATTTAGACACAGGCCCTTAATGATGTAGTAATGCCATCAACACTGGGTCCAGCCATGTCTCTATTCATTTTTAAATGCTTGACATACATTATATTATCAATAATTACGTTATCAAGACCTACAAGAGCAGCATTTTTTTTCTACCAAAGTATTTTATTCTATTGACTCATTGAGGTCGCATTTTCTGCCACTCAGAGTGTTTAAGTGGGAAAAAGCAGCATGACTTACATAAAAATAATATAATCCAAAAGTATTATAATTCTGATTTTTAGCGTCCTTTTCCTTCTCATCTCTCTTCCTTAGATATTATGAATTAGTACACTTTAAGTGTAGGAATACTGAGCCGGATTCTCTTCCTGAGTAACGAGGAAACAGAAAGGTAATGGAAATCGAATGCACTGAAGGAACTCCCACTTTTCCCTAAGCACTCAGGTCACAGAGCCTAGGCTGTGCAGTCATGTCATGTTGTGTACAATCACGGCTACCACTTGAGGAGTTGGTCCTCCATCTCTGTACTCTTATCTTCACACAGTGCCTGCAACTAGTTTAGAATTAAAGCATAATTAAACTGAAACCCTAATTAAAAATACTAGACTAATGTGATATGAAATGTCCTTTATTACCACCGGCCAATTATGTCTCAGTTTGCCATTGTCCTCAAATGTGTATGAATTTTATCTTTTCATAAAAATAATGGAGCACAGATTTGGTAATGACATCCTGGGCAGGATGTCCTGGTAATTTCCAGAATCGGTCATTTCCTTTTCAATTAATTTCCCCTCTTCATGGCTCTGTTATACATCCCCAGTGTCCCTTGACTCCCCAGAACCTATCTTAGCTACTGACCAAAGGGTCCTTTGAATACAGTAGCTGGTGAATTCAAGATATACACGTTACAATTGCCGTGTGTATCAAAGAAAACCAAAGATTTTTATTTTTCTCGTTTGGTATTAGTGGGCTTACCCATCACTCTCAGTCTTTTAACAGACCTATATTGTCCCCAAGAATAGTGGGTTTCAGTTCCACTAACCTTTCTTACTATTTTATTCCAGAGAAGTCCTATCAAATAAATGCCTAGCAGCATTTTGAACTCCTAACAGTAAAATTAAGATTTAATTTTTTTAGAGAAGTAATGCTTTTCTATAGGTCATTCATTCTCAATCCTGTCTATAACCATAGGTAAATTTTGAAGTGAATAGTTAGCCTTCAATAAACAACTGTCTCCAAGTTTTAACAAGTTAACAGTTGAATACTAGATATAACAAATTTGAATAAGACTGACTTGGTGCTGCTAATTTCATTGCTATTGAGTCAGTTATCAAATGATAATAGCAACACCTATATGTTCCCATGATCAGAAATAAACTGAGGAAGAAAATATTTCCTGAGTGATCCTTTACAAGGTAATAAGGCACTTGTATATGACTTTTTGTTACTGCCCTATTTTAAAAACAAAGGGTTAAGGAAATATTGAGTTATGCTTCTTAAATGCAAAGAGAGTCAATGAAAATTTATCTCCATTTATATTTTTTCTGATACCGTCCTCAAAAACAAATTTAATTAGCATGGTTCATTCAAATCAAATCATATTTTTAAACTTAATACTTTGCTTCCTTTCATAAAATACAAATCAAATCCACAACCCTAACTGCTCTAATTTTAATTTGCTTCAAAATACATACAAACCTCATAAAAATTAAATTTCCATCTTAACAAGCAGACAATCTCAACAGGATGCTCATAGGATCAAAAGCATTAGAGTGGAATCTCTGAACCCACAATAAAAAGGAAGAATGATCTACATATAACAATGTTAATTATGTGAAGTTTTAATGCTACCCACAAATAAACACAAGCTACATAATTACAATTCAACTACTATACAATAAGGAAAATTATCAGAAAGACCTGGTAGTCTATAAGAACGTTAACCTATGGTTTTGATGAAATCAATCCATAATGACTTTTTTAATGACTTAAGTAATGACATTCTAAATACAAAACCATTGTTTACAATGGCACAGATAACATTTATCATCTGGTTCTAAACAAATCACCAGCACTCAGGCTAGTTAGTCTTCATTCAGTTCTGTGGCAATCAAACTTCTAACAATTCCCTTCACTTAGGGAAAAATAAGAGTGGAAAGAGAAAAAATTGCCTGGCATCAGAGAGATCCATATCATTAAAATGTTATATCTAACAAATCATTCACTGGAAATATTTGCAGATGACTCTACTTAATATTGTATTGAACACTGAAAATATGCAAAAATAGTTGATTTCAGGTGCACTCATCACACACACAATTACATAAGGAAATGATATGATAATTAGCTTAGCTGAATTATCGCTATATATATTGGTATATGAAATCCTGTTGCAAACCTTAAATATATACAATTTTATTTAAAAATACATTGATAAAGAAAAAAATGCACATACACACACACACACACACACAAATAATTCCTCCTTTATGGTAATCATTATTATTACAAAGACAAGTTCCCATTCATGGAAAAGAGACACAGATCTAACTCAATGTATGTTGCTACAAATAAAAAAACAAAAATGAAATAGAACAAAAGGAGAAAAGAAAAAAGGACTATTTGGGCTACAGTAAGGATGCTAGTAAACAAAAGGAGAGCCCACAGAGCAAGGTAGAGGAGCTCTGCAAGGGGACCAAGTCTGGAGGTAATCACTATAGAAAGAAAAGAGAAGCTGACCAAATCCAAGAAGAAACAGAATGTTGCTCCTGCTGGAAACATACTATCACAGAATACAATCACAATAACCAGATAAGCAATAATGCAAAATACCTTCTAGGAATGAAAAATAATCAGCAGTTTTTCTTGAGCACTAAACATACTTTTTAAAAAAAAAATCTATGTACCATTTTCTTTTTCATTTCATCTCTGTAAAAGCCAGAAGACCGGTATTATCCTCGTTTTGGACAAAGAAGTTAAACAATGGCTTTAACTAATAGAACTTAGATTGCAACTGGCAGATTTTGAATTTGCATTAAGTTTAATTGGGCTTCAGAGTCCACAGTTAGTTCATTATTCTGAATTCTGTGACAAGATCAACAAACGCTCGCTCCCTAACCCCAACAATGCTGTGCCACACATTTGTTTTTCTCACTAAAGTCAGTATTCGTTTGGGGACAGAACATCCCTAATGTGAAGGAGGACTTTGTCCAACTAATAGAATTCTTAAGTATTCTACAAATTTAGCACTTGTCTCATATCTATATTCTCTTTGTCAGTGAATCTTTATCCTCCAAGTAACTGACCCAGTCTACCCAAAAAAAAGGAAAGGGAATTACGTAAGAATCCTGCCTATAAAGAGAAAAGATATTCCCAAGGGTAACTAGTTAAAAGTCAACAAACACAGATCCTCAAAAGTAGGCAAATCACACTGGTTTCAAGGGAAGGATATACCCAGTGCATACATTTTTCATAATTATCTTACATCTCTGTGCTAGATACCCTGCTAAGCATCCTACATGCATTACACCACTCTAAGGTGAGTACCATCATCAGCTCCATCCTCAGCACTCAACTGAAGATTTTCTATCTTCTTCAAGGTTGCACACTGAATACATGATGGAGATGAATTATGACTGGCCATGGGAAAGACCAAATACACAAAATGTTAGCTAGGAATTTATTCCAATAATACAGGAGTAAATTGATAATGGGCTGAAATAGGATAAAAGTAGTAAAAATTAAAAGAAGGGGAGGTGGTAGAATCTACACAAAAACTTGATAGATAAAAGTTAAAGAACTTAAGTAATTAAATACAGAATACATTATTAAAATGTATTGATTTGGGGGGGCACCTGGGTGGCTCACTTGGTTAAGCATCCAATTTCGGCTCACGTCATGATCTCAGGGTCATGAGGTTAAGCGCCACCTCAGGCTCTGTGCTGGCCATGGAGCCTGCTTAGGATTCTCTCCCTCTCCCACTGCCCCCTGCTTTTCTCAAAAAAAAAAAGTAACATGTATCAATTTTTTTAATTATAATAAACAAAACTGATGCAGTTCTGAATGGTGAAACACAGTACTATGGTCAATACAAATGTGGAATATCTATTTAGGGAACAAATATGAATTTATATTAAAGAGTATTAAAATAGTCTCATGGCGCTGGGGTGGCTCAGTCAGGCCTCCGACTCTTGATTTCAGCTCAGGTCATGTGATAGAGCCCTGCATCAGACTCTATGCTCAGCAGGGAGTCTGCTTGAGATTCTCTCTCTCCCTCTCCCTTTACTTCTCCCCGACTCGCTCATGCTCGCTCATGCCCACACTGTCTCTCTCTAAAATAAATAAAATCTTTTTTTAAAAGAATATTAAAATAGATTCATCTTTTTCTTGATACTACAGCATTCAGAAATTAACTCAGGGAATACTACTCAAAATGCACAAAGTTCCTCATTATTTTTGTTTAAAAAAAAAAAAACTTCAAAGATGTGAAAGGAAACCTAAATATTTAACATAAGTTAAATGGCAAACTAAACTACAATACAAATTCATCCGTGATACAGGTCATAATAACAAATAGAAAATATTAGGGAAAAAAGCATGCACTCATTAGATGAATGAATTGGGGAAAAAACAGAAAAATTATATCTGTGCTATGATAATAACTGTTGGGAATAATTTATGGATCAGAGAGAAGAAATATGAACATGCACACACACACACACACACACACACACACAAATAATATGAGATGACTTTCAGTTTGGTTGTAAGTGACTGAAATTAAACCCAAACTGGCTTAGGCAAAAGGAAAAATGCATTGACTTGAGTAATCAAAGGAAGTGATGAATAATTAAATCATGAATATGCAGGGAAGACAGTAGTTTCTCCTAAGCGGTTGAGTTAGAAAACAAAAATCAGGGCTGCCTGGGTGGCTCAGTCAGTTAAGCGTCTGCCTTCAGCTCAGGTCATGATCCCGGGTCCTGGGGTCAAGCCCCAGTGCCAGGCTCCCTGCTCAGGGGGGAGGCCTGCTTCCCCCTCTCCTTTACCCCTCCTCCTGTTCATGTTTCTCTCTCTCTCTCTCTCTCATGAATAAATAAATTATTTTTTAAAAATTCAACTGTGCACATTTAAAAGCTCTTATTGGCTTTATTCAACAACTCATGAAACCGGCAGCACCCAATCTAGCAGAAAGAAAGGAACTCCAAAGAGCCATATGAAATGAAAGACTTGTACGGACAGAAGGAAGCAAGAACAAGGAAGTTGTACTTGGCAAAGAAGTGGGCCAGTCATTGCAAGGTTACTTTTCTTTAAGGGATGCCAAGGCCATGAGGCAGATTACCTAATGCTGATCAGAGGCTTCCTGGTTGGCTGGTTTAAGAATCCATTTCTGGGAGAGCCAGAACTGTAATTAGGTTTTGGTTTGGTAACACAAAGCTTACGATAAGCAAGTCCGTTTTAGGCCTGGTGTCTTGTTTTTAACTGTTGGAACCATGGATTTTTAAACATGGCAGGGGATCTCCAGGTCCTCTCTCTAACACCCTTTCCCTGCTTTCTCCACAAGGCAAAAAAGATGAATGCCACAAGCGAATCTTAAAATTTCTTCTACCTATTAGCGAACGACTTTCTTGTTCTGTCGAACAAATCCTAGGGTAACAAGAAACAACCAGCGTTGGGGAGGATGTAGAGAAAAAGGAACGCTCTTGCACCATTAGCGGGAATGCACATCGGTGCAGCCACTGTGAAAAACCATATGAGGGTTCCTCAAAAAACTAAAAACAGAACTACCCTATGATCCAGGAACCACATTACTGGGTATTTACCCAAATACAAAAAAATAAAAAACAAAAAAATACAAAAATACAAAATACAAAAACACAAATGCAAAGGGATGCATACACTCCTATGTCTATCACAGCACTATTTACAACAGCCAAACTATGGAAACAGCCCAAGTGCCCATCGATAGATGAACGGATAAAGAGACACACACACACACACACACACACACACACACAGAATATTAATTAGCCATAAAAAGAGTGAAATCTTGCCATCTGCAACAATGCAGAGTTAGAAAGTATTATGCTAAGCAAAATAAGTCAGAGAAAAGACAAATACCATGTGATTTCACTCACATGTAATTTAAGGAGCAAAAGAGATGAACATAGGGGAAGGGAAGGAAAATAAAATAAGATGAAAAAAGTGAGACAAACCAGAAAAGACTTAACTACAGAGAATAAACTGAGGGTTGCCACATGGGAGGTGGGTAAGGAATGAGCTAACCGGGTGGTGGGCATGAAGGAGGGCCCTTGTTGGGATGAGCACTGGGTGTTGTACACAAGTGAAGAATCACTAAATTCTACTCCTGAAACCAAAACTACAATATATGTTAACTAACTTGAATTTAAATAAAAACTTGGGGGGGGGCAGGGAGGAAGAAGTCAGTCAGAGAAAGAGAAATGCCATAGGACTTCACTCATGTGGAATTTAAGAAACAAAACAGGTGAGCAAAGAAAAGCAAGGAGAGAGAGACAGAGACAAACTACAAAATAGACTCATAACTCTTGAGAACAAACTGATGGTCACCAGAGTGGAGGCAGGTGGGAGGATGGGTGAAACAGGGGATGGGCATTAACGAGTACATTTATGATGAAAAAATAAAATGATTAAAAAATTAAAACATTCATATCTTAATAAAAAAAAAGAAATCCTAGAATAGGGCTTTTATTTTCCCAATATAGCTAAGCCACCTACCCTAAAGGAGGGCAGGATACCGTGGCTGAAAGTTCCTCCAAGACTACACACAACGAGGAAGGACAGTTTACCAATGTGAAAGCTGGATGCTGCTATCGGAATAAGGAGTAGATGCTGGGCATCCACCAAGCACAGTTGCCTACTCTAGGATCCAAGATAATATGGTATTTGTAGCCTAAACAAATGCAGATAATTATCTTTGAACCACGCTGAGCATTATGATATTGTGATTTATAAAAAAAATATATATATAATCTTCATCTCTGTTTCTGACACAGAGCTTCTAAAACCTTTGGAATTTCCTAGGTTGTAAGAGTAACAAAGGCATCTTGATATTCATCAAAATCCCCTTCCAACCACACCTGAGCCAATGTTAATGAGGTCACCTTCAGGGAAAACTCCCCAAGATGGGGGCTGGTTGCCAGGAGAAACAACCCCGTGTCTGGAGGGATAAGCTTTCAATCACACACCCCCCACCACCTCCAGGAAGGGGAGAAGGGCGGCAGGTTGAACTGATTACCCAATGTCAGTGATCCAGTCAACCATGCCTCCCTCTGTCATGGATGCTCCACAAAAACCCAAAAAGGATAATGTTCAAAGAGGTTCCAGGGTGGTGAGCATGTGGAGGTTCAGGGAGAATGGCAAGCCCAAAGAACACGGAAGATCTTTGGCCCTTTCTCCATACCTTGCCCTATACTTCTCTTCCATCTTGCTCTTCTTGAATTATATCCTTTCATAATAAATTGGCGATCCAGTAAGTAGAATGTTTCTCTGAGTTCTGTGAGCCATTCTAGCAAATTTGACAAGTATAAGGAGGAAGCTGAGGGAACCTCCCATCTGTAGGTGGTTGCTCAGACGTGAGAGTGACAACTGGGACTTGCACTGGCATCTCAAGGGGAAGTGGAGACAGTCGTAGAGGACCAAGGCCTTAAGCTGTGGGATCTGATGTTAAGTCCAAGTAGATAGTGTTAGAATTGAGTGAATTGCTTGGTGCTGTTGAAAGAAACATACATGGGAACTGAGCTCACAATCAGAAGCAGTCTAGATAATTCCAAGCAAAACTGGAGGGAATGCAAAGGAAAACCTCCTATTACAGTTAGCTTTGCCAACAGGTAATCCAGATTTAGCATTTCTGGGAGTTGGCACTGAGGGGATGAGGTTCAAGAAGAAAATCATTGTAGCTTATATTAGTGTTAGTGCTATTGATGTTTTTCAATAAATAAATGTAAATGTCATTCAATTATTTGAAATCTGATGAGAATTCTTGAAATAAAAGTGAATGTCAGCTATCATAAAAAATGTAGTAACTACTTTCACTCTTCACTGGCAAATAGGATCCTGTAAAACTGGAACGAGTTTACGGACATAAAAAAAATTTACACTAAGACATAAAGCCATTGATCTTTAATGGGAGAGAAAAACTACTCTATATGAAAAAAATATTTCTCATAAATTACATTCTCTTATTTTATTGTGAGTAGGCATAAGAAAAGAGCGCGCTTTAAAAAGAGGGAAAAAAAGAACAATTCATGTGATTCTCTGATACACTTTCCACAAATCATAGAGGCATAAGGTTCGGAAAATATTTCCACAGCAACCGATTTCGGTGCCGTAAATTGAAGAGTACACATTCAGGTATTAAACGAACTTATAAAGACAATTGTAACTTATAAAGACAAATGTCTCTTTCTGAAAATAAAATGTATTTCCTACTCAAGTGGACACAGAGAAATGCAAAAAATAACAAAGAGGTTCCATGATAGGAAAAACATTTTCATAAGTCATTCCGGAGGCAGCGTGTTTAGAGTCTCACACACAACGTGCATCAAGTGCAAGAAGGCATACGCTCCTGTTGCTTCTGATCCTGCAAGAGTCCTGCACACGGAGCAGGTGAGGAGCTGGTCCCTGAGCAAACTTCACTAGAAAAGGACGCCTTCTCAAGGCTGTGTCGTAACACTAAGTGGAATAACACTACCATGGTTTCAGAAACTAAGCCATGCTTATCCTGTGGCTCTAAGACATATAAAGTCAAGGAAAGTATAAAACAATTATCCAGTACATATAACTTTATCATTTTTTAAGTGTCTCAGTATTTGTACCGAATGGCACTATGATATAAAAGGCACTGGGTGGGGGGGGGAGGGGATGCCTGGGTGGCTCCGTGGTTGAACGCCTGCCTTAGGCTCAGGGCATAACCCCGGGGTCCCAGGATCGAGTCCCACATCGGGCTCCCTGCCTGGAGCCTGCGTCTCCCTCTGCCTGTGTCTCTGCCCCTCTCTGTGTCTCTCATGAATAAATAAATAAGATCTTTAAAAATAAATAAATAAATAAATAAATAAATAAATAAATAAATAAATGGCACTGGACAATGCACTCCAACTGGTCTTCATTCAATTACATCATACGTGGAAGATCAGGAAAGGAGCCCAAGTATTCTTTATAAGTTCTATTTTCTTGGGGCCCCTGGGTGGCTCGGTCAGTTGGGCCTCCTACTCTTGGTTTCGGCAAGGGTGGTGGTCTCCAGGTCATGGTCTACGGGTTGTGGGATAGAGTCCAGCTGGGGGGGCAGGGCGGTCCTGCTTCCTCCTTCTCCCTCTCCCTCTGCTGCTGCTCCCCCACTGGCATCCTCCCTACAATTTGTCTTTCAGATGAATATGTATATGTAAATAAATCTTTAAAAAAGAATAAGTTTAGAGACACCTGGGTGGCTCAAGGGTTGAGCATCTGCCTTGGGCTCAGGGTGCGACCCCGGGGTCCTGGGATCGAGTCCCATGTCAGGCTCCCTGCGTGGAGCCTGCTTCTCCCTCTGCCTGTGTCTCTGCCTCTCTCTCTCTCTCTCTCTGTGACTATCATAAATAAATAAATAAATAAATAAATAAATAAATAAATAAATAAAAATAAAAATAATAAATTGGAGTAAAATTAACATTAAAAAAAATTCATAAGAAATGTTTAATGAGCTCAGAGGTAAACTTTATCATCCTCCATACCAATATACATATATTTTCAAGAAAGATCCCACAACTCACAATCGAGAGTCACAGTATTGCATTTTTACAACCGCATGATTTCTTTAGGTTTACTGAGGCCTAGGATCGTATTTACCAAAACCGCTACCATATTTTAAAGGCTATTTTAAAACATGTAAGATTTTAAACATATTTTTAGGTGGTGAAAAAGTGCTCAATTCACCAGTTAGAACAGTTCAGGGCATTAACAGTCATTTTAATTCCAAAACCCTTTCTTTTCTCTCCCTGTCTCTCGTGCCTGTCCTTCCCCAGAAACCCTCTGCCAAAAGACAGCAGGCAGGGAAATGCCACAGAGGCAGCCTTTAACAGAAATAATGAGACTGATAATGCTGGGGGCGGCGGAAGAAGGTAAGTTTTGCTATTATTTGAAAAGTTAATGCAGGAGAAGTCCTCGCAGTGTTTGCCGACCCCGTTCACTCTGAACCATGAAATTGCCCAGGCCACACGCGGCAGATCCCCAGTCGTTCCCCGGGGGGAAGGGACCGTGCAGATGCACCAGGGCCCGAAGTGGACAGGCCATGCACGCTGCGCCCCAGGGCAGAGGGTGGGTGCAGGCCAGGGCCACAGGCACCCAGGGCCCCCACCCCCAGGCCTGGGAGGCTCCATCCCCAGGAGACCAATAGGTGTGGTGCTTAACCACACGTGTGACGTCATCACTCCTCCCAAGGGTGAGTCTTGACTCTCTCGAGTTTTCTAGTCGTATGACCTTGAGCTGGCAGCCTCTCGTCTTATGACCTTGAGCCGGTGGCCTCTAGTCTTATGACCTTGAGCCCGCGGCCTCTCGTCTTACGACCTTGAGCCGGTGTCCTCTCATCTTACGACCTTGAGCCGGCAGCCTTTCATCTTATGACCTTGAGCCAGTGGCCTCTAGTCTTATGACCTTGAGCCAGTGGCCTCTCATCTTACGACCTTGAGCTGGCGGCCTCTCATCTTATGACCTTGTGCCGGTGGCCTCTAGTCTTATGACCTTGAGCCGGTGGCCTCTTGTCTTACGACCTTGAGCTGGCAGCCTCTTGTCTTATGACTTTGAGCCGGTGGCCTCTCGTCTTACGACCTTGAGCTGGTGGCCTCTAGTCTTACGACCTTGAGCCTGTGGCCCAATGTGTCTGTGTCTCCCTGGGGGCAAAATCTGGGCGTATCTTGCGTGAGGGCTGCCGTCGCAAGACACTACAGACCGGGGAACTCGGGGAACAAATGCCTTCCCTTGCCCTTGGGAAGCCTTCAAGTCCAGGATCACGGGGCTGGCAAGGTTCTTGGGAGGCCCATCTCTGGCGGGCAGAGGGCTATCCCCTGGTGACCCCCCATGGCCTCTTGCCCGTGCACTCCCCCGGCTGCCCCCTCCTCTCCCTCGGAGGCCACTGGGCCTACGGCCGCGGGCCCGCCCTGAAGATGTCCTTTCAGCTCAGCTGCCCCTTTGGAGGTTCTGTCTCCAATACAGTCACATTGGGGATCAGCGCTGGGGCACAGGGTCTGGGGGGTCCCCATAACTCAGTTCGGAAGAGCGCGCAACCCTGACCCCTGCCTCAGACGGCGGTGGAAGTTAAACATGTTCCCTTCCATAAGGTGCCCGGCCCCTGCGAGGTGCTACCCGTGTGCTTCCTATTAGGCTAAGCTCCGTTACATTTCCATTTTAACAAGTACCCACAAATCGCAGCATCAGGTGGATTAAAAACAGACATTTCTAGTGTGTCTTTAAGAGATCTTGTATCGGAATGGTGATGTCTTCGAGAAAAAAAAAAAATGTAGGGCACATCTTGCTGGAAACCTTTATCTCCATTCAAAGCCTGGGTGGTTAACACAGAAACGTTAGTGGTTCCTAACCAGGAGCACAACCAATACGGAGGCTTGATTTTCTCACATTCCCAGTGGGACACAAAGGCTTTCTGTGTCTCAGGATCATGTGCCCATAAAGAACGGGGAAAGAATGTTTACGAGGAAGCAGACAAAAGCAGCCGGGCTCGCAGGTACCACACCTGGTGGCTGCAGTGTGGTGTGGGTGATGCCGAGCATCTCCAGTTGTTCTGCCTGCGGTCAGTGCCCGAGCCTGGAAACCACGCGGAGGCGGTCAGGCTACTTTGCACAGACTCCAGGCCCCGTGCGGGCCCGCGGGGACACTGAGACCGCCACCGAGACCGACCTCGGGCTTGCAGCCCTTCCTAATAATGCTTTTGTTCTCTTGTGCGGTTTTCACTCGCCCTGCGCGAGCAAGGCTGGCCGGAGCGCCGTGCACACCGACAAGATGGGTGCAGGGGCGGGGGGGCGGGGGGAGCGAGGGTGCAGGGGCTCCCCGGGCCTCGCAGGCTGCTCTGGCCCCGCCCTTCCCAATCCCCCGCGCTCTCCCCCACCCAGGGCCTGCCCATCTTCCATCATCCGCAGGCCTCTATGCCTCCTGAGATCTCCCCGCTTCCCTGGTTCACCCCTTAAACTCCAGCCACTGCCTCTCAATGAGTCACAGGCCTCCGAGGTGTGTTCCCACATGGCTGAAAACTAGAAGTACCAGCAAACGTATCACACGGTCACTCTGCAAACACTGAAGCCACTCGACCGTCCCCCCCGCCCCCCGGGAACTCTCCAGAGGTAAGACTTCCCCCAACTGGACGCTTTTCCCATCCTTTCCCGGGTGCAGCCAGTTCCCACCACCTCTCGCCCCGACCCCATGTGTCTCGTTCAGCACTTTATGCCAAAATGAGCTGTAACATTTCTTTTTAAAGATTTTATTTATTTATTCATGGGAGACACAGAGAGAGGCAGAGACACAGGCAGAGAGAGAAGCAGGCTCCATGCAGGGAGCCCGACGTGAGACTCGATCCTGGGACCCCAGGGTCATGACCTGAGCCAAAGGCAGATGCTCAACCGCTAAGCTACTCAGGTGTCCCCAGCTGTAACATTTCTCAAGTCCACATTTCAATAAATAGATAGATAGATAGATAGATAGATAGATAGATAGATAGATAGATAGATAACACCTGACTCTACTGGAAGGCAAAGTCTAAACAGAAAGAAAGAACCTACCCGGCGCCCAGCATACACTGAGCTTACTACAGGTGTGTTGATGTACCGCACTGCCGTAGTTAATGTAACTACTGCTGGGGAATGAATACCGAGTAGGGACCAGGACCTGCTACTTGATGGATCTGCTTGAGGTTCCTTGGACTAGGCTTTCTGCTGACGTTCACTATAACCCTTTTTTCAAAGGATGTAATAGTCTAATTAAATTAGATTCTATACTAAAAAAATAAATAAATAAATAAGCTGTACTCTGGTAAGTTTTGACAAAGATTTCCTGCCAAAATACATCCCTTAAAACCAGTATATTATACTTCAGATAAGACTGAGGAAGTTTTCCCATCAGCCGGAATTACAGTGTGTAAATAAGGAACAACTTTGAACCGGCTGCCCAACAGCTGGAGCACTCAGCAGGAACACCCGAGTAAGAAAACACTTTTGTTTCCCGGGGGGTAAAAGGTGAGAGCCAAACAGAATGGTACAACAGAAACAACAAAACGAGGGAAAAAAAAGGTTTATAGAATTTATCCTGACTCTTTGGGAAAGAAAATAAAATATTACAAGCCTTCAATCGAAGTGGCACCATGCCGTCATGCAATCCAAAAGCATTTTAAAACCTGCCCACGATGTTTTCTAGTAAACATTTCCGAAAGAGCTTGAGACTTGATTTATGTGCCTGAAAGGGAATTAGAGTATACCTCCTACATTTTACAATTCACATTAAAACTGTCATAATGCCCTGCAAGTATGTGGTGGGGGGAGAGGGGAATAAGAGTGGAGTTCCTATTTTTCTGACCTTAGTAATCAGCCAAGTGGTACAATCTTGGCTATTCTCTCCAAAAAAAAAAAAAAAAAAAAAGGAAAAGAAAGAGAAAAGAAAAAAGGAAAATACTATTCTCAGTTCTCAACTTTCTATGTGTCCATTCTCTAATGCAATCCATTATTTTTTTTAATTTTCTTCTTTTCTCCATATTTTATTACACATCAACTCAGTGCAGTCTAAAAGAAACTACATGTGTGAATGGCGGAAGTGCACATACACATACACACACACACACATATATATATATATACTTTTCTGTATTCTAAAGAAGAGAACATTAACAGGAAAAGAACCTCAAAAATAGTGAAGTTTATTACTCAGGGAAGTTAAAGCATGAAGGAGAGAACCAATACGGGAAGGTACCTGAGGGTTTGGGACTGAAATGGGTCATTGTAAAATGACTGGGTTTCCAACAGATACTCACGCAGAAATCTTTACACACATACCTTCAGCGGTAATTGAAAAATAAGAATATTTCATCCTGATGCCGAAAACAGAATTATGCAGGGGAAAAGTAACATGCAGACTTGTTTTTAAATTCCCAGGGCAAAGGCCCCCCAAACCTACCTTTACCGTTCCCCATATGGGTAAATGTCAGAATTCAAACCCAGAGCTTCAGACAGCGCCTCTCCTCCTTCCCTCTCACTACCTCTCAGCAAGCCCCACCATGCCTGTCCACTCCTCTCCCACCTTACCCTCAAATGGTGTCATTGCTCCTTCAGATTCAAAAGACGTCCTCCTAAACGCTCTCACCAAAATCCAGATGGCTCCCTCCAAACCACATTTTTTTTTTTTTTTTTTTTTTGTTACGGTGCTCAGAGTGATCCTTATAAAACGAGAATCTGATCATGACCTTTCTCAGGCTTTGGTTCCAACTTCTTCTCATAAAAAAAAAAAAAAAAAAAAAATCCCATTACTTAAAGTCAAGCTCCTCTTCCCGGGCCCCTCTCCAAGAATGGAGGATTTCTGTCAGTTGCTAAAATACCCATATTCTTTGCAGTCGCCATGCTCTTTGCCTAGAATCTTCTGCCCAGGATCCTTCACACCAAGAATTCCTGTTCATAGGGCGCCAGGGTGGCTCAGTCAGTTAAGCCTTCAGCTTGGTTCATGACCTCAGGGTCCTGGGATCAAGCCCTATGTCAGGTTCCCTGCTCAGCGGGGAGTCTGCTTCTCCTGGTCCCTCTGTCCCTTCCCCCTGTTGTGCTCGCTCCCTCCCTCTAAATAGATAGATGATGATGATAGATAGATAGATAGATAGATAGATAGATAGATAGATAGATGATAGATAAAATTTAAAAAAAAATGAATTCCTATTCACTCTTTCATGCTTAGCTGCTCCACGGCAAGGACAATCTTCCTAAGAGACATTCCCCTAGCTCCTTTAAGTACTTTATACACTTAGGATTACTTCATTATTTACGAGTATCTGTTTAACACCTGTCTACCCTAGACTGTAAGGACCATAATAAAAGGTTCATGCTGAGAAGGATCACGTCCTCCATCCCTAAAGCATGCCAGAGTGATCGGGGTGCACGATGTATCTTTAAAGATTCACTGAAAATGTCCTCCAAAATCTTGGAAGAAGTAGACCCAATAAGGAAATCTCATCTTAGGCTCAGCAATGTGACCCTTAGGGTCTGTGGAAAAAAACCACTTTTTCCTAAATTGTGAGTAGAATGTAGGACAGAAAAGTGGCTAGTCCTAAAACCCTACCCAGTGTAAGGTGGAAAACAAGGGGTATTAATTATAAAACTCTACCTATGCTTGTTATTTATTAAATAATTCATCATATGCTTGGGGCGCCCAGATGGCACAGTTAAGTGTCCAACTCTTGGTCTCAGCTCAGGTCATATTCTCAGAGGAGTGAGATCAATCCCCTGACAAGCTCCACGCTCAGCAAGGAGTCTACTTGAGATCCTCTCTCCCTCTTCCTCTCCCCCATCTGCCCCCTTTCACCCCTATCCCCCCAAATAAATTTTTAAAAAATTTATCATATACTTTATATCCTGACAGTTTCTAGCTAAATGTACATATAGTTAATATCTAATAAATGACTGGGTTTTTTTTTTTTAATGTAAAATATCAGGCCGAATGAGGTACTAGAACTTAAATCTCATTTAGGATCTTAGGATGTAAGACCAGGCCTGGAGGTTGAGATTTAATGTTTAGATGGTCTTGTCCTGGAGGATCAGAAGGACAGCAATCTCTGAAATAATAGGATTTCCTCCGGCTTGACCATTCGTAGTAACATACACGGCCCTTCAAATTATTACTGCCCTTTAAGACTCATTATTTTCTAAACAAATAAGTATCGTATAAACCAACCTTAACTGTTTCTAGATTTATAAGAAGCATAAACGTTACACAAGGTTTGATAATGAACTAATGATGATGTCAAGTGACATTTTCACGTGTGGCTTATGGAACTGTTCCTTTTTTTCATCAGGATAAGGTGAATGATCACCCACCCCTCCCCTCTGGCAACCATCAGTTTGTTCTCTATACTTAGAGTCAGTTTCTTGGTTTGTCTCTCTCTTCCTCTGCCTTTTTCTCTTTCTCTCCCCACCGCCCTTTGGTGGAATCATTCTTATTTTATAAAATTATAAACAAAGAAGACCATGGCTTCCATCAGAAAATTGTACTCAAAATATGATTATAGTACTTGGCATCACAGTAAACGAGGGAAGGTCAAGGTGGCTCTGGAATGGGTGAAACATTATGTTCCCCATAAGTCTTAATGGGGAACAAACATTAGGTTACTTGTAAGCTAAAAAGGGGAACAAAATAAATCTATGCCATAAGCCTCCCACCTACACAGTAATAGCATGTGATTAATCACTTATAAAACTGCCTTACAGCAATTGTCAGAATTGGGGATGGCTGAGCTCTGCACCAGCCGTTAAGTAACTTTCCACTTGAGAGGGACAAAACAGGCTAGGGAGAGTCAGCAGCCGAACACTAACCTTGATAGTTTCAGGGTTCTAGGGAATGATGGAAATAAGTGACATTAAAAAATAAGCTCCATTTTAAATATTTTCAGTTTAATTATCCCTGGCTATTCGTTAAAAAAAAAAAATACTCTAACTCCAACCAGAAAGAAATAAAATTGCTCTAAATACTTGAGATTTTTTATCTTGCCTTCAAATGAGTAAAAGCAAAATTTCACACTTTATCAAATGTACATCAACAGGAGTTATGCATTTAAATACCTCCACTTTCTTGTTTTGACTGAATTCTTCTGTTTTCCTCCTTTCTTTCTTACTCCAACAGCCTTACATATTCTCTCCTAATTTTTATCCACCCATATTTTAATGATCCCTGTTCTCTTAGTTTGCATCTAAAGTGTACAGGCCTACTACCACTTATCAGAACACCCCCCCCCCCTCCCCGTGCAGCTAACACACAAAGTAAAAACTCATTATCTGAAGGTGGAGTAAGGTCATTCAGTGAATTATCTTAAAATCTGAATCACAGAACACTTTAAAAGAATATGTTTTTATACTTTGAAGTATTTTTTATACTTTTTTTTTTAATATGTTGACTAACAGAACTCCTTTAGAGAATTCTTCCCATGAATAGGTACGGATGCTTTGCTCTTAGCATACTGTTCATCCCTGAAGTGTGAAAAAGTAAAACGATTAGTTCTCTTAGGAACCATCAATAAATCCCCTGAAACTGTAGTCATCTTACTTCCTTAACACTGTTTCTGTCAGGTTGTTAAAAAAAAAAAAAAAAAAAAAAAAATCACAGCCTCGCTTCCATTCTAAGGAGCCTAACCTCCCAGCTGTGGGCAATTCCCTGATGCAAAACAGGTCACCTTCCCACCCTGGGGCTCCTGGATGGGGCGGGCCCAGTGAATCTATATTTGGGGCACTCCTTTGAGCATCCTTGCTCTTCCCGCTCTTCCACTTAAACTACCCAGCTCCCCCCAACCACTGGGGGGACGTTTACTCTGTTCAATAAACAACACTTGGCAAAGAGCAACTCCTCTACCTAATTTGCATCCCGGTACAGTCCTCTGCTTTTCCTAGGACTATGTCAGGGGGCTGCTGGTGAGGCATCAATGCTCCTCTGTCCCGATAACTGCCTGTTCTCTGAACGTCTGATTATGATCATGTTCATAACTCTAAGACTTCAGGACGTATACTGAATCACAAGGTCACTCCACACTCACATACAAAATGCAAAATACGCATATTTTTACCATTATATCACATAAAATGCGAATATATATTTTTACTACAAAAATGTTTATTTTTACCATTATATCCTGGAATCAGGCCGTGGAATAAATAGGGAATAAAAACATAATATCTTAAGAAGTTCGGCTAGATGAGTACATAGAAAGATGACTGAGCAAAAGACCGAAGACAGGCCAAAGACAGCGAGCTGTTTTCTAGCTTTTATTTGTTAAAATACCTCTACTCACAAGTTTTACAATCAATTGAAGGTTTCATGTTTGCTTTTTGTTCCATTGCTGTCGTTTTTCATTAAGTGTTGGATAGGCTTTTATTCCGAAGTCTTTAGATGTTCCATTGAGTATCACCATTGGTTTTTTTTTCAATCAGATTTTATTTACATAGTGTTTTCTTTTGAAATCAGGATGCAGGTTTATTTGAAGACATGTGGGAATAATGAGTTTGTACAGGTATGTCCAAAGTACATCTGCCTTCTGTTGTTTTGTCAAGAGGAACACCAAAATAGGAAAAGTAAATATACATAAAAATCATAGCTTCTTCATTCACTACAACAGTCTGTCATCAACAGGAAGCAAAAGCTATAAAAGTACCGAACAGGAATGATCTTGACTCCTGAAACGCTGAATTGTAAACTTACGAGTTTGAAAAATACCTTTTTTTTTTTTTTAAGTAATCTCTATGCCCCGCATGGGGTTCGAACTCACAACCCCAAGATCAAGAGTCTCATGCTCCACCGCCTGAGCTAGCCGGGAACCCCTGAAAAATACTTCAAAAGACACTTAATCCACTCATCTCTAGTCAAACCCGGGAGTCAGTTAGTACTTGAAGAGCCAAAGAGCAAGTCATTATAATAATAACTTACGTTTGTTTAGATCTTTGAAGGTGGAAAAGCACATCCACATAAATTACCTTCTTTGATCCTTACAACACCCTACATAGTGAGTGTGGTAGTGGCATTATCCCCAAACCCAGGACAAGGAAACAGACCCGGCTAATTAAGTCACTCATTCACCAAATTAGGCAAACCCTGTGTTCTTCACACCCAAAGTGCCGCCCATCATAGTCAAACACCAGCCTTGGAGTTTATAGACTGGGTGACCTCGCGCACTCCACCGACCCTGAGTCACTCCTTGGGATCACTGTGAGCATTGTACGTGCAAGTGTGGTGCTTCCCCGCTTTCTGGTCAGCCCCACGGAGAGAAATTCATTTCATGCTGTGACTCAGGACACAGAGAAAAAGATACAGAAATCTGTTTAATTAAAACCAAAGTTTCGTGACATACTACTTCCTCCATGGTACACAAGCCTATTTTCATTACTGTTGTTGTATTCTCCTCAATTCCGTGGTTTGGTTTGCTTTGCTTTTATTTTTAAAGATTTTTATGTATTTACGAGAGACACAGAGAGAGAGAGAGGCAGAGACACAGCCAGAGGAAGAAGCAGTCTCCATGCAGGGAGCCCGACGTGGGACTCGATCCCGGGTCTCCAAGATCACGCCTGGGCTAAAGGCAGGCGCTAAACCGCTGAGCCACCCAGGGATCTCAAGGTTAGCTTTGCTTTTAAACTGGCCACTCCCTGCCAAACCGAAGCCCTTATCCCCAAAGTGCGTGGTTACAGGCAGGTTGGAAATACTGACCTGATGCCTGTAAAGTACTTGGCCCAGGACACACTAAAATTTTAACTACTGAAAATAATGTTTTTGAAAGTTAACGTCACTCTAGGTTAAGGGGCCTAAAACATTAAAGAAGGATTTTCCCCCTTTGAAATGACACGTGAACAGCCCAGAGAAACATACACCAATGGCTTCAGTTTCTGACACAGTATCAGGTAAAAGCCTAACGCCCACGCACTGCTGTGTCATGTCATCAGGCTTCACCTGGGGCCTCAATCGGTCAAGCATCGGACTCTGGACTTGGGCTCAGGTCATGATCTCAGTGCAGTGAGACTGAGCCTGCATCAATCCCTACATGGGGCGCCAAGTGGGGCATGGAGCCTGCTTAAGATTCTCTCTCTCCCTCTGCCCCTCCCTCCCTTCCCTCTCTTAAAAAAAAAAAAAAAAAAGGGACTCCTGGGTGGCTCAGTAGTTGAGCATCTGGCTTTGGCTCAGGTCATGACCCCTGGGTCCTGGAATCAAGTCCCACATCCTGCTCCCCGCAGGGGCCTGCTTCTCCCTCTGCCCGTGTCTCTGCCTCTCTCTGTGTCTCTCATGCATAAATAAATAAAATCTTTAAAAAAAAAAAAAGTGGTTAAGACAGTGAGAAATTACAGATCTTTATCAGGCCCTGATGAACAAACAGTGTTGCCACAGAAAGTAATACTAAGTAGAAGTTGTCTACTAAAAACAAATGCTCTAAAATGGTTTGTCCTGGATAACAAAATCATTTGATTACCTCAGAAATGGGGGGAAGGGGAGGTACTTTCATTTCAATCACTGTGACCACTATCGGTGAGCCTTCCAGCCTTATGCATTACTACAGTATACCTCCCATAATTAAATCTTCTATTATGCTTAACTAATTCAGCCATCATTCTGAATATCAATTAATTGCTACAGTATTATAGGCATAAAAGTAAAGACGGAGGTTAACATTTACTGATCCCGCTCATACACTCGAAATTCATTTATAAAGTAAATCCCTGAGAGTTTATATGAACATATGCCTCTTTCCTATAACCTTGTTTAAATGGAGAAAAACAAAACTTCGAGCCAATTTAGTACTACACCTTTATTAATAATACTAAGTAATACTTGTCTGTATCTCTTCTCCCACTTGGTTTCTTCCAGGAGACAGACCCCTAATTAAGAATTAAAATCTGTATTTTGTTTTTGAACAAACGAGGAAAAATTGTTATGCAATCCAGTTTTAAGTTGTGAAGTTTGGAATCCTTCCAAATTCTTGAAATGGTTCTTATGTGAGAGAGAAAAAAAATTTTTTCCCCCAGATATGAAAGGTTTTATGTGAAGATATACAGAGAAAAGTCATAGAGAGAAAAACCCATTTTGCCAACTGAAGTCACTTGGGAGCCTTGTCAGCACCTTGTCATTACATTACTAAACTAAAGTCACACAGACACAGACACAGACACACACACCTTCCTACTAAAGGGGAAAAAAACATATATACAATCTGCCAATTTCATAAACTATCTTATAATACACTCCTAAGTATGAACAGCTAACTTTTAGACACCAACTCTTCATTGGCAGAGCTTAACAAAAGCATATAGGGCACAAAAATTTTTCATTTAACACTGTAGGATTAATGTACATGGTGTTTTTCAGAACATGAAATATTCTTGGGCTTATGGAAATCAGTACTGTAAGAGCGAGCACATGTTAAAACAACATTCCACCTGTATGTGGCACTGGTCGAGATCAGAAGATGAAAAAGAATTTCAGACAAGTAAAATAATCAGAAGTAACTTTGGCAAACAATTGATAATTGATCATTCAATGGTGAGAAATAATAACAAAGGATCATTAAATCAAGAAGTCAAATAAATTTTAAAAATATATGCCTTATATAAAAAAATATAGATTTTGTAAATGTTAATCTCATTACATCCAAAAAAGTCCATCAAAGCAACAATGTAAAGGATGCAAATCCATTCACTTTCGCTGGCATGTTTAGTCTTCAAATATTTCTGAATAAGTTAAATGTTGGGTGTTCTTCTGGGCCACAGTGATATATTATTATAAGGATTACATAATAATTTTAAAGCTATCTTGGTTGGAAACCCACCCCTACTGTGAAATATTCTGGAAAAGATGGTGCTTAGCATGAAAATGCACATAATTCAAAAGCACTGAAAAACTTACTTAAGCATACTTAGCACGGCTCTAAGTTAACAGCCCTTAAGGAGAGTGACTACTCACACCAACACTTACAACCAAAGATACTCAGCCTGTTCAGTGAGAAAAACTCCAACTCAGCAGGAAAACAGTCTTCTTAGGGCTTTTCCCGAGAGTAGATTCCACAGAGGTAGATGGCTCCCAAAGCCTTCTGAGCTGAGCATTTCCTATCCATGAACCTAAGCCTTGTTGAAAACTAAATCCTCGCTCATGAGTTTCAGTGGGAACTAGACTTTCTCAGACTAAATTCTGCTTTATTGGGAGAGTGTTATAGAAAAAATCTCATAATTAAAGAGGAGGCACTCGCTGTACCCATCACCCCCATAACCAAGATTATAATGCATCGAGTAGTAGAGCCAGCCCATACAGCTCCTGAGCCACAACTGTTAAAATTTCCAGCAGGTTTGTGAGCCAGTTATTTAACAGTCATTTTCAAGAATTAAATTGTACAATCTTACAGTTGAATAAATTATATTTAAAACAGAGGCATTAAAATAAAGAACATCGTAAATATTTTACTTTTACAACATTAATGTTCTTAAAGTTATTTACTCCTCTTGTATTTATTTGTATGGTGGCAAAACATTATATAAAGGTGTGCTACCACTCATCTCTTCCCAACTGCGTTCAGTGACGTCATTCACATTGGTAATTTGGTATCAGCCATAGAGGTAGCATTTACAACTATGGAAATTGGCAAATGGTTAAACCTGAACATGGGTCTTTTTTTTTTTTTTCCTTTTAAATCCCATTTTAAGCATTTGTCATCATCACCATTACTTCCTCAGTTTTCCATGAGCATTTTGTGGCCATTATTCTTGAGGATTCGCCATGGATAACCTTCTGATCCAGGAAAGCCCAACTAACCAACAGTGAGGGACCATCCTTTTCCCACATCCAGATGGTACGCTCTCGTTGTTCCTGCCACTCTGAATTATAACTTATCTATTCCAAATAAAAAAATAAAATAAAATAAAATAAAATAAAATAAAATAAAATAAAAAGATCTTCCAAATAAAAAAATAAAATAAAAAAATCTTCCAAATAGTCTGTGAGGTCCCTGAGTACAAGGACTTGGTCACTTTTTTCACCTCTTTGTCTTCTATGCAAACACACTGCCTGGTGCAAAAATGGACAATCATTCAATATTTGGTGAACTTATCTCAATTAATGAGAAATGAGATAAACTCTGTCATACATATCTTATGGAGTGAAGAAGCCACTAGTTTACCAGCCTAACAGGGATCCTCCATCAATCATATGAATGCACAAATCAGTCTTGTCTGTCCCAAAAATGGTGCCAAAAATGTGCTAATAATTTAAACTGGTATCACCCATTTTAACAAGCTCTTAAGAATGTCATATTCAACATGCTGTCCTATAAAGTTCAAGTCTACTGCCATAATGCACACAATAGATAGATCCTTTTCCTCACTGTTCACATAAAAGAGTCTCACGCTCTTCTGACTGAGCCAGCCAGGCACCCTGAAAACTATTGTTTTTATTTTTATTTTTTTAAGGAATCTCTATGCCCAACGTCAGGCTCGAACTCACAACCCCAAGATCCAGCAAGAGTCACAAGCTCCACCGACTGAACCAGCCAGGCATCCCTAGGCTTTTCTAAAACGTGCTGCAACTGAGGAAGTCTGTGGTACAAGTATGAATGAGGGATGGGAGTAAACAAAGTGCCTCTTTCTGCTGGTCTCCCGAGTCCAAACTGTGAGCAAACTGCTGAGATCTGGAAAGATCTTAAATGGCTATGTAAGTGAAGAGCACAGTCACTGTGGGAAATCACTGTCCTATAAATTCCTGTACCTAAGCTGAATTCTTGTACCTAAGCTAAAGGAGTGAACAACAGACCTCAAAAGAATTCCCAGTCCTCACCTGGGATTTGTATCCATGATAAGAATGAGCCAGAAATCTACTTTGCAAAATCTAAGCAAGAAATCAGAGCACATGGGTCCTTCTGGATTTATCTGCTTCAACATTCCTTGGTTACAGGTTTCTCTAATTTCATCATGCCAAAGACAAGAAGCCAGTCTGAACCACACTGGTTAGAATTTACAGTTCTTATATACACCAATATATATGTATATATTTTAAGCAGGTTCTATGCCTAACATGGGCCTGAACTCAGGACCCTGAGATCAAGAGTTGCATGCCCTACCGACTGAGCCCGTCAGGCACCCCACTTCCTATATACATTATATTCAAGTACACTGTCTATTATATAGTGTCTCCATTCCACACACAGGTCTGCGATTCTCAATTTTTTTTCCAATTCAGTATCCTTTAGGTATTTGTTGTGACATATTTAAGAACCAGTCTGCTTTCCAAATAATAACTGGGTCATGATTCTAGAGCACAAAAGAAGCAGTCCAGTGTGCGTCCCCTTTTTTTGAATGGTTCCATATTTAAGTTTACAAATGCTACAAGTTTGTTCTGTTGTTTCTTTATGCTCCTTTTTTAATTTTTTTTATTATTTATTTATGATAGAGAAAGAGAGAGAGAGAGAGAGAGAGGCAGAGACATAGGCAGAGGGAGAAGCAAGCTCCATGCACCGGGAGCCCGACGTGGGATTCGATCCCGGGTCTCCAGGATCGCACCCTGGGCCAAAGGCAGGCGCTAAACCGCTGCGCCACCCAGGGATCCCAATATGCTCCTTTTTATTAAGGCTGAATTTGGTCAAATGTTGCATCAAAATGATAACATCTTAAGAAAGTCTTTCAATGGTGAGGAGCTTAGGAAAACACCCTCGGCCGCCACTATCTCAAAGACCTATGTTAGGAGGAACATCCAGTCAGAATACAAAAATCACATTATTATGGTAAAGTGAATATTATAAAAGTATTTATGTCGACAAGATTCAAACCTACAGTGCAAAGAGCTTCTCTGACAAGAAAGTTGACAGGAATTTTTAATTCTATCTGGAGAGCAAGCATTTTCATTAGTATAACTTAAGGAAAAGGGAGGTTCATTTCAATTAAAGCTAAAAGAAGTACAGAAAGAAATGAGAACATGAGAAATCTAAAGCTTGAGTGGAACATAAAATCCTTGTTGAAGTTTAGAGAGGCTTTCCTCTGCAGTGAGTGGCCAAAGAGCAACTCTATAACTGAGAGAACAATTGTCAAAGTTTAGCCAGACCCTCCAACCATATGCCAAGATTCTAAAATGGCTTTGCCCTGTTGACAATGGCTTGAAAAAGTCTTGGGGTTTAAATGGATTTGAAACTACCTGAGCTAGGGAAGATTAAATATCAACAGCAACCTGCAAAAAGGAAAACAAAAAAAATGTTATCTAGAATTCACAGGGAAATAGATGTTCCAAATGCCAGGAATTCATTTACTCAGCATGTGTCCAATGTAAATGGCACAGTACAGGTTACCCTCTTCTCATCCTACAAGCTTTGGGAAAACAATATTTTTTAGGATCTAAGGAGGCATCTCTTCATCTTCTGCTAATGCTTATTATCTCATTTCTAAACCTAAGTGCTGCTCCAGACTGGACGATGCCCATTTTAATCCTATTCCCATACTTGAGTTTTCGTATTTTATCTGAGATTAAATCTGTCCAGGCAGTAAGCACGCTTGTTTCACCAATGCCCCCAAAATCTCCTACCTTCTCCAACTTGGATAAGAAATGCTAAATGTATCTTCCAAAGGTTTCTAAGGTATTTTATACATAAAAATTAAAGCTTCTGGTACTCTCACTCTATATATGTACAGTTGGGGTTTTGTTCATTTGTTTTTGGGTTTTTTTTGGTCATTCATCCTGAGATTCTGATTCTTTAGGAATCCGTGTAAATTTGCCACTTGTTTTCATAAACATTGAATGATATTACTCATAATGTTTGTTGTGGTCTTTGTTAATCCGCATATTGAGTTATTTAAGGCATCCTATTATCTACTGCTGGTTTTATTTTAAAGTAAAAGATATAATTAATTAATTAATTAATTAATTAATTAATAAAGTAAAAGATGTGCCAGGTAGAGATTTTTAAAGAGAACAGCCTGGGATAGAATACTATGCAAATATGGGTTAATTTAGTCCACTCATTAGGATGATGATAACAAAAGCTAAAGTGAATGAATTTTATTAATGTGTCAGGCACTCTTCAAATGCCTTAACTCAATATTCTTCAAAAAAAAAAAAAAAAAACATCCAGGACAGGTAGATAACTGGTCTCATCTTGTTATAGGATGTGGTGCCAAAGCTAACGGAACATGGTCAGGTCCCATAGCAAGAAAATGTTGGAATTCATGCATAATCAGATTCCAAAATCTAGGACTGTAAACATTATGCTATAGATAAGTGGAGTCCAGCATTCCAGTGTCCCTTGCTTAAATACAAAATGGGGATAAAATGTTAGTGACTCAACCAAATTAAAATAAGTTTTTGATATTTGGGGGTTCCTGGCTAGCTCAGTTGGTGGAGCATGCGACTTTGGGTCTTGGGGTTGTGGGTTTGAGCCACATCATCTCTACATTAAATGTAGAGATTACTTAAAAAAATAAAATCTTTAAAAAAAATAAAACAAGTTTTCTAAATTTTCAGTTTTGAAGCTTGGGTCTATAGAATTTGGGATTATTTTTCTTTAGAAAAATGTGCACATCCAGAATCACTTCTCTCCTTCTGTCACACACTGCAGGTCATCTGGGCCTCCTTTAATCCAGAGGTTCAAAATCCCCATTTCCTGGTGGAGCAACAGGTGTATTTCAATGACAATATTGTTGCCTCCTCCAAAATGAATGACGAAAGCACCGGGAATTGAATTTGCCTCTTCAGGGATGCAGGTGCAGGGCCAGCCTGCGGGTTATCTCAGACCACAGATCCCAGACTGTCGGCCTCTCCGAAAGCCTCTGGCCTCCCTGCCTAGAGGCTGCCCGCTACTTGGGACCACGAAGTCCACTGCGGCAGCAGCAGCAGCAGAGAGGAGAGGCAGCCGATACACAGCCCCAACAGCCCTAGGTGACAACAAAGAAGAATCTGCAGCCGAACCACCAGGGCCTCCGCATCCAAAGGTTCACGCTGCGAAGGCACATTTACGTACAACCTGGATGGGGCTGCCCTCCAACCTTCCAGCTCCTTCCCAGAGAGAGAACAGGGACTGTGAGCCTCTGTAAAAACAAACGTGCTTTCTCCTCTGCCCAACTTGTTTACACTTGCTTACACTTCCGATTACTCAACTTTTGGGAAATTCCACTTGATGGAATTTTATTATCATTGCAGCAAATCTCTGCATAATTCTTTTCTGGGTAGGCTCCTAGCTTTCTGTGTGTAGACTCAAGGAGATGGAAAGATTGCTGACACGCTGGCCTCTCCCAGGCGACTTCTAAAGTGGACCAGCAAATTGTGAGGGACAGCCTGCCCTTGAGAGACCTACATGGGTCAAGGGGCATGGCCGGTTACAAAACAGCCCCAGGCTTCACCCAGGGATCGCTAGATATGAAGCTATGCAAAGATAACCACTCCTTAATGGTCATAAAAGTCACATAGATCTACTGCCAAAGTGCAGGGACAATGCCTGCCTTGCCTGCCTGTGTACCCACGGCCTGACACAGCACAGACACTTACCAAATGTCAAAGATACGCGCAGTAGAAGAAATAAAGCACACGAATCTTTTTCGAACCATGCTCTTGGCAGCTAGGCACCCCAGTTCAGGTATCAAGAGCGTTTTCTATTTCTTCATGAAAATATTCAAAGGAAAAACTATACTGCACATTAAATGTGCTATATGATTAAGACATTTGCTTAAAAATTTTCAATAAAAATATTTGATGATCACGTAATCTTGACTGACATATCTGGAGAAAATACAAATACTATTTGGTAGCATTACCAAAAGTAGTAATTGACTTATAAAAGTAGTAAAGTTGACGTCTATGTAAGTGAAAATGAACCTGAAGGGCTGCATTTTATGATACAGGATAACAAATTTACTCACTGTTCACAAGAACCATACCGACCTCTTTCCCCAAAGCCTCGATATGTAAACAGATATGCAATGTATAACTGCAAACATACAAAGCATCTATTGGTTTCATTGCCATTGTTCGGCATATTATTTTTGCCCTCAGCAACGATTTATCAAAAATAATTGATATTTTCATGGTAGTTTACGATTTAAAAAAATGCTTTCAAAAGCATTTATTAATTTTACCTTTCAAAATTGTCCTGTGGAGTAACTAGAGAAGATATTACAATCACTCTTCATTGTAACAGTCCCTTCTTAATGACAAGGAAATTAAGGATTCAGCAGAAAGGAACTATCTCCAAATCTCAATACCAGGAAGTAACAAAACTAAGGCGGGCACACGGGCATAGCAAGCATGCTCCATGCACTAAAGGGACTCGTAAGGAGATCTCTAAAGGAAACTCCTGCTCTCTCTGAAACAGGTCGCTGCCAACCCCTTGACCTCATATATTAGCTAAGTATTTAAATGTCAGTTCAGATAAAGGGGCAATAATGGGCCAACCCTAGATAGCATCCTGCCTCAACCGGCCAGGCTGTTAAGCAAATTATTACAAACCTCATCATTCAGGAATCACGCCTGATAAGAATACAAATAAGGGAAAAAAAAAAAGAATATAAATAAGGAATTAAAAAACAGTCATAGAGAAAGCAGGAAATAGCAGGGAAGAAAATAATAAGTCAGTAACTTACTAGAACACTCAAAGCCGTGTGACTAGAAGCCTCCAGTGACAGAAAGACGCACGCTCCGGTCAAGACACCTTCCTCCCCAACCACCGCCTGCACCCCTATGTTGCCGGGCCAGCTGCTCTGGCCAGAGTAGGGCCATTACCAACCACAGACGTGCCTGGAGATGACACCTGGTCTAACGTGGCACAACCACACCTAAGCCCCTGATCCTCAGTCACACTCAGCTTTAGGCCACCAGCCCAGATGTGCGTCCAACAACACAGGCCATATACACCTGGGGGAGGCCGGGCAAACAGCTGCTAGTCCCTACGTATCGCTCGTTATCGAGTACCCCAGCATATTTTGTACAGTCCCCCTCTTGAATGCCGCATGCTGCTCACATATGCATCATAAAGTTAGGCAACAGAGGTGAGAAGATCAAAGCGGTAAGTTCACCTTCGCGTCTTGAGTGTTTCAAAATCAGTTTCCAAAGTGAAGAGTTACTAGATCCTATTTCTCTGGGTCAATTAGCATCATTTACCACTGCTTAGCTTACCCTTTGGCTTCTATTATAAATAACCAAATGCATGCATGCCAACACCTATCCACGTACATATGTAGGATACGTAGGACAATGAAAACCAAGCACTAAGATGGTCTCTTTTATTCACAAACATATCATCACCTCATATTTGGATAATTTTAATTAAAGCCAATCATTAAGTCAGATTTGCTTTTGAAAACACAGTTTTTTCTTTTTTTTTTTTTAAAGAAGTTGAATCCATATTTATTCGCTAGCACTGTTAAATGTGGAAACACAGTTTTAGAACTTCAAAATGCAAACCAAAATAATTAAAGGAAACTCCAGTAAGTTGGACTTATTCGGGACTGAGGCAAAGAGAATAAAATAATGAAAATAATAAAATCCATGTTTTAAAGTGCAGCTTCATTTCAAAAATTATGAACCACTGATCTGCAAGGCACCCAATCAGCCAGGTGCAGAGTACCTCTCCCCCCACTCCGTCCCCTACCCTCTTCCACTTAGAGACTAAAGGCTTAGGCCTCCATGTCTTCCTACTGTTCCCGCTAAGCGGTCCAGAGCTGGGAACCATCTAATGCAACTGTCTTTTCCTCACCATATACTTTCTTCCCCCTCAAAGGAGTGTAAATACACATATGGCTGCACCCTGCTTTGCTTTTGCTTCTCCTGCCTCATTTAATTCTATCTTGAGCAAGCACATTGTACTTGGTTGTCTTTCCAGAACCCATCCCCATGTCTGTTGATAACCTATGGTTTGATGCCAGGGGCCCCACCCCGTCCTCGTGACTTGAGTGGGGATCTAGAGCCGAACCCAGAATCCTAGCAAACTACACCACTCAGTGTACTTCCTTCCTTCCTTCACCTCAGGCGGAGCCTTTGACTTACTGAATCTAATCAGAGTGAACCTCAGTGCCTTCGCAGGTGCAACCGCCACCTAAAGTACATATTTTCATACTAGACTTGAACCGAGAAGCTGGTGGTATGGGAGCTGCCAAAGCTATCATGCCTCTGTATGGAATGAAGCGCCCCAGAGTGCCCTGCGGGGAAGTGGAGGAAGCAGAAAGAGATGATATTCCAAAGGAATGACGTGAACACTTTAAGTTTCACTTGAATCATTAGTCAGGAGAAAAAAATAAATTCCTCTTTTGTTGTAACCAGCCTGAGTTGCATTCTCTGCCAACATGCAACCAAAAAATTGCCTCATTGCTACCTCTATGTATATATTCCACAGTGAATTTTGGCTCTACTACTGACTCACACTGTCACCTGAGGCAAGTTACTACTTAGCCTCTTGAGTCCTCCATGGGCAAAGCAGAGAGGATTCCAATCTTTAGGAATTACTGGGAGGATTTCAATTCCTGTGGAGCACTGAGCCTAAGGCCTGGCAAGCCGTCGGCCCTCAGATCACGGCAGCTCCTATTGTTTTTGCAAGTGCTCTTCTCCAACACGCGAGAGAATGAGTGAGCCTAATTACTGCCGACAGGAACAAAAGTAGAAGTAGCACAAAGGGAAAGCTCTAGATTTCGTAGTAAAATTAGAAAACATAACAAGTCAAGTTCTTCAGACTCTAAAGCTCTTTAAGATGATGGAAGTACCTTCCAGAGTTCCTCTCCGTCACTAAGCTCCCCGCCAGCACTGATCCATCTACGGCCAAACCTCCTCCTTTAAACACCAGTGCCTCGTAGAAGCAAACATGAGAATCACTGATTTGTAGTTTATTTACGAGTCCAGCAACTACGTATTTTGTATTTCACACAACACAGGTTAAGAGACGTTTCATTTCCAGCCAAACGTGCAGAGAATTCTGTTGTGTGTTGCCCCAAACTCCCGCTCCCGATACCGTAATACGACCAACTCTTATGGGTTAACATTAATTTATATTTCTTGTTTTCCATTAGTCTCTGCCATAACCACGTCATTATGCCAGTATTTTCTGAATCACCAGCGAATGGCAAAAACAAATACGGCAGTCGTGATTTAATCAGAGACTTCACTGTTAAAACAGCCAGCCAAAGTAGACACGTTTAGAATAGTAAATGGATAACAAAACACACTTACAGGCTCATTAATAAGAAGGCAATTAGGTCTTCTGGGAAAATTCATTTTCTAAAAGAATGCTAAAGCAAGCTATAAAATGTGAGTAAAATTGTGTTTTGACATGAATACCATACACTGTCTATTACATCATAATTTTTCTCTTGAGAAAACTGACAAGAATCTGTTCTTAAATATGAGCACAAAAGATAGTAAAAAGAACACCAATGATATTTAACGCAGTCTAGCTAACTCCCATTCATTAAATTTGACTGTCCTATAAATGAGCTCCTTATTACCCAGATCTTTATAGTACGCTTAGAAGAAAAAGAGAAATATAAAACAAGAAACTGCTCCTACTATTACTATCAGAGGGAGCATCGTTTCCTGTATCAACATATCAGTATGCTAGATAAAAACTACGGGCATATATCAGGTTTGGCTCCTCGATAATCTCTTTACCTTTAAATCTGCTCACACAACACGTTCACAGCCAAAACTACTTAGCCTGATTTTTACTCCCTTATGAAAATACTTCTTTCAAAATCGTCGAAGTATTTTATTTAAGAAGTCACCAATACTGTTGTCTGGGGTGTTAGATTATAATTAAGTAAAGACTGATCAGAAATATAATTCCGGGGAAATTTGTTTCGTCCTGTAATTAATCCCTTCACAATACTCTCACAATTCTACAGTAAAGTGCCTGTGACCAATCTTTTCCAGCTGAGCCGTCTTTGCCCTGAAGCGGTGCTTCTCAAAACTGCACGCTCAAGCAAATCACCTGGGGATTTTATTAAAATGCAGATTCTGCACCAGTAGTTCTGAGAAGAGCTCTGACAGGTGACCACAACATCTTCACAAGGTCCCAAGACCGATGCTGCTGGTCCACGGACCACAATTTGAGCAGCAAAATCCTAGGGCGCCTTGGAGCCGATGAACCCAATGACCATGAAGAGTCCGACATCAAGGCCTGGGCGGGCTGGAGGGCTCTTCCTCTTCCCGCTTGAGTCTGCTGAACGACCTAAGGCGAATCACATCCAGGAGATGGGCCATGGGAAGCAGCTGCTGGGCCACCCCACCACCCAGTGAGCATCAGGGGAATTTCTGGAGCTGGTCAGCTGCCGCTCTGGACAGGGTTTGGAGAACCGGCCTGCGAGCAGCTGCTTTGGGAGGCAGGCCGCACTGGGAAGGGCTTATATAAATAGGCAGCAATCTGGAGGAAGATTTAGTATCTTCACACTAGAAGTACGGTACAATATATTATACACTCTTTCGTTCATTTATCCATTTCATCTGTGAAACAGGCAAAGTAATTATTTGCAATACTCTTTCCAAAATGTAAGTACAGGAGTTTGATTCCGTCTGTGGGTGTCCTTAGCTTCCTTCTCACCCAAACCCGTGGACAACGAAGCTCTATCACGGTTAGGATGTGTGTGTGGGTGTGTGTCTCCAAGATACGCACTTAGATCTTTCAGCTTTCCCAACAAAATAGATAAGAACTCACCTAGACACCCTTTTATGCGGCTTTATTTCTAGCTGCGCTCCTCTTATGACTGACCTGTAGAAAAATGCAGCCAACACCGCCCAGCTCATCACTTTTATTAACAGAACTCTGCAAACACGTAAGGTGGGAACGTGGATTACTTCATTCAAGACTACTTAATGTGCTCCTAAAACAATTGTAAGTGACAAAATAGGCCACTCGTAATTTTTATGGATTATCAACACACAACCGAGAAAGCCAAAAACTCCACGCAGAGTTAAGTGATGAAATGGCAACGTTCCACAGGATCGATGCGGTCTTACACACCCGCCACCCACCCGGCGTGTTCCCAGGACCTCAACACCCTGCAAAACCTCACAAAACTGGGCTGAATTACGTACCTTCAGTTTTCATTACGAAAATATTAACTACAAAACAATTACCGTAAGAAAACTTCACGAAAATCAACATCCCTCTCTCAACAGAATCTTCACGGAACTGAGGAAAACTTGCACCTGGGATGAACCTTCTTTAAACGCATTGTTCATAAAAACACGTTTCTCCGAAGATAGAGTTTAGAGTGTATAAACTACCTCCACAGTTCTCACCAAAATCAAACATCCAAACATATTTTTTCCATTTTCCCAAGCATAGTTGTATGCAACTTATGTCACTTATTTCAAAATAACAAGCAATATGGTCCTCAAATGTGTTCCATCCCCATTTACAAAAAAAGGAACTTAAAGTCTCGCTTCCATTCAGAGATACCTAAGCACAAACACCCCGTGACATTAAAATACCATTTCAGGGATTTACAACTTTATCTCTGGCTTCCATTGAAATTAACATTAGCCTGACGGACAGACGTACTCACTTAATAGGTTAGCAAGTACCAGTTTAAGACACAGCGAACCGGGGAGACCCCACCGCTTGGCACTATGACAAACAAGCATGAGTTTGAGTGAAGAAACAAGTCATGTTCAATAGCAATTATAACCTTTTTAGGCAAAGAGAAACACCATTTGATAAAAGAACACAAAACAAATACAGCTGATCAAAGGATAGAGTCTGAGAGGCATCCACGGAGGGAAATTCTTGCATCCACAGAATGAGAAATGAATGCGTCTGGACGGAGGCAAAGGCTGGCTCCAATAAACAACTCAAAAATAAGGCGCTTTTCTCCCCTCTTTGGAAAATTAAATCAAAGATCAAACGCACAGCACGCACGCACGCACACACACACACACACGCAGAATCCTAGGGTTCTTTGTTTTGTCTTCAGAGCAAGCTGGAAACTCTCCTGGTGCTCCGTGCCCTGGTCTGCAGCTCTCCCCAGCCCGCGGGGTGAGGAGCGAGCGGAGGCAGGGACAGCGCGGGGCGCACGGGGGCAGCCTCGCCAGCCTCTGGCCGCCAGGCACACTGGACATGGGCCCCGACGCCGCCTCCAGGGACCGAGTCCCGGGCTTCAGGGGGCCCAGGAGGCAACGCACGGATCGCCTGTGGGGGGGTCCCCTCCCAGGGATCAAATGCGTTTTCAAGGCCACAAAAATGTGTAGAAGGATGAGCTGTGACAGGGCAACCGGCGCCCGCTCTGGGCCGCAGCCGAATCCCATTTCCAGCCCCTGAGGACGCGTCCAGCCCCGAGGACACGGGCGCGGACAGAGGGGCTGCCCCCTGGGCTGGGGGCTCTGCGGTCACCGGGTGCAGCGGGGGGGAGGGCCGAGGGGGGACCCGCTGTCCAGCTGGCACTAGTGGACACAGGGAGTGTGAGCAGCACACAGGCCAGCGCCCAGCAGCAGCCCAACCTGCCTCCTCCGGGAGGCCCGGGCCAAGGGACGCCTTGCGTCCAGGAAAACCAGCAGAGCCGGGGCGGGGGGTGGTGGTGAGACAGGGAGGGGACACCGGGCCTGGGAGTGTCCAGGCCCCGGCCGGCCGGCGCCACAATCCATAGTTTCAACTGACCGAGGGCCCGAGCGGTGCAGGTCAGCCGAGGCCGGAGAAGGAGCGGAGGCCTCCCCCGGAGGCAGGAAGCACGAGGGGGACGGACTGGACCGCAGGGACCGCGGGGACGCCGGGCGGCCTTGTTCACAGGCACGGCCCGACCCGGGCCCAGGGCAGCACGGGCTCACAGAGCCACCGTCCCCACCGTCGTCATGCCCACGCCCCGCGGCCCGCCCTGGGCACTGAGGGCACCGCCCCGACACGACAGTGTCCTCCCCTGGCTGCTGGCGAGGCCCGCCACGCCACCCCGCCCGGCAGACCGGCCACGCGCCTCTTCTCCCCTCACGGGACCAAGGTCGCGGGTGCCGGCCCCGCCACGCGCACGTCCCCGCAGCCACCCGCAGGAGGCCAGCGGAGCAGAGCCAAACACCTCGTCAGGGGTCACTTGTCTCCCCGCGCTGCCCACGTCCCCGCACGGCCAGTCTAGGCCTCCGCTCACCACCACGATGGTGACGGTCGGGGAAAGACACCCCCAAACGCCCAACGGCTGCCGCGACAGGCGGGCGTGGGGTGAGCGAGGGAGCCCACAGTCGGGGCCGCCTTAATGCAGGGCGACCGCAGCCGGACAGTGCGGGGCTTTACCGCCCACAGGGCCCAGGGCCCCTCACGTGGATCATCCCACACGCTCCTCATAACACCAGGTGGAAAGGTGTAGACGGGGATTAGTATTGCTCCCACTGTACAGATGACAAAGCCGAGTCCCAAGTTCCTTCTCTGTGACTGGTCTGTCAGTCACCTGAGTCCCCGCACAGAAAACCATCTTGCGCTGTCGCATCAAAAGATAATAGCCGCACAACCCCGTGAGTGCCGGTGCATCTTTGTGCATCTGTGCCTCAGTTTCCCCAGATATGATAGTACTGGAATCGTTTTAAGCGAAAGATGAAGCTGAAATAACACAGGCTGATATTTATAGGCTGTTCTGGTTTTAAGGAGGCTCACCATGCAGCATTTTACACTTTAATTCCAAAACCTAAGGAAAAAGTCACAATGATAAAAATACTCTTAAATTTGTGGTTTAAACAAAGCATTTAAACCCCGGGTGGGGCCCGGGTGGCTCAGTGGTTAAGTGCCTGCCTTCGGCCCAGGCCGTGACCCTGGGGTCCCGGGATCGAGTCCCACATCGGGCTCCCCGCAGGGAGCCTGCTTCTCCCTCTGCCTGTGTCTCTGCCTCTCTTTCTCTGCATCTCTCATGAATAAATGAATAAAATCTTAAAAAAAACAATAAAAATAAAAAATAAACAAAGCATACTGATGAGTATATGACACATCCAAGAATCTTTAGTGTTTCAAAACTTGCTTTTGAAGTGTACTACATTAGAAACCACATGATAATATCTAAAAGTGGTAAACTGGCCTTAATGGATATGATTTAAGAGGATATTTAAAAATTCCAAACATATATTTGTTTTGGTCTTTGAGACCATTATATTGAAATTTCTCAAAACAAAAGTTCATTATTTAAAGTAGAATCCAGAAAAAAAAAAAGAGCAAGAAAGAATCCAACTCCAACCTCTCTATATATTTGCAATCAATCTGACTGCCCTGAAATCTGATGACAGTAGGATACTGAATGGTTTAGGATAATCAGAACGTGACAATGTTCACAAAACTTTCAATGTGTGGAGAAAAGCAGATTCACAAATCTGACTTTAAACGAGGGGGGAATAAAAAGCCTTTCTATCTGGGCATATATGTAAATCCTGAATGGCAAAATTTACCTGATATGGTCCTGCAAGAATGGCATTTATGAGGACTGCACATCCCCTACCTCTAACATAACATAATGTGAAATGTTTTGCTTTGTCACTAAAGCAAAGCCCGGCACGTTTGCTTAAATTACTTAGAGACCTGCGTGTCCAAGCACCCGGCCGTTCATTAGAGATACCTAAACTCCAGGGATCAGAAAAGCCCATCTGCACATTCTGTTGGAGGAAATCTAAGATTCACTAAAGGGTAAATAACATTCGAAACAAGAAATACGAAAGTTTCTCTACTACTGAAAATACAGCCATCAGCTGCTGCGACACAGAGAGCGGCAACCCTGGAAGACAGGAACGGCTCAGCTCGCAACCGGTAGAAGCCAAAGTTTCAATCAGCAAACTACACACCGGGTGGAGCGGAGGCTTGCAGCGCTGGCAACACACACTGTCCGGAAACCAACAGCACCCTAACGTGCCCACATCTAAGCACTTAGAGCAGCACGGCATGTAAGGACTTAGAGAAGCAGGGCACCTAAGCTCTTAGGGTAGCACCACATCTAAGAACTTAGAGCAGCACCGCATTTAAGGACGTGGAGCAGCACAGCACCTATGCACTTGGAGCATTGCATCTAAGGACTTAGAGCAGCACAGCACCTAAGCACTTAGAGCATCACAGCACCTAAGCACTAAGAGCAGCACCGCATCTAAGGACTTAGAGCAGCATGGCACCTAAGGAGTTAGAGCAGCACCACATTTAAGGACTTAGAGAAGCAGGGCACCTAAGCTCTTAGAGTAGCACATCTAAGGACTTAGAGCAGCACGGCACCTATGCACTTAGAGCAGCACAGCACCTAAGCACTAAGAGCAGCATGGCACCTAGGGAATTAGAGCAGCACCGCATCTAGGGACATGGAGCAGCACCGCATTTAAGGACTTAGAGTAGCAGGGCACCTAAGCTCTTAGAGTAGCACCACATCTAAGAACTTAGAGCAGCACCGCATTTAAGGACGTGGAGCAGCACAGCACCTATGCACTTAGAGCAGCACAGCATCTAAGGACTTAGAGCACCGCATCTAAGGACCTGGAGCAGCGCGGCACCTAAGCACTTGCAGCCACGGATCTACCGCCTTAGAGCAGCGCGGGTGCAGCTCTGGGCGGCCGGCAGGGCCGAGAGGACGCGGCGCCGCAGCTCAGGGCATCGGAACCCGCGCCCCCGCCACGGCGCACGCCTGTGGCTCTGCACGCGCACTCCGGGCGGCCGGGGCACCGCGCCTGCAGCCGCCCGAGCCCTGGGTGCGGGGCCGCGGCGCGGGACGGGCTGCCGGGAAAGCGAGCCCGATCCCATCACCGCGAGCGGACTTTGCTCCGGGCACCGGGGCGGCCGCCACCTCGCCGCCCTGCCGGGGTCGTCCGCGCCCCGCGGCGCCTCCCCCCGCACCGCCCCCGCCGGGCAGCAGGCGCGCTCGCCGGCCGCGCTGGGCCGGGAAAGTTGTGGGGACCCGCGGGGGGCGCCCGGGAGCCCGGAGCCCGCCGCCCCGCGTCCACCTGGTGAAACTTCAGCGCCCCGGGGGGTGGGGGGCGCAAGGTGCGCGGCCCGCGGCTCCGCCGAGAAGCCCACGCGCCCACCTGCCGGCCCCGGGGTGGCCTCTCCCGCAGCCCCCGTCGCCCGGACCCGCTGCCCGGGGCGGCTCGGCGTGGGCGCTCGCGGCCCTCGGTCACGACGCGGTGCACGCGGGGCAGACGGCGCCGCCGCCCGCGCGGGCGGAGGAGAGAGGCCGGGCCGGGGGGAGGGGAGGAGGGGGACGGGGAAGTAGGCACACAATGGTCCCGGGAGGTTATTCCCGGGCCAAAAAGCACCTGGCACAGCGCGCCGGGGTCAGCCGCTTCCAGTCTCCACGTTTCTGACAATGGCTTCCCGGGGAAAAGAAGAAAAAAAAAAAAGAAAAAAAGAAAAAATCCCCGCCCCCCCGCCCGCCCTGCACGGTCCTGGGGCGGCCGGCCAGCAGCGGCGCGGCGAGCGGAGCGGCGGTCCCCGCAGTCCCAAGTACTTTCCCTTCCGTCTCCCCCAGCGCCGCGCGGGGGCCCCCGATGCCCGGGAGCGCAGGGTCCCCCCCCCCCCGCCCCGGCCGCCCGGACGGACAAAGGGTCGCGGAGGTGGAAGCGCCCCGCGCCCCGCCCCGCCCGCGCCAACTCTGGGGCGCGTCTGTGCCCCGCGCGCGCCCCTCCCCGCGCCCTCCCCGCGCCCCCCGCGCGCCCCCCCGCGCGCTCCGGGCCGGGCCCCCGGCGCCCTCCCCGCGCCCCCCGCGCGCCTCACCTGCCGAGAACTGGCCGCGGGCCGACCCCAGGGGGGACCAGGGCGCCGCGAGCGAGAGCGCCGCGAGGACGGGCAGCGCCGCCGCCGCATCCATGTCGACTTTGGGAGAAGTTTGAAGCCGCTCGGCCAGGCGCGGCGGGGCCCCGGGGAGCCCTCCGCCCGCCGCCCGCCGCCCGTCGGTGCCGGTGCCGGTGCCGGTGCCGATGCCGGAGCCCGCCGCCCGCCCGACTAGCCCCGGGGCGCCCGCGTCGCCGGCCGGCCGCGGCGGCAGCTCTCCATGCTCGGCGGAGGCGGCTCCCGGGAGCCAGGAGTTACTTTGCTCGGGGAGGGACGGGGGCGGAGCCGGGGGTGACGTCGGCCCGCGGGCCCCGGGAGCTCGGGAGGAATGCGGGCGGGCGCGGCGCCGGCCTCCCCCTCCCGCCTCGCCCCTGCGCCCCCCGCGCGCCCCCCCCCCGCGCGCCCCCCCGCGCCCCCGCCGCCGCCTTTGTTCCCCGCGGCTCGCGGCGGCCCCGCTCCGCGAATCCGGGCGCCGCACGCGGGGCCCGGGGAGCCGAGGGGCCGGACCTCCGAGGCCGAGCGCGGACAAAGCCCGGCGCCCGCGCGGCGGCCTGGCCTCGGGTCCCCGCGCCCCGCAGCCGCAGCCGCAGCCGCAGCCCCCGCGCCCCCGGGGGCGCCTCTCGGCTCCTCGGCCACCCGCGGGGCCGGGACACCCACCCCGGAGGCCGCCCGTGGGTCCCCATCCCGGAGAAATAAAACTTGGGCCGGAATAAACGTCGCGCAACTTTGCAGGGGGCGCCGCGGGCGCGTCTCCCCCTCCGCTCCCCTCCCCTCCCCTCTCCACCCCCCGCCGCCCGAGGTCTGACCCCCCCCGCGCCGCCTCTTCCCGCAGGGGCGACCCCTCGCCCCTCTCCCCTCCCCCCCCGTTAGGCTCCTCGCTCGCCGGCGCACAGGTGGGCTCCCGTGGGAAAGCGGCCGAGCCCCGCGGCTAAGACCCGGTTAGAGACCTCAGATCCAGGGCTCTAACGCAAGGACTTGGCGCCGACGCTGAAAACGGCAACCGAGGATCTGAACCGGAGGAAAAAACGATGCTATATTATGACAGGAAAGTATGTTACAGTTTGCTAGCTCCTCGGCAGCTTGAAGTGGTTCCACCATATGCCACATTCACTCGCTTCCGTAAAAAAAAAAAAAAAAAAAAAGAGACGGGTTGGTGCGCATCATATTCATTTTTTTTTTTTTTTTTGGAAACTGCCCAATAAAATAGACGTGGTCACAACTGAATAAATACTTTTTATTGAGGATTAACGTCGTCTTTGCAGTGGCTGGAACGACAGAACCATCTATGGATGGACATCTGTCAGGTACTCAGATGCCTTTATTTAGCCGTTGTAAACAAGACCATGTGAAATTCAATCGGACATTCATATAAATGTGTTTACCGAGCCATATATTCCTCCTTTGTACAAATTAAATATATGCTGTTCATGACCAAGTTATGATAGAACTTGAGACAAATAGACAAATTAAATATATACTGTTCATGACCAAGTTTATGATAGAACTTGAGATAGATGATAGATAGATGATAGATAGATAGACACATAAAATCAGGAAGAAAAAGACTTTTTAAAAATTTTGCTAACAGTAGAAGCTTCATTAAACAGAATTTGGAGTCTTCTGGCTGGCTCATTAGTGCACTGACTAGCCCAACGCTTGTCAATCCAATTCAGCACAATAAAAGTCATTTTTCCTTAGGGTGCAGGGTAAAATTTTTTTTTCGACTCACTGACCTATAACTGGTCAGACATCACTGTTCCTATTTCTTTGAGGAATATTCCTAAATCCTAAATCACAAAAAACAAACAAACAAACAAACAAACAAACTGAAAGGCACACTTTTTTTTGGGGGGGGGGGTGTTAGAACTTTGTAAAAAAATTTTAGCAGGAATATGCCTCAGGAAAAACAAACAAAAACCTACCATCCATATACTAATTCACCTGTTCTTCTATTCTTGAAAGAAAGACGAAGGGAGTTCATAACCTGGTAGATTTGTTGGTTTAAACACATAAAATGCCTGCTTGAAAAAATTGACATATGGTGCCAGGGGGAAGTCCACACACCCCGTTCTTACCTTGCCTATTCCTTGGGTCAACTGATAGAAGATTCATTTCATTTTAACTATCCTGGAAGTAATAACAGGTAATATTACAGAGCGCTTACAATGTGCTTGGCACTGACCTAAGATACATAGTGTCTCACTGAGTTCAGAGGACAGTCCTTTGACATTGGTAAAATTATTACTCCCTTTTGACAAGTGAGGAAGCAAGAGTAGAGGTTAATTTGGTTATCAGCACATATAGGAGTAGAAAGTGGGTGAAGGGAAACAAAGAAAGGCAAGAAAATTCTCAAAAGGAATCAGCAAACCAGCAAGAACAACTCTCTAAAAGTCAAAGGAATAAAATAAAACTTTTAGACAAGTAAATCAGTCCTTTTGTCCTTAGCTGTCATGAATGCTGGCCATAATAACTAATGCTGGCCAGAGTGGGTTGAAATCCTTTGAATAGAGTATGTTTGTCTCCCACTAAGTTATTTGGCAGGTATTTAGAACTTACTAGATCTCTGTCTATTTCACAGAAGATAGAATGAAGGAATATATCAATAAATCCATAGGAGAAGTATGAATTTGGTATGACTTTTAGAAAAAAATTAGTCAACATGCATTAAAAATCACTAAAATGTTCGTATTCTTCTATCTATTAGCTATTCTAAGGAAATAATCCAAAATATGGAAAATGTTATATACACAAAGATATTTGTCATTATCAAAAGAGAACAGTGGAAATCATGTAAATATTCAACAGCAGGCAGATTCATGAACATTATCTAGATAGAGTATCTCACAGCCACTAGAAATAATAGTTATTAAAAAAGAAGCATGTTGCAACATGGGAAAATACATATGATAAAATGATGGGTAAAAAAAGAAGACAGTGCAAAGTTTTGGTTTGCGAAGATGAAAACGTTTTGGAGATGCACTGTAGGGGTGGCTGCACGACAAGGTGTACTTAATGCCACTGAACTGTATATTTAAAAACGGTTAAAGTGCTAAATGTTTAGGTAATATATGTTTTACTACAATAAAAGAAATAGAAGACATAAATCAAAATGTACTATGATTACAACTAAAAAGTAATGAAAAATGAAAAAAACCATAAATGATAATATTGGTAAATTTAATAGTAGATACAGAATAATAAAATTTAATGATTGACCTCCTCTAGTTTCCTACCATTTGGGTAGAGGGTGAGAGTATATCTTTTAAAGAGGACAGGTTTGTGTTCTAGATTGCAGATTTACCTCATACTACCTCCAGTCATGAATTCGGATCTGTGTTTGGGAAAATGTTTTCTGTAGAATCCCAATTTTATCAACATTTCATTAAGTATGATGGAAAATAGAGTCTACAGATCAAGTAAGCTTGGAGAACCCTGAGTTGTGCAAAGGTGAAAGGTTCCTTTACCAAAACAGTCTTCTTTACTACATAGCACTTTTTCCACAGTTACCATTATGGTATTATACACCCTGAATCTGGAAGAGGGGAAAGGATACAAAGCTTCTCAAAGTTTTAGACCATAGAACACTTTGATAAAGAGGTATTGCTCACGATTAGGATTTCAGGGAACAGAGGTGGGGAAGCACTGCCAAGTAACATTTAATATCTCTGTATCTCAACTTCCTTCGTCTGAGAATGAAACTAAACAGATTTTCAGGTAACTAAATGGGATATGGTTGACTCAAACAACACCAGGGTAGGGGCGCTGACCCCTTCACAGCCATATAACTTTGATTCCCCCAAAACTTAACTAACTTAACTAGGAGATTTCCCACTGTTGACCAGAAACCCATGGACAACATAAACAGTTGATTCACATATGTTCCATGTATGTATTATACAGTGTATTAATACAATAAACCAAGTCAATGTTAAGAAGAGCATAAGAGAAAATACATTTACAGTAAACTACACTGTATTTATATTAAAAAAAATCTGCATACAAGTGGGCCCATGCTGCTCAAACCTGTGTGGTTTAAGGGTCAACTGTATAGAGTTTTAATATAGATGTAAATTCAATTGCTGAGTAAATGTTATTTTTCTTTTCTCCTTCCGTGGAAGGATTATGCACAAATTTGTACCCAGCAGGAGCAAAGTTTTTTACCCGATGACAGACCATGAGTACCCACAGCATGTGTTTATAAGCAATTAGATAATATCCTCAGCTTGTTAATAAGAACTAATTGCTTACATATGCTTTTCAGTGTGGAACGCCTATTCACCCACATGATCACAATCTTTCCTCAATGTATCAAACCCTAGGAGAATTGAAGCCAGGGAAGGTAGTAGTATTAATTTCACTTAACTGAGGAAGAAAACCAAAGCTTAGAGGGATTAAGATTGGCCAAGGTTTGACACAGGTCAATAGCAGAGCTGTCTCTTTGACCTGGGCATTCTGACTACGAATCTCCTTCCCACCTTCCTGCCAATGCCTATATGCTTAATTCTCATCTCTAAAAATGTTCATTTGAGTTAGGTGCAAAATTCTTAATGCCAATTAGCCAGACTGAGCCTCTTGGGCTGGCAGGTGGAAATGAGCTTCCATTTTCTCTTTACAAAAACAAAAACAAAAAAAGAAAAAGAAAGAGAAAGAGAAAAAAGAAAAGAAAAACAACTAAAAGCATTTCCTTATTGTAAAATTCTTGCATGGGTATGTATGGATCCAGGAAGGGAGGGGCAGGGAATTTCTGACAACAAAGCCCTTGAACGCAGCAGAGACTTCCAGAAAAGAAAAAAAAAAGGGGAGGGAAAGTGCCTGTTGTGTCTTTAAAAACTGTTGTTCTGGGTGGGTGTTGGGTCTTCCACTGTAGGGCAAAGCCCAATTTCCCCCTGGAGTAGTGCTGGGACCTGGCCAATCACTACTTAGAACTTAACATCGGAGCATCCAGGAACAAATCGAACAGCGAACAGCGATGGCTCTGGGCCTAAGTCTCTACAGAAATCCTTCTCTCTATATGTTCTTAGGTCATTTGGGATCAAATGGAAAGAAATGCACTGTATTCAAAACCAAGTTATTTCGTGAGTCCCTTGAACCCTTTAAAATATCCATAACTGAGGATTAGTTCAGAAACACTAGTCAAGAAAATGCATGCTCCAAAGGTTTTATCCAGGAGAGAAAAAAAAAAAAATTGAGCAGCTTGAGAGCTCGGTGTTGCCAATTTGGAAGAGCAATTTGCCTACAGCTGGATATAATTAACAAGCATGGGTCAGAAAGGAAGCCAATCATAAAAGTGTGAATTGGATTGAGGTGGAGGGATGGGGACAGTGACAGTCACTTCCACAACTGGTGTAATTCTGACTTCAGAGTCTCTCCTCATTTTCAAAAAGCCTAGTCTAATGACGTTAATAAAAAATTGAACTTAGAGAGGGGAAAAATTAGGGTTTTCCTAGAACCCTAGTATGTGGTTGATAAATTACTTTTTCTGGAACACTACAGGGTGCCTTATTCACTCTTTATACTAGCAAGTAATTTCCATGCAAAAAAAGAAAAAAAAACTTTTTTTTTTTTTTCCTTGGCTCACTAGAGGAACAAAAGTATAAAAAGGTACGAGCACTGTAGTATCCCATTGAATACTGTTTGAATTCTTTGGGTCTGAATGGACCAATTATCCCGAGGTATTTTGTTTGTTTGTTTGTTATTTTAGTAAAACCAGGAAAGAGGATAACTCTTACAACTAATTAAATTCATCATGTACTCAATAATACATTTTGCAGGGTTAAGAGCTCATATGCAAAGTTGCCTCCGGAGGAGAATTAACACAGCTGAATGAGAAATCCTCTAATGATTATGCTCCTTCCTTCCTCCCACTTACTTCTGAAGGGGGTTGGGGGCTAGCCTCACATATGGAACCCTGTGGATCTTGCCATCTTTCTTCTCTGCTTATTCTGATCTTGAGACAGAATAAAATAGAATTCTGAACACACAATGTGGTGCTTCCAAGGCTCTGGAGATTTTTCTAATCCTCCAAATGTTCTCCAATAAAATCTTCCCTTTACACTGTTGGTGCTGCCACGGCGTTCCTAACCAGAGGAAGTCTGACAAGAAAATGAGCCATTAAAACCTACACACAAACACAGGGGCTCATTTCGGGGCTGAAGTCCTCTTCAACCAAAGCAAAGAATTCATTTTGTCATGTGCAAGTGTTTATTAAGCGTACGCTACAGTGCTAGTTACTCTATGGGGGATACAGGAGAATTGGTAGTTTACATATGAATTTAACAGACAAAAAAAATAAGAGACAACACAGCATTTTTAGTGTGTGTGTGTAATACATATGTACAATTGTGTGCATAATAACACACACGCACGTACACACACACGTCTCCTAAGTGTGAGAGGATAGAAGAGGTTAGGTCATGGTGGGGGACAGGTGGAGGGAAAAGCTGCAGGGGGATGGCCAGTTTTGAGCTACATCTTAAAGAAAGTGATGTTTGTGGGGCACCCAGCTGGCTCAGTCGGTGGAGCATGAAACTCTTGATCTCAGGGTTGCCAGTTCTAGCCCCACATTGTGGGTAGAGGTTACTAAAAAGAAAAACAAAAACAAAAACAAAACAAAACAAAACAAAAAACCTAACAAAAAGAGAGTGATGGTTATGACTGGCAGAAAAAAAAAAAAAAAAAGATCCTGATGCCTAAACCATGTTTCGGAGCTTGAACTCCTTTCTCAAACTGGCTTCCTGTGAAGTAGTTTGCTCTTGATAACTGACCAGTATGTGTCCCTCGTTGACTTCCTTAGCTGTCTATCCTGGAGACAGGCTCTTATTTTGTTGTTGAATGTTTTCAAATCACCTAAGCAGCCCTGTTGGAAGATGCCCAAAATACAGATTTCTCATAACATCGGTTTGTGTGCTTTTAAAGCTTCACAATTGCCTAAACTACATAAACCCAAAAAAGAGTTTGTTAAGAAATAGCCTTGCAAGCCCAGTGGAGTATTAAAATCACATGCACTTTCTTTGGGGCCATAATGAAATAGTCAATTAGCTCTTTTCCCTGTTGACAACTACCACTGATATAAACTAATGGTCCACTGATCTCAGCAAAAAGTCAAAGAACAATAAGCCACAATAGTCTGGGGAAACAATCAGAGGCTGAGTTGGTCTAAACCTCATTTTATTTCAGTTTCTTCATGTGAAGTGACCACATAACTATTTTTTATAAACTTTAGAGAAATGTGTTGGCCAAGGGGAGCGTATGTAAGAAACTATAGTATTAGGGGCACCTGGGTGGCTCAGTGGGCTAAGCATCTGCCTTCGGCTCAGGTGATGATCCCAGGGGCCTGGGATCCAGCCCCACATCAGGCTCCCTACTCAGGGGGGAGTCTGCTTCTCCTCTTCCTTCTGTGTGCTCTCATTCTCTCTCTGTCTGTCTCTCGCAAGTAAATAAAAAACAAAAGAAATAATAGTGTTAGGTGATTTTTAAAAATACTTTACATGGGGCAGTAGGAAGAATAATGACAACATCCTATTCCACACTCCCCCCCACCCCGCCGCCCCAAATATCCATGTCCCCAGAACAGGTGGATATGTGAATATGTCCCCTTGCGTGGCTAAAGAGACTTTGCTGGTGTGATTAAGGTGAGGATTTTGAAAAGGTAATACACCCAAGGAACATCTTGGTGGGCTCCTTGCAATCCACAGGGTCCATTTAAGAGAGAGGCAGAGCAGGGTAAGGGAGCTGGAAGGATGGAAGCAGAAATCTGAAGGAGAGAAAATGCTACGCTGCTAGTTTTGGAGATAGAAGAGGGGACCGTGAACAAACGGCCTCTAGAAGCTAAGACGTCAAGTGAATGGATTCTCCTCTCGAGCCTCCATATGGAATGCAGCCTCGCTGATGCCTCAGTTTTTAGTCTGGTGAAAAACACCGCAGACTTCTGACCTCCAGAACGGTACAGTAATCCATGATGTGTGTAGTTTTAAGCCACTCCATGTAATAATTTGTAACAGCAGCAATAGGAAGCTGATGCACATGGATTATCCCACTTGGGCCTTCTAGCGGTTATACCCATCCTACAGGCTCACATGAAGAATGAGAAAACGGATACTCGAATAGATGAAGCGACCTGCTTAAGGAACTAAGTGGTGGAGCTAATGGGCAGATTCAGGCCCCGACTCCAGAGTCTGCAGGGTTAAGTATGCTGTGTCAAAACACTAAGGTCCAATAGCAAAAATATACTGAATTGCCACAAAAAAAGGCACATTGTGATAGAAAATTTATAGAAATTTTAAAATGTATCTCCAGTCTCCTCTCTTCTGCATTTGCCATGAATACAGTTCTGAGCATCCTGTTACTGTTCCTTTACTGTAAATGCTAACAATCACATTCTATCCTGATATAATCATATATTTAATCAGAGAAACACATAAACTGGGAGATAGCCTTTGTCAGTAGTTATTTGGAAGATTTAAGCATCATTTACATTTGGTATATTTCCTGCCATAACCATCGTTTTGTTGTCTCCTATAGATTGTAAGCTATTGAAGGGCTGAAACTATAGTTGCTATTTTCTGCGAGGCCCACACCCATATCATCCCACACACTTGTTTAAATCTTTTATATGTGAATCTATTGGTCATTAACTCTGGGGATCGTTCCCTCCTTAGGAATTGAACTTGAATTGGTGCATAGGCCGTCACTCTAATTTCCTGGAAGTTAAGCAGTTTTTATTGTTTGTCATTGTATCGCTGCCCATAAAATAGTTACTGTCATAGAAGCGTTCAAATTATGATAGTTGGGGAATGGATGAACAGATGGATGAATGGATGGATGGATGGATGGATGGATGGATGGATGAGAAGACTCTTCAAGGTCAAGCAGTTTAACAGTCCAGCAGAAGAAGGTGTAGAATTCTGAGACAATGAAAGAACAATTCCCTTGAGAGAATTTTTTTTTTTTAAGAAACAACAACAGAACAGAGTAATAAAGCTTAACTTGCCATTTGATGTTTAAAACATCATTATGACACAAGATATTGAAGACCATTCTTTCCCTTATTCCTTTCCTTTTTTTTTTTTTTTGCCTATAGCAGCAATATTGATCAAGAATGCCAACTTATTAGTTTATATTGTTGTGTTCTTTCTGCTGATGAAATATTTTCTTTTAGGCATGACAAATAACTGTCAACATCATTTATTTACACCCAGAGATATTGAAAGTTTATAATCACAACTCCTCGTTTGAGACTCAGAACTCAGTTCCTAATGCAACAAGGAAATCTGTAAACCTAAATTCCAAGGCATCCTGGATAAAGTTAGATTGCACCCTGAAACAGTTGAGGAACTTTTTGTTTATGTAGGCTCCATGCCCAACATGGGGCTTGAAGTCACTGCCTGAGATCAAGAGTTGCATGGTCTACCAGTGGAGCCAGCCAGGTGTCCCCAGTTTAGGGCTGTTTCAGTCATCTAAGATCTGAGTGCTTGGAGTTTTACCCTTCCTACGTAGGTTCAAGAAGGCAAAGCTAAGGTCACAATGCTTCTTCAAAATTCTGTCTTTTAATCATAAAATACTTCAGGAAATACAAAGTGATCAGGCTTACAGCCTACGATCCAGTTACCGGTTATAAACCCTTAATTTCGTGGATTAAGTTATCTCTCCTGCCAGCCTGCCCCACACAACCTAGTTTTTTTTCTTCGATTACTTAATAAATATTCACTGTGCACCTCACAGTCCTGGGTACCATTCTAGGTATTGCTTGTACAGGAAGGTGCAAACTAGGCAAAAAAAAAATCTGTGTACTATGTTTATACTCTAGCAGAGAGAGACAGACGATAAATAAATAAAACATCATTACAATTATTATTGCGATATCTGAAAAATGTCAGAAAAAAAAAGACTTTTACTGCATTTTGCTTTTGAAACCATGACTAGGTTCAATGTAAAGTAGTATTTTGACTCTGTATAAGAAAAGAAAGTATGGTTAATGGATAAGAAAAAAAAACTTAATTTTCTAAACCATGTGTATTTATATTTCATGGAAAATTGTGTAACAATAGGGGTTTTCTTTTTTGCTTTGGCTGCTAGGAAACACAGAGCTGAATTTGCAGTTATATTTAGTAATTGTGCAGTTTGTTGGCCTACCTTGTTATATACTAAATTTCTGGTGGCCTTATTTTACTGGTCTACCCTATTTTCCTTTCGCTTTAATTTCTTTACTCATTTATATTTTAATGTACTAGTTTCAATTTTGTAAACTAAGACCTACATCTACCACTAAATAAGCAATCAATCAATCAATTAATTGATGGATCCATCAATTGATCTACCCCAGGGGAATGAGTACTTAGGTTTCGTAGATTCACAGAATAGATAGAAAGGGTCTTAAGTCTTGCTTCTTAATTCTTTCTACATGAAAAATGCCAGGTCACAGAAAGGGATCTGCAATTTCCTAGTGCGTCCTTAAAGCCATGTGCTAATTAACCGCTTCTCGGGGCGAAATGGGAATGGGGATGGTTTCTGCGTTATGAAAAGCTATTGGTTAAGGTGTACTCTATGGTCATGCATCTCTAAATCACATAATTCCACTAGTTTTTGAGTTTCTATCTCCTCTATGTGACATGCTGCCAGTTATCCTTGGATTTTGGAGAGAGAAAGAGATTAGGATGACCCACCGGGTCCTCCAGATTCTTAGCAAAACTGTCAAGAAAAATAAATCTTGGTAGAGAATCTATAAATCTTAGCAAATAGACATGTTTGAGGAGGCTAGGTAAGACATTAGGAATGCCTTTAAATCATTGCAACCTACTCCTGTATTAAAAAAAATAATTACGTGATTCAGATCTAAAGATATGATTTCTCAAGAAGAAAAACGACACCTGAGTTGATAAGTGACAAGACCCATCACAGAGCTATTTTGTCCGGTAGTGATACAGCTGCTGATCAGTTTACTAAGGAGCCCAAGGGCAGATTAATTATTTAGCAGTGGAATAAATTGAAAAGTTGGCCCTAACTACTTCAATACAAATTGAAACACCAGACTCTGCAAAACTCTCAGCAATAATCACAGAAAAGGCAAGTGGATTTGAAACTAGGTTTTGCAATTGTTCTGTCATCACCATCTCCTTTTGCTGCTTCTTCACCCTCGGCCTCCATTTCCCCCACCCCAGGCCATCCCATGACCTCCAATCCTCCTACCCACATGCCTGCTTCTTGTTGACCAATACCCTCCTAACATGGCCATTCCTCTCTGCATCTTTCCCTCTCTCCTTTCCTCCTCCTTCCTTCCTACATTTAATGCTCTGTGCTGGGCATTGAGGGGAACAGAGATGGAGCACAAGGTTCCATACATCTGAGAGCCTAAGTTGCCATCTAATGTTGAGTATGGGGCCAGGGAGGATGACGTGGGGGAAAAAACAATTAGAAATAAAGGCAAATAGGAGAGGCACAACTAAGGTTCAAACAACCTGCTGTAAAAAGCCAGATGAAGAAGCAATTAATTTCTGTCATTTTCTAGCAAGGATGGGTGACAAATATCTTTACTCTGTGTACTCCCCTCCCATCTGTTTCTCTCACTTCTAATGGGGACAATTTGGGATCTGAGTTGTCAGTTTCTGCTACTGAAATGTGAAACTGGAGGATGAAATTTATTCTGATGTCACAGAAGAAGCTGTATTTAACTTAATACAGTGAAAGAGCAGTTTGGTGGCCAAATCTCTATGAGCAACAATGATCCAAGTTCCCTGTTGCCTGTTTCTGCTTTGGGACCCCCCCCCCCAATACTAGTTGTTTTCCATCATGTTTTCTCATCTCTCCCTCTCCTCTAACTTCCCAATGCCTTCCTAGGATTTCCCAGTGTTTTTTCTTTTGCTGCCTCACTAGTTTCTGGTACCAGACTCTTCCAGCTGCTGCACACTTCAAGTACAGACCAGCCTATGTACCAGGGCGACCTTCATTGCCTATATGTTATGAATTTAGGGGCATTCTTTAGAGTCCCTAGGTCTAAAAATGCCATCATCTCACGTGTCTTGCCAAACACTCAAATATCCTGTGAGGGTAGAGTAGAAGGTCTATGCATCGATTATACATCCGTTGGAATTATTTCAAAAATCTAGTGGGGATGAGCTACCTTCAGAGGTGAATTCACTCATCCAGCGTCTATTTATTTAGCATCCTCTTGCAAGTTAACCTCTTACAAAAATGAGTAAGACTTGTCAGTCTCATATGCTGGTTGGGGAAAGAAACACAACTCTGATTTTAGTAAGTGATAATTATTAGGAGGAGGAATCACCAATGTGGCCTTGGGAATTGGGTAAAAGTTTCAGACAAAGGACCACAGATGTGAGGTAAATCTTGAAGTTTAAGTTGGAGTTGGCCAGAGCTAGGGAAGGAGGGGGAAATTTTGGAATTATGAAAACTTTAAAATGGGGAAGTTTTGGGTGAAGGCCAGGATAGAGACTTGAAGCAGCCAGGAATAGCATAAGACACTGTGGGTAGGGGAGAAGAGATAGATTCAGAATCTGGGAAAAAAATGCCAGAAGGGAGAAGGGAATAGGGGAAGATTATAAGACAGTCTGTGACTATTTTAGACATTTACCATTGAGAGCTTGTTTTAAGAGGCAAAGAAGCAAGGCAGCTGGGATTACATTAGTAGGATAATTTGGAAGGAATTCGAATATGAATAATGGAACTGACAGTAGTGAATTGTCAACATTCCTTTTAATGGACCCTTCCCCTAGTGACCCAAGATCTGTGTTGTTTGTTAAACAGGAATATGTGGAAAAGCACACACGTCCTGGTTCTATCATCAACTCACTGCTTGCAAGTACCCTAAACTCCCAGGGATCCACTTCTTCAGATTGCACAGGAAAGCATGGGAAATGATGATCCCTAAGATCTCTTTTTTAATCCTAAAAAAGAGATGGTTATTTTTAGGTCTTGGAAGAATTGTGCTGTGTATAGCACTATCTAAATAGACACAATCTCCTCCTACCAGGAGCATGAGCGTTACCAGAACTTTGGCACCAAGGAACTCAGGGTTTTATTATTTTAAATTTTAAAAATAACTTTTTCCTCATTACAAAAATAACACAGAAAAATTCAAAAGAAGAACTTTGTGAAACTTACAACTCCTACCCACTTGGACACAACCATGGTTAATACTTGGTATATAGCCTTACTAAGAATACTGTTATTTCCATATCAAATCAATAGTGGATTATTCTCTACTAGAGAAAGCTGTTTGCTTCTTCTAGAGCCAAGAGGTTTTTACACACACACACACACACACACACACACACACACACACAATTGAGCACTTCAAGGGGCTCAACAAATCCAAGCAGATTTCATTCTCCCTAAAAAGTCACTCAACGTACATTAATAAAAGCTAGAAGAATTACAACTCAATACAAATGTCTTCCCTGTGATTTCAGACTAATGATGCTTCTTTAAAGTCCTTTCAAGGAACACACTCAGACATTAACAGGTGTGATCTATGGTGTATGTACCATGTGTCAGGTACCGCACAAAATACTCTCTATATGCTACCTCTAAGCCTCATAATAATACACTGGGGCAGGTATTTTGATCCCAGTTTTTATAGATAAGATTTCAAAGGCCTGAAGGGGATAAACTTCACTATGGCTGCATTGCTAGCAAAGAGCTGACACAAGATTTGGACCCAAAACTTCCTGGTACAAATGTCATCTTCTTACCACAATACCAACATTCACCAGGCTGTTCCCTAAATAATACTAGTGTCCAGCGAGATAATAAAGAGAGTTCCATGGAAAAAGACCTTATTGTCAACTATGTTTGCAAAACACTACACAGGAAAGAAACCTATTTAACTTAACTCTTAGTTATATATATATATATTCTTTGTAAATATTCATGTGTACCATTTATTTATTTCTATTTTAATTTTTTAATTGTTTAATTTCTTTGAGACAGAGAGCGTGCAAGATGGGGAGGGGGAGAGGAAGAGAGAATCCACACTGGGCATGGAGTCTGACACAGGGCTCGATCTCACAACCTCGTAAGTCTTAGTTTGTCAATCCTATTTGGCCGCTACACGTATATTTTCCACTGTCGGACGTTTGGCACATCACGCTAGATACCGAGGCCAGAGATAATGACTGAGGGAACCCGAGAGCCATTCAGTGATCTAGGTTTTTCCTATTCAGTACAACGTACACAACTATTGCCCACTAGGAGCACTTCAGACAGTTCAGGGAACCCTGCGTAACAGAGTATACAAAGACCAGAAGTCCATATTTTCCTCCAAGTCTCAAGTATAAACAGAAAGTGATTTATTGCAAACTTCATAAAGTATAAACCCCGTTACACGGACCCCTTCTGAACCCCTGCGAGGGCCCTAACAATAGTTTCTGTAATCAGGGGCTTTTTGTAACATTTGCAGAGAAAAGATATTATACCTGCAATTGCTTGAGACCTCGTCTCTTTCCTCTTCAGCTTGCCCTGTGCCATGTTTTGCCCCGCTGAGTAATACTGGAATAGGGGTAGACTTTTTGGGTATTCAGTTAACTAGATGAGTTCAGAATGCCTTGATTCTGAATTGGAGACAACTTTGCCTGTCAGGGACACTCTGCAATGTCTGGAGACATTTTTGGGTATCAAAACTGGGATGGGGAGTGGTGGGAATGTTGCTGGCACAGAGAGGCCCAGGGGGCTGCCAAACACCTGGAATTTACAGAATGACCCTGCCTCCCACCAATAAAGATTGATTGGGCCCAAAATGTCAATAGTGTCAACATTGAGAAATCCTGGGTCAGCGGAATAAATTTCTGTGGTTGGTTTGCAATTACATTCATATATAGTTAAGTTATTCCTGGTTGTCCTTTCATGAATATTCTGGGCTGACTCACCAAGGGTCATGCTAGGGAGCGAGAAGACCAGAGACGACTCTACGGTAATTGGCACGAGAGGATATCAGTGATGGAAGAGAAAAAAGAATTTGGAATGTATGGAGCCAGAAGCTAGTCTGGGATAATTTTTTTCAAATATTGAACATTTAAAAGTTAAAAGTAGACCCCTGTTCAAAACGGAAGTCCTTTTCTGGGAGGAATAGACTCACCAATGCAACATGTACAATTATAAATGCAGCATACATTTTTTTCTTTTTGATGAGAATTATGCACGATGGAATTTATAGAACTCCTCAGATGGAAGGGCACATGCCTAACGCAGTACTATCAACATTGTATATGTCTGTTTTTAAAGTCACCTATTTTTAATGCAGAACAACATAGGAGCATCTTGGCATGACATTGCCAACCATGACTTAAAAGGTGGAAATACAGTCTTCCAAATTAACATTAATTTAAAACTCATGGGATCCACCAGACTAGAAGACAGATTAGGTTATCTTTTCATTCCATTTATAGAAAATAGAGGAATTGGGGCTCAGCGGTTGAGCATCTGCCTTTGGCCCAGGGCATGACCCTGGGTCCTGGGATCGAATCCCGCATCAGGCTCCCCACATGGAGCCTGCTTCTCCCTCTGCCTGTGTCTCTGCCTCTCTCTGTGTCTCTCATGAATAAATAAAACCTTAAAAAAATAAAATACAGGAATTGCTATATAAAGAGGTGCTGGGAATGGGGTGAGTTAAAATTAGACAGTAATTAATAAAAACGTGGTTTCCTTGAATTTTTTTTAAGTTTATTTTACTTGTCAGCTTTTAAAAATATACAATTTGTCATGATTTGTTTCATCAATATTCACTGGAATCTAATTTTTAATTTTAATTTATTTTCTTAAAAAAATTATTCACAAAGTTGTGTTAAACTTCAGACCCTGCAAAGCCTAGATATTCTCCTATATACGCACTTTATTTTGATATAAAATCCTGAATTGGTATTTCTTTGAATTCTTTAAAGACAGTGTTTGCTTCCTACTCATGGCTCATTGCATAAAGCAGCCCCACTGAGAAGTCCATTTTTTCCCTCTTCTGCTCTGTCTTACTAGGACTGAAATATTCTCTTCCATTTCCTTTACTTAATGGAAAATGAAGATGCAAGAAAAAAAATCCCATTTCCTCTGTGAAACCTGCTGCCCTAGAGTCACAAACATAATTTATGGATTCTAGCCATGCTTGCATTCCTTGCCATGCCAATAAAGTTTATTGAAATTGGAATTGGAATTAAAAAGCTTAAACCAAAAGAACCATTCCAGAGGTCAGAAAAATATATATGTGTAGGCTATATCCAAATAAGAATGTTGCTCTTCCTTCAGCCAGACTGTAATGCAAGTCAGCAAAAGCTATCCTGTTTTATTTTTTAATCCAAACTAATCATGTTAACATTGAGGAAAATTTTCATTTTTATTTAATATTTTATGATCTAATACTTGTCATACCATATTAGAATGGAGATCCGAGAAAAAAAAAGATTTTTTTTTTTTTTTTTTGCCTTATGGCTCAGAGTTCTAGGGCTTTAAGATTTATAGGGAACGTGACAAAAAATATCTGTGGTGAGGCTAAAATTACTAGTCGGGGTGAACATTATAAAAATGTAAGTAAAAATGAATTTAAAAGTGATATGAGTACATTGAATTGGTTGAAACGTAAAATCCCACAGAGAAGTATTTGTGGATTGCTGCAGGAAATCTACATTAAAGTACATTATTTCATGCAGAGAGAATCTTACTGAAATTATAAAGTACTCCTATGGCAAAAAGGAAAGAACAACCCACAGCTTTATAGCAGCAGTCGGGGTAACAGCACACATCTCAAAATAAATCTCTCACACTTGCAGAGGAATAACTTCTGCTAATCAAATGTCTCAAAACATCTGGGCACTACTTGAAGTTCTTGCACATTCTGGCCGAAGAGACAGAAATGTAGGTTGCAACAGGCCATAATAGTATTTCAGAGATGCTGTTTTTGGAAACATTTCTAATTTCATTCATTCTTAAAATGCCCGAGTCTGAGGGGAAGACGCAAAGCTGATGGACACAAAAAGCCCAATATTGTGGATTAGGGAATCTGGGAAGCTAAAATTAATTCATTGGCTGGATCTGTGGGAATAATAGGGCACATCAAGCATGTGAGTTCCTGATGCAGCTTCTTATACTCTACTTGGTGTAGCTCTGGAGAGATCGGGTAGGCTTGGTGCCAGAAACTTCTGGGAGCAGAATGTGTATGCTCTGATGCGGTAGCAGGATAATTTGGTCGAGAATTCTATCAAGCTCCCTGCATTAAGAAGAAAATCTATGTGGCTCTGTGGACTTAATCTTTTGCACAATCAGGAAAAAAGGAAGTAGTCCAATACAAAGAAAGGCTAGCGACCGAGAGCCCGAGAACTGTCCATCACTGTGACCTGGGTGTGTTTCTTCACCTCATCTGTCACATAGTAGTACACAGCTGAGGTCCTCCTGCTGAAGACGAAGTGACAGGGACGTACGGTGAAGTGACTTCCCATGACACCTGCCACAGAGTGATTTTGTTGTTTTTGTTTTAATAGTTACATCTTCTCGGGGCGCCTGGGTGGCTCAGTCGGTTAGGCGTCGGCCTTCAGCTCAGGTCATGATCCCGCAATGGGCTCTCTGTTCAGCGGAGAGTCTGCTTCTCCCTCTCCCTCTCCCTGCCACTCTGCCTACTTGTGCTCTCTCTCTCCCTCTCTGGCAAATAAATACATACATTTTTAAATAAAAAGTAGTTATATGCTTCTCTTCCTTTTTTAAAAAGTTTTTTTTCTTAAGATTTTATCTTTAAGTAATCTCTCACCCAACATGGGGTGTGAACTCGCAACCTCAAGATCAAGAGCCACATGTTCTTATCACTGAGCTGGCCAGATACTCCTCCTCTTCCCTTATTTAACCTCAGCTTCCTTTAGGGGATTATGTTTAAGAGTCATTTCTACTATATTTTGAAATAATCATTTTGTTTATATAGGTAAACATTTTGAAATTCAAGGGAGAACATGTCAACAAAATGAAGAAAAAGACTTACGTATCGATGACTCACCGCATAACACCAGAATTCATACTTGTGAAGGTGTGGGAAGAGGGATGTGATTTTTTTTTCCTTTCATATAATATTCTTTGTTTTTTTTTAATTGAAGTTCGATTTGCCAACATATAGTATAGCATTCAGTGTTCATCCCCTCAAGTGCCCCCCTCAGTGCCCATCACCCAGGTACCCCAACCCGCCCACCTACCCTTCCACCACCCTTCATTTGTTTCTCAGAATTAGGAGTCTCTCATCATTTGTCTCCCTCTCTAATTTTCCCCACTCAGTGCCCCTTCTTTCCCCTATAATCCCTTTCACTGTCTTATATTCCCATTAGGAGTAAGACCATATGATGCTTGTCCTTCTCGACTGACTTACTTCACTCAGCATCATACCCTCCAGTTCCATCCACGTCAAAATAAATGGTGGATATTTGTCGTTTCTAATGTCTGAAGAATATTCCATTGTATACATAGACCACATCTTCTCTATCCATCATCTGTCAGTGGACACCGAGGCTCCTTCCACAGTGTGGCTATTGTGGACATTGCTGCTATGAACATCGGGGTGCAGATGTCCCGGCATTTCACTGCATCTGTATCTTTGGGGTAAATCCCCAGCAGTGCAATTGCTGGGTCATAGGGCAGGTCTATTTTTAACTCTTTGAGGAACCTCCACACAGTTTTCTAGAGTGGCACATTCCCACCAACAGTGCAGGAGGGTTCCCTTTTCTCCACATCCTCTCTAACATTTGTGGTTTCCTGCCTTGTTAATTTTCCCCATTCTCACTGGTGTGAGGTGGGATCTCATTGTGGTTTTGATCTATATTTCCCTGATGGCAAGTGATGCAGAGCATTTTCTCAGGTGCTTGTTGGCCACGTCTATGTCTTCCTCTGTGAGATTTCTGTTCATGTCTTTTGCCCATTTCATGATTGGATTGTTTGTTTCTTTGCTGTTGAGTTTAATAGTTTCTTTATAGATCTTGGATACTACCCCTTTATCTGATATGTCATTTTCTTTTTTTTTAATATTTTCTTTATTTATTCATGAGAGACACAGAGAGAGGCAGGCTCCATGCGGGGCCTGATGTGGGACTTGATCCCAGGACCCCGGGACCACGCCCCGAGCCAAAGGCAGATGCTCAATCGCTGAACCACCCAGGCATCCTAGATAATGTAATTTTCAAATAACTTCTCCCATTCTGTAGGTTGTCTTTTAGTCTTGTTGACTGTTTCCTTTGCTGTGCAGAAGCTATTTATCTTGATGAAGTCCCAATAGTTCATTTTTGCTTTTGTTTCTCTTGCCTTCATGGATGTATCTTGCAAGAAGTTGCTGTGGCCGAGTTCAAAATGGGTGTTGCCCATGTTCTCCTCTAGGATTTTGATGGATTCTTGTCTCACATTTAGATCTTTCAACCATTTTGGGTTTATCTTTGTGTCTGGTGTAAGACAATGGTCCAGTTTCATTCTTCTGCACGTGGCTGTCCAATTTTCCCAGCACCATGTATTGAAGACACTGTCCTTTTCCAGTAGACAGTCTTTCCTGCTTGGTTGAATATTAGTTGACCATAGAGTTGAGGATCCACTTCTGGGTTCTCTATTCTGTTCCATTGACCTATGTGTCTGTTTTTGTGCCAGTACCACGGTGTCTTGATGAGCACAGCTCTGTAGTACAACCTGAATCCGGCATTGTGATGCCCCCGGCTCTGGTTTTCTTTTTCAATACTCCCCTGGCTATTCAGGGTCTTTTCTGATTCCACACAAATCTTAAGATGATTTGTTCCAACTCTCTGAAGAAAGTCTATGCTATTTTGAAAGGGATTGCACTGAATGTGTCAATGGCCCTGGGTAGCATTGACATTTTCACAGTATTAATTCCAATCCACGAGCATGGAATGTTTCTCCATCTCTTTGTGTCTTCCTCAATTTCTTTCAGAAGTGTCCTGTAGTTTTTAGGGTATAGATCCTTTACCTCTTTGGTTAGGTTTATTCCTAGGTATCTTCTGCTTTTGGGTGCAATTGTAAATGGGAATGACTCCCTAATTTCTCTTTCTTCAGTCTCATTGTTAGTGTAGAGAAATGCCACTGATTTCTGGGCATTGATTTTGCATCCTACCACTCTGCCAAATTGCTGCATGAGCTCTAGCAATCTTGGGGTGGAGTCTTTTGGGTTTTCTATGTACAGTGTCATGTCATCTGCAAAGAGGGAGAGTTTGACTTCTTCTTTGCCAATTTGAATGCCTTTTATTTCTTTCTGCTGTCTGATTGCTGAGGCTAGGACTTCCAGTACTATGTTGAATAGTAGTAGTGAGAGTGGACATCCCTGTCATGTTCCTGATCTTAGGGGAAAGGCTCCCAGTGCTTCCCCATTGAGAATTACATTTGCTGTGGGCTTTTCGTAGATGGCTTTTAAGATGCTGGGGAATGTTCCCTCTATCCCTACGCCCTGAAGAGTTTTGAACAGGAATAGATGCTGTATTTTGTGAAATGCTTTCTCTGCATCTATTGGGAGGATCATATAGTTCTTGTTTTTTCTCTTATTGATGTGATCTATCATGTTGATTGCTTTATGAGTGTGAACCAGCCTTGCATCCCGGGGATAAATCCCACTTGGTCATGGTGAATAATCTTCTTAATGTACTGTTGGATCCTATTGGCTAGTAGCTTGTTGAGAATTTTTGCATCTGTGTTCATCAGGGATATTGGTCTATAATTCTCCTTTTGGTGGGGACTTTGTCTGGTTTTGGAATCAGGGTGATGCGGGCCTCACAGAACGAGTTTGGAAGTATTCCATCCCTTTCCATCCTTTGGAACAGCTTTAGTAAAATAGGTATTATTTCTTCTTTAAGCATTTGATCGAATTCCCCTGAGAAGCCATCTGGCCCTGGACTTTTGTGTCTTGGGAGGTTTTTGATGACTGCTTCAATTTCCTCCGTAGCTATTGGCCTGTTCAGGTTTTCTATTTCTTCCTGCTCCAGAAATATACCCATTTCTTCTAGATTGCTTAATTTGTTGGCATACGGCTGCTCATAATACATTTTTAAAATCGTTTGTATTTCCTTAGTATTGGTTATGATCTTTCCTTTTTCATTCATGATTTTATTAATTTGAGTCTTTTGTCTTTTAAATAAAGCTGGCTAATGGCTTATATATCTTATTAATTCTTTCAAAGAACCAACTCCAGGTTTTGTTGATCTGTTCCACAGTTCTTCTGGTCTCTATTTCATTGAGTTCTGCTCAAATCCTTATTAATTCTCTTCTTCTGTCTGATGTAGGTTTTACTTTCTGTTCTTTTTTTTTAAAATTTTTTATTTATTTATGATTGTCACAGAGAGAGAGAGAGAGAGAGAGAGGCAGAGACATAGGCAGAGGGAGAAGCAGGCTCCATGCACCGGGAGCCCGATGTGGGATTTGATCCCGGGTCTCCAGGATCGCGCCCTGGGCCAAAGGCAGGTGCTAAACCACTGCGCCACCCAGGGATCACTTACTTTCTGTTCTTAATCCAATTCCTTTAGGTGCAAGGTTAGCTTGTTTATTTGTTTTTTTTTTTTTTTTCAAATTTTTGATGGATGCTTGTATTGTGATGTATTTCCCTCTTAGGACTGCTTTTGCTGTATCCCAAAGATTTTGAATGGTTGTATCTTCATTCTCAGTAGTCTCCATGAATGTTTTTAATTCCTCTCTAATTTCCTGGTTGACCCTTTCATCTTTTAGCAGGATGGTCTTTAACCTCGTGTTTGAGTTTCTTCCAAATTTCTTCTTGTGATTTAGTTCTAGTTTGAAAGCACTATAGTCTGAAAATATGCAGGGTACTATCCCAATCTTTTGGTATTGGTTAAGACATGATTTGTGACCCAGTATATGTGGTCTATTCTGGAGAAAGTTCCACGTGCACTTGAGAAGAATGTGTATTCAGTTGTGTTTGGATGTAAAGTTCTGTAAATATCTGTGAAATCCATCTGGTCCAGTGTATCATTTAAAGCTCTTGTTTCTTTGGTGATGTTGTGCTTAGAAAATCTGTCATTTGCAGAAAGTGCCATGTTGAAGTCTCCCAGTATAAGTGTATTATCTAAGTATCTCTTTACTTTGGTTATTAATTGATATACTTGGCAGCTCCCACATTAGGGGCATAAATATTCATGATTGTTAGGTCCTCTTGTTGGATAGACCCTTTAAGTATGATATAGTGTCCCTCTTCATCTCTTACTACAGTCTTTGGGATAAACTTTAGTTTATCTGATATAAGGATTGCCACCCCTGCTTTCTTTTGAGGACGATCTGAATGGTAAATGGTTCTCCAACCTTTCATTTTCAGGCTGTAGGTGTCCTTAGGTCTAAAATGAGTCTCTTGTAGACAGCAAATAGATGGATCTTGCTTTTTTATTCAGTCTGAAACCCTGCATCTTTTGATGGGGTCATTAAGCCCACTCACGTTCAGAGTTAATATTGAAAGATATGAATTTAATGTCATCGTAATACCTATTCACTCCCTGTCTTTGTGGATTATTTCTTTGGACTTCCTCTTTCTTTTACAGGGTCCCCCTTAATATTTCTTGCAGAGCTGGCTTGGAGGTCACATATTCTTTCAGTTTCTGCCTATCTTGGAAGCTCTTTATCTCTCCTATTCTGAATGAGAGCCTTGCTGGATAGAGTATTATTGGCTGCATGTTCTTCTCATTTAGGACCCTGAATATATCCTGCCAGCCTTTTCTGGCCTGCCAGGTCTCTGTGGACGGGTCTGCTGTTAATCTGATATTTCTCCCCATATAAGTTAGGGATCTCTTGTCTCTCGCTGCTTTAAGGAATTTCTCTTTATCTTTGGAATTTGCAAGTTTCACTATTAAATGTCGAGGTTTTGAATGGTTTTATTGATTGGGGGGGATCCCCTCTATGTCCTTTATGTGAATGCCTAGTTCCCTCCCCAGTTAGGGAAGTTCTCAGCTATGATTTGTTCAAATATACTTCATGGCCCTCTCTTCCCCTCAGCATCTTCTGGAACCTCACTTATAGGATTCTTCTTTCTCAGGCTGTCATTTATTTCCCTTAGCCTTTCCTCATGGTCTCCTAATTGTTTTTTCTCTTTTTGCCTCAGCTTCCTTCCTTACCATCAACTTGTCTTCTATGTTGCTCACTCTTGCTTTCACCTCATTAACCCTCATCGTTAGGACCTCCAGTTTGGATTGCATCTCATTTAATTGATTTTTAATTTTGGCTTGATTACATCCAAATTCTGCAGTAACAAAGTCTCTAGAGCACATTATGCTCTTTTCCGGAGCCACCAGTAGCTTTATATTTGTGCTTCTGAATTGACTTTCAGACATTGAATTGTAATCCAAATTCTGTAACTCTGTGGCAGAGAGTACTGTTTCGGATTCTTTCTTTTGTGGTGAGTTCTTCCTTCTAGTCATTTTTTTCAGTGGAGAGTGGCTGTATGAGCAGGCTGAGTCAAAAATATCAACCACGACCTAAGTAAATTCCACCCTAGATGATTCTGATGAGGTCAGAGACCAGAAAATGAAAAAGAAGATCAGAACAAAATAAAACAAAAGCACCACTAAAGTGAGAAACAAATTTTAATAGTAAAAATAAAAGGACAAAAACCCCAAAGAAGAAAAAGGAAAAAGAATAACAGAAAAAAAAATGTAAAGAGGAAAAAAAAAAGGAAGAAAAAAGTGGGGGGATCCTGGAGGATGATGGTAGTGAAGAAGTGGTAGTTGAGAGAGAGTGCCGTCTACTTGAGGGGTCTAGAGGGTGATCCTCTTGGTTCTGAGTGCATTAAGTGCCGTATGTTAGATGCTCAGTTCCAAATTTATATAAACCAGCAATACTTGTAGGAAGCGCCAACATTGACCACCAAAACATAAAGGAGATTAAAGAGGGGGGCAGAATGGAAATGCAGGGAGAATATAATCTCACAGAGTGAACCAGCATGCTGTTCCACTTGGTTCTGGGTGCTGCTGGTCATGTTTTAGAAGGTACTAACTTCCGTCATTGTTGAACAGGATGAGGCAGAGAAAACAAAAAACAAAACAAAAACCCATACCTCGTACAGCTCCCCAAATTAAATTGAATATGTTGAAGGGAATCCAGAAGTGGAAACTACATCTAGGACCTGTAATCGTAGAAATATGAAAGTCAGAAAGGAAAAAAAAAACTTAAAAATGAAGAGCTTGTAAAATATTGTAGTTAAGGTGGGGAAAAGAGAAAATATATTGGAAATTTTTAGTCTGATATAAAAAAAGAGTTGTCATGGAAAAAGGAAAAAAAAATTAAAAAGGGAGGGGAACCCTCTGGTTCTATATATTGTGAATCCCTCGGCCTCCCCTGGAGCTTCCAGCGCTGCTGGGTCCAGAACTCGCTCTTCCCCAGTCCTTGCAGCTGGTCTCTGGGGGAGGGGCTGCTGTGCTGACGCTCAGATGTGTGTGCACCTGGGGAGATGCCCCCCACTGGATGCCGGCTCAGGTGAGCTGTTGACCCCTTGAGGCCCCTGTCCCCTGGCGGCCCCCAGGCACGTGGTGGAACACGAAGGAGGACAACATTGCTGCCACTGGGTCTCCAGCCCTGGGGTCAGCTCCCTCGGTAGCCACCCGCAGCTCCCAGTCCACACTGGCCTGGATGTTGGGGGGGGGGGCGCTGACCTGCACAGCTCGGGGCACTGGGGGCAGGACAGTCCTGGCCGTCCTGTCCTCTCCCCGCCTCTCCCCTCCCCCCAGCAGGAGGGTCCTCCTCGTCGTGTGCCCTCCCCCCGCCCCTTCCCCCCCACAGGAGCATCCTCCCCGACCTGTGCCCTCCCCCTCCTCCCTTCCCCCTCCCCCCCCGCAGGATTGTCCTCCCGGTCCTGTGCCCTCCCCACTGCCCCCCGCAGGAGTGTCCTTCCCATCCTGTGCCCTTCCTCCTCCCCTTCCCGTCCCCCCCAGGAGCATCCTCCCCGTCCTGTGCCCTCCCCCCTAAACCCCTGCAGGAGCGTCCTCCCCGTCCTGTGCCCTCCCCTCTCCCCCCCCAGGAGCGCCCTCCCCGACTCGTGCCCTCTGCCTTCCCCCCTCTCCTCCCTCCCCAGGAGCCTCCTCTGCGTCCTGTGCCCTCCCCGCCTCTGCCCCTCCCGGGGGGACCGCAGGATCACGGGCTGTGCCCCCGGTGCCCGGGGTCCGGGCCTGCACCCCTGGAATCGCTCCCGGGGCTCAACCCCCTTAGCCCGGAGCCCCCGCCCGACCCACCCGCTGTCCCCGAGGCCCGAGGGCTGTGCCCCATAAGGAGATGAGCACCTGGCGGGCCTCCCCCACGGGGTCTGTTCTATTTATTTATCCTCTCATGCCTTCCTGCCGCGCTGGAAGCAAAACCCCTCCTCGGTAGCCTTGGGCCGGGCTCCGCCTCCCGCAGGTCGGGCTGGCAGGTGTCCGCCGTGTGCGCGCAGGTGCCGCAGGTGCACAGGTGCGCAGGTGTGCAGGTGCGCAGGTGTGGCGGGCTCTAGGCCCTGCTCTCCCACCGTCCTGCCGCGCTGCCCAGACGTGACAGTTTAATAGTATTTCACCTTTTTAAGAGCTCAGACTTAAGTACATACTCAGAATTTCTTTTCAGTTTGTCAAATAAATCCAACCTGAGCTGAATGAAAATGAAACTTTCTGAGAAACACTATTACATAAGCGAACCATGACGAAATTAAGTAAGGGCATCTTTAGGCGGGAAGGTCCAATGGACAATTCCTACCATAACGCATGAAATAAAAAAATTAAAAAAAAAACACGCATGAAATGTCTACCACATTACTCACCAGAAGGAAATCCACATAGGTTTTTCCCTCCTTCTTTCTTTCCTTCCTTTCATTCATTCATTCATTGATTCATTCAGAAGTTTCAGATGAAACCCAAGTCCCTTGGACCTCAGGCTTCAATGCACGTTAAACCCTAAAAGATCTCACTATGCTGACCTATAAGGTTGTTCTACGTAGACCCTGATCAGAGTATTGTGGTGAGGTTCCAATGTAATAGGCATTTAACTTACTCTCTTAGAAGAAGTACATATGAAAGCATGTTTTAGGTGTCCTACCTTAAATATCATCTATTACAATTTTTAGAGTACTGCCCAACGCACTGCTGTATTCATAATTCTTGAGTTTTCTTCTCTAAAGATTACATTAGTTTCATGATTCACAGCCACACTTTTCAAAAACTACGCGGCCATTCTGTTAAAACTCCAGAAACAGGAAGTCGAAGTACAATAGTTGAAACCTAACAGCCATCTATCCATATTATCAACACTTGGAGAGTTGGTGGGGATCTGTTCAAATGCATGCATATATTTTCCCATACTGAAGCCCGTCGTCTCCAGTACTGCGTCACCATTTCCTTCTTTTCAACATATTGAAATTTCAAAATTGAATCCATAATGTCTTCCCTGCACATTGGAAATCTAAAGTAGTGTGAATACCAAGGGTGTTTTGAGACTCAAATGAAGGCAAAACCTGATTAAACATGAGGTTATTGATTATCTCTGTTGGACACATTTATGGATATTAACACATTTCACTCCAAAAATAGCTGTGTCTTTCATTACAGTGCTTCCCCAGACCCTGCTATGGAAGTATGTAACATATGGTATGCGTACCTCATCACTGTTCTGGAATCCTAAAAGTTCTTGACTTTGATATGCACCTTGCTCCACGGATTTCAGGAAAGACATAGTAGACCTGGACTTCCTCCAGGATTACTTTTGTTGTATTGGTTTTCAACTTTTCTTCCTTATTTCTATTTATTTATTTATTTTATTTATTATTATTATTTTTTAGATTATTTATTTATTTATTCATGAGAGGGGGGTGCAGAGACACAGGCAGAGGCAGAAGCAGGCCCCATGCAGGGAGCCCGACATGGGACTCGATCCCGGGTCTCCAGGATCACGTCCTGGGCCGAAGGTAGGCACTAAACCACTGAGCCACCCAGGGATCCCACCTTATTTCTTTTTTTTTTTTTTTTAAAGATTTCATTTATTTATTTATTCATGATAATCACAGAGAGAGAGAGAGAGAGAGAGAGAGGCAGCGACACAGGCAGAGGGAGAAGCAGGCTCCATGCAGGGAGCCCAACGTGGGATTCGATCCGGGTCTCCAGGATCGCGCCCTGGGCCAAAGGCAGGCGCCAAACTGCTGCGCCACCCAGGGATCCCCCACCTTATTTCTATTTTTAAAAATCCAATAAACCTGGATTATATGAAAGGTCAGTTATGTTTAGAAATTGATCAAGGGCTAATAAGTCAGGGCCTCCTCTATGAGCTATTAAAAGCAGAATTAGAGTGATTTTTATGAGAGAGCAGGGAAGAACACTAGATGTCAAACATGATTATACATTTGAAAACAAACAAACAAAAGGATATGATTTCTTATTACGGAGGAAAATAAAATACTAAATTCTAGGTAATCTTATTTAAATGAAACTACATAAACCTTAGTTTCATTTTTTCCAACTCATCTCAAAAAGCAGATGCCTGGCACGGTACACTGCCACCAGTCCTCTAAGTTTCTACCATAATCCAGCTGTTTGCAAAGTTTTTGATAGATGGCTCTCAGTGTTCCGGCACCGTGCTCTGTGAATCATGTAATTGTTTACTGTACTGGTCCATTTAACTCCCATTTACCACCATATCTCATACAAACCCACAATATTTATATTTCCTTTCTTTGGCGGATAAAAGAAAACATTTTGTATTTTGTATATATGGGATTTCAGAAGTCAAGTTATTAATGCAAAAGAGATAATGGGGGGGTCTATGTTAGATCCTTTCCTTCTTTCTTCCCTCCTCTCTCCTCCCTCCCCTAATTCTTTCCTCCCTCTCTCTCATTTGCTCTTTCCTTCAGATGAATATTATTTTTAAGAGACTCTTATGCATGTGGAGCTCTTCTCTGGTAATACATGCTTTTTTTTCTCAGGTGGAAGTTAATCACGTAAGTATTGCCCTGTTGAAAACAATTGTAATGAGCTTTTATCTTCAATTATAATAATGCTATTAGCATTTGATCAAGTGATAATATGATTATATCAATTAAACAAACATAGATCTTCTGTTAATGACATTTGGCCTGGATAGAAAAATGCAAATTGGATAGTGAACTTCTCTAACTTGGTAAAATTTCCAAATCATCTCAGATAGATGGAAATATACATAAACTGCATATATTTAAAGTACACAATCTGACGAATTTTGACGTATGTATACACTTTGAAAATACCAACACAATCAAGATAATGAACAATTCCATCACCCCTAGGAGTTTCTTTGTCACTCCTTCCTCCCCCTCCTTTTGGCCTTCTCTCCGCTCTTGTCCTCAGACAGCCACTGACCCACTTCCTGTCACTAGAGATTCATTTGTGTTTTCTATGATTTTACAAAAACGGAATCATGCAATGTGCACCCCCTTTATTGACTGACATTTCACCTATTATAATTATTTTGAAATCCATTCACGCTTTTATGTGGATTAATAGTTTATTCCTTTTAACATTGAGTAGCATCACATTGCATGGATGTACCACGATTTCTTTATCAATTTACTTGTTCACAAATCAAATTAGCTATATTGCAGTTTTTGATTTTACAACTAAAACTGCTGTGAACGTATTTGTGTAAGTCTTTGTAAAGATCTAAGCTTTCTTTCTTTTTCTTCTTTTTTTTTTTCGTAAATATCTAGAAGTAGAATAGATGGATCATATGGTAGGTGTATATTTAACTTTTCAAGAAATTGCCACATTGCTTTTCAAAGCAGTTGTACCATTTTACATTTCCTTAGGTAGCTTAGGAGAATTTTAGTTATTTTGTGTCTTCATCAACATTTGGTATGGTCTTCCTTTCAGTCTGGGATAGTCAAGTAAGTGTGCAGTGGTATGCAGCTATGGTTTTAGTTTGCATTTTTCTACTGACTATGATGTCAAGAATCTTTTCATGGGACTATTTTCCATCCATATATCTTATTTAGTGAAGTGTTTTCTCAAAATTTATATCCAACCTTTAAAAATAGACCATATTTTTCAGAACAGCGTTAGATTTACAGAAAAACAGAGAAAATGTGAATTTCTTCATACCCTGCACAGCTTTTTGTAAGATTTTTCATTAGTATGGTACCTTTGTTACAATGGATGAATATTGCTTCATTATTATTAACTAAACCTTGGACTCTGTTTAGATTTCCTTATGTTTTAATACATGTCCTCTATTTGTTCTAGGATCCCATCTAGAATATCAAATGATGTTTATTTGTCATGTCTTCTTAAGCTCCTCTTGTCTGTAGCAGTTCTCTGACTTTCCTTGTTTTCAATGGACAAGAGCATTTTATAGAATGCTCCTCTCATTGAATTTGCATGGTATTTTTCTCATGGTTAGACTAGGTTATAGTTTCTTGGGAGGAAACGCAAAGATAAAGTACCATTTTTATCATATCATATCAATAACACGTACTATAAACTTTATCACTATTGATGTTAACCTTGATCACCTGACAAAGGTAGTGTTTGACAGATTTCTTCACTGTAGGGTTACTCTTTCTATACTGTGCTCTTTGCAAAGACAGTACTACATGCAGCCTACTCTTAATAAGTGGGAAGTTATACTCCCTCTCCTTGAAAGTGAAGTATTTATATTTATCATTTGAAATTCTTCTGCACAGGCAACTTGTCTCTTTTCTTTTTTCATTTATTTATTTGTATTAACATGGAACGACTCACGAAAATTTATTTTACACTCTGAGTTATTAATCAATATTTCTTTTTTGTTGTTGTGATTGCTCTAGATGTTCTAGCTTTGGCCTTTGGGAGCTCTTTCAGTTTGTTTTTGCATCCCTTTGACATGCTTCCATGTTCTAAGCATCTCTTTACTTTCTGGTGATACCTAAAAAATGCTCCAGCTTAATTTTCCTTATAAAATTTTTTTAAAAGACTATTTATTTATTTGAGAGAGAGCACACAAGTTGGTGGGGAGGCAAGAAGGAGAGGTCAGAAGCAGGCCCCCCGCTGAGCAAGGAGCCCAACAAAGGGCTCAATCCCAGGATGCCAGGATCACCGTGAGCTGAAGGCAGATGCTTAACTGACTTAGCCACCCAGCCGCCCCTCCTTATAACCATTTTCAAATTAGTTGAAACACAATCGTCTATATATATATGTTTCAATCTTTATACAATGTTTTCTTCTTTGGGTCTGTATTTCCCTTTTTTTTTAAATTTTTATTTATTTATGATAGTCACAGAGAGAGAGAGAGAGACAGAGGCAGAGATTCAGGCAGAGGGAGAAGCAGGCTCCATGCACCGGGAGCCCGATGTGGGATTCGATCCCAGGTCTCCAGGATCGCGCCCTGGGCCAAAGGCAGGCGCCAAACCGCTGCGCCACCAAGGGATCCCATGTATTTCCCTTTTTTTAAAAGATTTTATTTATTTGTTTTGAGAGAAGAGAGAGTGAAAGCATGAGCAAAGGGGAGAGACTGAGGATGAGGGAGAAGCAGTTTCCCCACTGAGCAGGGATCCAGATGTGGGACTTGAACCCAGGACCCTGAGATCATGGCCTGAGCCAAAGGCAGAGGCTTAGCTGACTGAGCCACCCAGATGCCCCTCTATATTTCTATTTTTCCATCATTAGCAAACTGTCTTGATTACTGTACCTCTATGCTGCCTGGAGAAAATGTGATATAATTCTTCTAGTTTTATTCCTCTTTCTCAAAAGTTGTTTTGACTATTCTAGTTTCCTTAAATATGCAGATAAATTTTAGAATAAGTTTCTTAATTTCTACAAAACAAAGGTAACTAGAATTTTTAATTGGAACTGCATTGACTCTATACCTAGAGCTGGGGAACCGACATCTTAACAATATTGAACTTCTGATCTATAAACCAAATAGATCTCTCATTCGTTTAGATCTTTTATTTCTCTTAGCATTGTTTTGACGTTTTTAGTGTCCATGTCTCACACAACCTCTGTCAAATGTATTCTTAATTATTTTATATATTCTATGCAATTGTAAAAGTTATTTTAAATATTCAATTTCTCATGATACATTACCAGCATATAGACACACAATTGATTTTATATCTTGATCTTGTATACTTCAAATTGCTTAATTAATTTATTGATTCTAGTGGCTGTTTTGTAAATTCTAAAAGATCTTCTTCCTATGACCATGTCATCTGAAAATGAAGAGAACTGTATTTTTCCTTTCCACTCTGAATTCCTTTTATTTTATTTTGTCTTATTACGACCTAAAACAACATGTCTATATTAAATACAAGTGGCGAGTTGGTCATCCCGGTCCTGTTCCTAATCTTAAGGAGAAAAAAAATTGTCTTTCTCCACTTAATATAATGTTACCTATTCCATATCTTAACCAGAAAGCATTCAACATTTTACTTAAAGTAGTTGTAGGTTAATTATACATTGTGGCCTTTATCAGGTCGAAGATTTCCCTTCTATTCCTGGTAAGTTGAGAGTTTTTACTGGTAATGAATGTTGGACTTTGCCAAATTATTTTTTTCTGAATGTATTGAGATGTTCACAGAGTTTTTCTTTTTTAGTCTGTCAATATGGTGAATTGCATGATTGACTTACACGTTTTTTTAATTTAAAATTTTGCAAAAAATTTAAGAATTATTTCATCTATGTCCATCATAAATATTTGTCTCGTTTTGGTATTAGCATAATAGTGCTAGTATCATAGAATGACATAGGAAGTATTTCTTCCCCTTTAATTATCTGAAATAGTTTGTGGAGGATTGGTATTATGTCTTCAATAAATGTTTGATAGAATTCACCAATGAAGCTATCTAGGACTAAAATTTTCTTGCTGAGAAAGTTGTTAACTACAAAATCAATTTTTAAGGTACATATAGAGTTATCCAAGGAGGTAAGTGAAATCTGAATAGGACAAACACAAAGAAAACCAAGTGTACAAAGTCATATCAGTGTCAAAATTCTGAAAAATAAAGACAAAACCTCTTGAAAGCAGAAAGAGAAATAATTTTTCACAGTGGTTTTCTCATCAAAAACCACAAAGACCATAAGAATGTGGCACAATATTTTTCAAGTGGCTAAGGAGAAGGACTATTAACTCACAGGTCTACATCCAGTGGATATATCCTTCAAGAATATAGTAGAAATCAAGAAATTTCAGGGACACCTGGCTGGCTCAGTCAGTAGAGCATGTGACTATTGATCTCAGGGTTGTGAGTTTGAGCCCCTCGTTGGGAATAGGACCAAAGAAAGAAAGAAAGAAAAGAAATATTCAAATGAAGAAAAACTGAGAGAATTTGTTGTCCATAAATCAAACTTCAAATAGTGGCTAAAGAAACTTTTCTAACAGGAAGAAAATGATTAAAAAAATGAATGCTGAAATATTAGGAAGAAAGAAAAGACAATGGAAGGGTAACAATATGTTTAATTATAATAATTTTTTCTTCATTTCTTGAGTTTTTGAATTGGGTCTGATAATTCAAGTAATAACTATAAAAATTTATGTAGAGGAAATATTCTAAATTTATATAGAGAATATATTTAAGATAATTATCTTACAAAAGTGTAAAGGACTATAAGAGAGCTAAAGTTTCTACACTGCCATTTATCTAGTGATATATCAACACCAGTAGGCTGTGATGTTATGTATATATAAGGTGATAACTAGCACAACCAGCAAGAAAAACGTACAAAGAGATATACTTAAAAGCACTATAGATAAATCAAAATAGAGTTCTAAAAAATGTCTATGTAACTTACAGGAAAATGGGAAAAAACAGAAATAAAAAAGAAAGAGAACAAAGAGAGAACAAAAAATAAAATGTCACACTTAAACTGTAACTCATTAATGATTGCCCTAAATGTAAATTATTTTTTTCTTTTTTTTCCTAAATGTAAATTATATGTTTATATAATTGCATATATATATGCAATTAAGAGACAAATATTGGCAGAGAAGATAAAAATACATGGCCTAATTATATGCAGTTGATCTTTGAGCAACACAGGTTTGAACTGTGGATCCATTTTTTACTGTACAGTATTATAAATGTATTCTCTCTTTCTTATTATTTTCTTAATAACATTTTCTTTCCTCTAGTTTGCTTTATTTTAAGAATACAGTACACAATACCTAAAACATAAAAAAATATGTGTCAACCAACTGTTTATCTTATTAATAGGACTTTCAGTCAACAGTAGGCACAGTAGTTAAGTTTCAGGGGAGTCAAAAGTTATACACAGATTTTCAACTGTATAGGAGGTAAGTACCCAAATCTCTATATTGTTTGAGGGTCAACTGTATTGTCCACATGAAACTCACTTAAAGTATAACAACATAGGCTTTATAGAAAAAAAGATAGAAAAAGCTTCACTATACAAACCTTAATCAAAAGAAAGTAGTAGGAGCACCTTGCTCATAATTGAAATAATATAAAGTATGTTTTCTAATGACAATGGAATCACAAGCAGAAATCAAAAACAAAATGGTAACAGAAAAGTTTTGAACATTGGAAATTAAATAACATACTTCCAAATAATTCATGAACCAGAATCTCAAGGAAAATAAATACATTGAACTGAATGAAAATTAAAAAACAAAATCAAAATGTTTGGGACATAGATAAAGCAATGCTGAAAGAGAAATTTAATGCACTAAATGCTTATTAGAAAAGAGGAAAAGTCTCAAATTGATCACCTAAACTCCCACCATGGGGTGCCTGTCTGGCTCAGTCAGAGGAGAAAGCGACTCTTGGTCTTGGAGTAATGAGATTGAGCCTCATGTTGGGTGTAGATATTACTTAAAAATAATAATAATAATAATAAAACTCCTCAAGGACCTAGAAAAATAAGAAAAATAAACCCAAAGCAAGCAAAAGGAAAGAAATAAGAAGAAACAAATAATAGTAATGTAAAGAGCAGAAATAAGTGAAATTGAAAACACAAAAACAATAGAAGAACTAAAGTAAGAGGAAATAGTTCTTTAAAAGATCAATACATTTCACAACTCTAGCAAGACTAACAAAAAAAAGGTACAAACCACCAACACTAATAATGGAATGTAATATCACTACATATCCTGCAGCCATTAAAGGTTCAGTAAAGGAATACTACAAAAAAACTTTGTATTCATAAATTTGACAGCTTTGCCGAAGTGAACCATTTCCTCAAGAAGCACAAACTAATTCAACTCAATATGAAATAGATAATTTGAATAGACTTGTAAATATTAGGAAAATTAAATTTGCAATTAAAAACCCTCCCCCCAAATATTTAGACTCAAGTGGCTTCACTGCAGAATTTTACCAGACATTAAAAGAAGAGTTAACGTTAATTCTCTACAGTCACTTCCATAAAATAGGAGAGAGAGTTATACATCCTAACCCATTTTATGAAGCTAGTATTTCTCTGATACCGAAAACAAACTAAGATGGTATAAAAGAAGAAAAATACCTCCTGCAAATATAGATGCCAAATTCTTTTTTTTCGGATGCCAAAATTCTTAAGACAATATTAGTGAATAGAATTTAGCAAAGTAATTAGAATTATACACTATTACCTAGAGGGATTTATTCTAAGAACATGAGGCTAGATAAATATTTGAAAAGTTAAAATACGATTTACCATATTAACAAGATAAGCTAGAAATATCACGATATATGAATTAATATAGAAAAACATTTGACAAATTCAAAACCTATTCATGATAAAAAAACTTTTAGGAAATTTAGAATAAAAGATCACTTCTCAAACTGATGAAGAACACTGACAGAAACTCTGCAATAAATATCATACTTAATATTTAATGGTTAAAAATGAATGCTTTCCCGGAAAAATCAAGAACAAGAAAAATGTATCCTCTCTTAGCATTGCTATTCAGCATGGTACAGGAAGTTCTAGCTAGCACACTAAGTTAAGGAAAATAAAAGGCATATAGATAGAAAAGGAAGAAATAAAGTCTCTATTTGCAGATGTTCTACATGATGTTCTACATACACATTTCTAAGGAATATACAAAAAGCAAAACAAAACTTTTAGAACAAGAAGTAAGTTCAGTAAGGACACAAGATACAAGACAAAAAGACAAAATCAGCTGCATTTTCATATTCTAACAATGAATATGCGGATACTGAAATTAGTAATACAATACCATTTATAATCACTCAGAAAAAAATCATGTGAACCTTAACAAAACATACGTAAATCTTGTAAGGTGAAAACTACAAAATGATGAGGAAAGAAACTGAAATTTCTTTTTTTTTTTTTTTTAATTTTTATTTATTTATGATAGTCACAGAGAGAGAGAGAGAGGCGCAGAGACACAGGCAGAGGGAGAAGCAGGCTCCATGCACCGGGAGCCCGACGTGGGATTCGATCCCGGGTCTCCAGGATCGCGCCCTGGGCCAAAGGCAGGCGCCAAACCGCTGCGCCACCCAGGGATCCCTGAAATTTCTAAATAAATGGAGAAATGTATTTTTTCATGGATTGGAAGTTTCAATATAGTAGCTGTTAATTCTTCCCAAATTGATATATGGTACAGTGCAATTGTGATCAAAATATCAGTAATATTTATGCTTAGATATGGACGAGGTTTTTATAAATTTGTATGGAATGCAAAGAGACTAAGTAGGCTAAAACAATTTTTAGGAAGGATAAAGTGGAGAAATCACTTTACTTGATTTTAAGGCATATAACTACGGTAATCAAGACTGCGATATTGGTCAAAAGATAGACACGTAGAACAATAGAACAGAATAAGGAACTCATACATACCTCTAAAGTATGGTCAACTGGTTTTTTACAAAGATGCAAAAGCATTTCAAAGGAGGAAGGAAAGTGTTTTTTTTGTTTTTTTTTTAGGAAAGTGTTTTTAACAAATGATGTTGGAGTAATTGGATAGCTATGGGAAAATAAATCCTCCACCAAAATGTCACAATTTATTCACAAATTCATTCAAAATGGATCATCAATTTAAATGTAAAACATAAAACTATGAAATGTTTTAAAGATTATATAGAATATGATCGTTAGGACCTTGGGCTTAGTAAAGAGCCTTAGATGTGACTCTGAAAAACATGATTCCTGGATAAAAGGAAATCCAATAAGTTAGTCTTCATCAATATTAGGAACTTTTCTCTTCAACAGATCCTATTACAATGATAAAAGGACAAGCTACAGACTGAGAGAAAATATGTGTAAGCCTCACTGGGAAAATGACTCATATTTGAATATACAAAGAATTCTCCTAACTCCCCAGGAAAAAAAAAAAGGATAGAAATAAAAAAAATATACAATTAGAAAATGGACAAAATACATAAAGAAACATATTACTGGAGAAGATATACAGATGGAAAATAAGCACAAGAAAAGATGTTCAGCATCACTAGCTATTACTGAAATAGAAATTAAGACCATGATGAGATATCACTTCACATATATTAGAACAGCTGAAAAAAAGAAAAATAGTGAGGTATCTAATGCTGATGAGGTTGTAGAGAAACTCAATTTCTCAAGTTTGTTGTTGGGAATGTATAATGTTATAGCCTCTCTGGAAAATACTAATGTGACTCCATAATTATGTGGAAATGCAAACTTTCTTAAAGTCAAAGATAATAAAAGAGCAGCCAAAACACAACAGCAGAGTACACACAGCATATACCAGAGACACTTCCTGAAATGCCAAGCCCTGGGGAGTGTAGGACCTCTTTTTAATATGGCATTACTCTTAGGTGCAGGAAACATAACACACTTTCATAAAATGCAAAAAAATAGAAACCTAGCCAAAATGACAATATGGAGGATTGTCTCCAAAAGAAAGGACAGGAATATATCATAGCCAGGGATTTGCTAAAAATACAGATGGGCAATATATCTGAACAAGAATTTAGATCAACAGTCATAAGACTACTTGTTGGATTTGAAAAAAGCAGAAAAGACAACAGATAAACCTTGACCCTGCAGAGATAAAAGACCTAAAAACTGGTCAGGCTGAAATAAAAAATACTGTAACTGGGATGCAAAACAGACTGGATAAAATCACAATGAGCACTGAAGAAGCAGAGGAGAGAATAGGTGATATAGGAGATAAAGTTATAGAAAATAATGAAGCTGAAAAGAAGAGGGAAAGAAAACTATTAGATCACAAAGATAGATATAGGGAACTTACTGATTCTATAAAGTGAAATATATCTGTATCCTAGGAGTCCCATAAGAGCAGGAAAAAGGGGAAGAAGGCTTATTTGAACAAATTATAGCTGAGAATTTCCCTAATCAGGGGAAGAAAACAGACATTCAAGTCTAAGAGGCATCCAGTACTCCCCTCAAAATCAATAAAAACAGATCAACACTGTGACATAGCATAGCTATATGATATTTATAAAATACAAATATAAAGAGAGAATTCTGAAAGCAGCTAAGGACAAAAGTTTCTTAACCTACCAGGGTAGACACATAAGGCTTACAGTAGACTGTTCATAGAGACCTGGCAGGCCAGAAAGGGCTGGCATGTAATTCAACGTGCTAAATGGGAAAAATATGCAGCCAAAAATACTTCATCCAGCAAGGCTGTCATTCAGAATAGAAGGAGAAATAAGGAGTTTTCCAAGACAAGCAAAACTAAAAGAGTTTGTGAACCATAAACCAGCTCTGTAAGAAATATTAAAGGGGACCCTTTGAGCAGGAAAGAGAGGCCAAAAGTCATAGACTAGAAAGGAATAAAGACAATCTACAGGAACAGTGACTTTGCAGGTAATACAATGGTACAAAATTAATATCTTTCAATAATTACTCTGTAAATGGGATAAATGCTCCCATCAAAAGACATAGGGTATCAGAATGGATTAAAAAACAAGACCCATCAATGTGCTGCTCAGAAGAGACTCATTTTAGACAGAAAGATGCCTCTAGATTGAAAGTGAGGGGATGGAGAACCATCGATAATGCTAATGAACATCAAAAGGAAGCTCGAGTAGCCATGCTCATATTAAACAAACTAGATTTAAATCAAAGACTGTAATAAGAGACGAGGAAGGACAGTCTATCACAATAAAGGGGTCTATCCAACAAGATCATCTAACAATTGTAAATATTTATGCCCCTAAACTTGGGAGCAGCCAAAATGCTTAAATCAACTAATAACAAACCTAGATTCATTTATAAGAATAACATAATAATAGTAAGGGACTTTAACACCCCACTCACAGCAGTGGACAGATTATTTAAGCAGATCAACAAGGAAACAAGGGCTTTAAAGGACTCACCAGTCGGACTTAGCAGATGTATTCAGAGAATTTCACCCTAAAGCAGAAGAATACACTTTTTTTTCAACTTCACACAGAACACTCTCCAGAATAGAGCACATATGGCATCACAAATCAGGCATCAACTTGTACAAAATGATTGAGATCATCCCATTCATGTTTACAGACCATAAAGCTATGAAACTTGAAGTCAACCACAAGGAAAAATTTGGAAGGACCACAAATACATGGATGTTAAAGAACATCTTACTGGTGAATGAATGGGTCCATCGGGAAATTAAAGAAAATTTTTTTAAAATACATGGAAGCAAATGAAAATGAAAACATGACAGTCCAAAACCTTTGGGACGCAGCAAAGGCAGTCCTAAGAGGGATGTATATAGCAATACAGGCCTTCCTCAAGAAGCAAGAAAAGTCTCAGATATACAACCTAAACTTATACCTAAAGGTACTGGAAAAAGAACAGCTCATAAAGCCTCAATCCAACAGGAGAAGGGAAATAATAAGAACAGAAATTAATGATCTAGAAATAAAAACAACAGTAGAACAAGTCAATGAAACTAGGAGCTGGTTCTCTGAAAGAATTAACAAAATTGATAAACCCTGAGCCAGACTTATCAAAAAGAGAGGAGAAAGGACCCCAATAAATAAAATCAGAAATGTCAGAGGAGAGATGACAACCAACACCACAGAGATACAAATAATTATAAGAGAATATTATGAGCAATCATATGCCAACAAACTAGGCAATCTAAAAGAAATGGATAAATTCCTAGAAACATATGAACTAGTAAAGCTGAAACAGGAAGAAATAAAAAATATGAACAGACCCATAACCACCAAAGAAATTGAGTCAGTTATCAGAAATCTCCCAACTAAAAAAAGTCCATGGCTGGGGGTGGGGTGGGGTGGGGGGCATCCCAGGGGAATTCTACCAAATATTTAAAGAAGAATTAACACCTATTCTTCTGAAATTGTTCCAAAAAATAGAAATGGAAGGAAAACTTCCAAACCATTCAATGAGGCCAGTAGTACCTTGAACCCCAAACCAAGACCTCACCAAAAAGAATAACAGACCAATATCCCTGACAAACATGAAGGCAAAAATTCTTTTTTTTTTAAAGATTTTATTTATTTGACAGAGAGAGGGAGAGAGAGCAAGTGCACAGCAGGCAAAGAGAGAGGGAGAAGCAGGCTCCTCGCTGAGCAAGGAGCTGATTTGGAGCTAGTCCCAGGATCCTGGGGTCATGACTGGAGCCAAAGGCCGATGCTTAACCAACTGAGCCCCTCAGGTGACCCATAATGCAAAAATTAGCTAGTCTCAACAAGAGACTAGCTAATAGGATACAACAGTACATTAAAAGGATTATTCACCATGACCAAATGGGATTTATTCCTTGGTTATAGGGTGATTCAACATCCACAAATCAATCGGTGTGATACATCACATTAATAAAAGAAAGGATAAGAACCATATGATCCTCTCAATAGATGCAGAAAAAGCATTTCACAAATTACAGCATCCTTTCTTGATAAAAACCTTTAGGAAAGTAGGGATAGAAGGAACATACCTCAACATCATAAAGGCCATGTATGAAAGACACACAGCAATATCATCCTCAATGGGGAAAAACTGAGAGCTTTCCCCCTGAGGTCAGAAACATGACAGGGATGCCCACTCTCCACTGTGGTTCAACATAGTACTGGAAGTCCTAGCCTTAGCCACCGGCCAAGAACAAAAAAGTAAAAGGAATCCAAATCCACAAGGAAGAGGTTAAACTTTCACTCTTAACAGATGACGTGATAGTCTATGTAGAAAACCCAAAAGACTCCACCAAAAAATTGCTAGAACTGATCCATGAATTCAGCAGTCTTAGGATACTGAATTAATGCACAGAAATCTGTTGTATTTCTACCCACCAATAATGGAGCACTAGAAAGAGAAAGAGAAACTAAGGAATCGATCCCACTTACAATCACACCCAAAACTGTAGGATACCTAGGAATAAACCTAACCAAAGAGGTAAACGATCTGTACTCTGAAAACTATAGAACATTCATGGAAAAAAAATTGAAGAGACAGAAAGAAATGGAAAAACTTTCCATGCTCATGGATTGGAAGAACAAATATTGTTAACATGTCTAATTGCCCAAAGTAATCTATGCATCTAATGCAATCTCTATCAAATTAACACTAGCATTCTTCACAGAGCTATGACAAATAATCCCAAAATTTGTGTGGAACCAGAAAAGACTCCAAATAGCCAAAATAATGGCGAAAAAGAAATCCAAAGCTGGAGGCACCACAATTCTAGACTTCAAGCTCTATTACAAAACTGTAATCGTGAAGACATGGTACTGGCACAACAGCAGACACATAGATCAATGGAACAGGACAGAGAACCCAGAAATGGACCCACAGCTGTATGGTCAACTCATCTTCGGCAAAGCAGGAAAGACTGACTATCCAGTGGAAAAAGGACAGTGTCTTCAACAAGAGTTGGTGTTGGGAAGACTAGACAGTGACATGCAGAAGAATGAAACTGGACCACTTTTTTATACATTACACAAAAATAAACTCAAAATGGATTAAAGACCCAAATGCAAGACAAAAATCCATCCAAATCCTAGAGAAGAACAGAGGCAGCAACTTCTTTGACCTCGGCTGCAGCAACTTCTTGATAGACACGTCTCCAGAGGCACAGAAAACAAAAGCAAAAATGAACTACTGGGACTTGATCAAGATAAAAAGCTTCTGCACAGCAAAGGAAACAGTCAATAAAACTAAAAGGCAGCCTATGGAATGGGAGAAGGTAGTTGCAAATGACATATCAGATAAAGGGCTGGTTTCCAAAATCTATAAAGAACTTATCAAAATCAACACCCAAAAAGTAGAAAATCCAGTCAAGAAATGGGGATAAGATATGAACAGACATTTCTCCAGAGAAGACATAGAAATGGTGAACAGGCACATGAAAAAAGTGCTCAACATCATTGATCATCGAGGAAATACAAATCAAAACCACAATGAGATCCCACCTCACACCTGTCAGAAGGGCTAAGATGAACAAACCAGGAAACAACAGATGTTGGAGAGGATGTGGAGAAAGAGGAGCCCTCTTGCACTGTTGGTGGGAATGCAAGCTGGTGCAGCCACTCTGGAAAACAGTGTGGAGGGTCCTCAAGAAGTTAAAAATAGAGCTACCCTAGGACCCAGCAATTGCGCTATTGGGTATTTATCCAAAGGATACAAAAATAGTGACTTAAAAGGGCACATGCACCCCAAATATTTATAGCAGGCTCAGCCGGAAGCCAGCTTCTCCTCTCCCTCTGTCCCTCCCTCTGCTCCTGCTCTTTTTCTGACTCTCAAATAAGTGAATGAAAAATCTTAAGGTAAATAAACAAATCTTAAGAAAAAAAGCTAAAGCTAATAAATTTTTATCATATTGGCAAAAGATGATTTTGTTAAATGGGAAAATGACCTATATTTACAAAAGTAACATTTAAATGCATCAAGTTTTAACAGTATCGGGAGGAAATACGAGAGAGTATTTGACATAGTCCTGATGTGGAAAGTGGGCTTTTTCAAAAGACTGGGCTGAAAAGAATGCAATGAACTGTTAGCAATTAAAAAAAAAGATGGACAAATTTAAATATCTAGAATTAGTCATCTACACAGCGATAAACCAACATATCTATCAATATCAGAGTTCAGAGAACAAACCAAAAAATGGAGAGTAAAATGCATAATTTTGAAGAACATGAGTTGCTAAAAGCATCAGCTCTGGAAGCTAATGAGCAAGGTTCAGATCCCACCTGTGCCTCCTACTTTATTCGTTATTAGGCTTTAAGCGATTTATCCAAACACTCTGCCTCTATCTATCATCTATCTATTATCTATGTATCTATCATCCATTATCTATCTTTACCTATCATCTATCTATCATCTATCATCTGTGTCCACATCCCATATATCCACCATCTTTTCCATCATCTATGTATCTATCATCTATTTTCTTTTTTTTAAAGATTTTATTTATTTATTCATGAGAGACAGAGAGAGAGAGAGGCAGAGACACAGGCAGAGGGAGAAGCAGGTTCCCTGCAAGGAGCCCAACGTGGGACTCAATCCTGGGACTCCAGGATCGCGCCCTGGGCCAAAGGCAGGCGCTAAACCGCTGAGCCACCCAGGGTGCCCGTATCACCTATTTTCTTTTTTTTTTTTTATTTTCTATCATCTATCATCTATCTATCATCTATGTATCTATCATCTATTATCTATCTATGTATCTATCTATTGTCTATGTATCTATCATCTATTTTCTATCATCTATCATTTATCTATCATGTATCTATCATCTATCTATATCTATTATCTATCAATCTTATCTATGTATCTATGTATCTGTCACCTATCTACCTACTTATTTACTGATTCATTTAACTTATTGTGGTAAGACAGTTAACAGGAGATTATTTTATTTTAACTATTATAAATATACAAGACTGAAGAGGGCATGAGAAACAAATACTGCTGATGAGGCGGTAAACGGTCGAATTCGGTTTCGTCCCCGCCTTGAGCGTTGGGGTCCTCCAGCCCTGCCCAGCGCCTCACCTCTACGTCCCCGGGGGCACCTGCACCTCCTGCGGGGGCAGGACAGAGGGTCGGAGCCGGGGGCTCAGGGCACCTGTCTTCCTGGCCCGGGACTGGGAGCGGCTGTGGCCCAGGGCTGCTGGGATCCTAGGGGCGAAGGGCAAGCACGTTAACATCCTGCCCTGTGAGTCTTGGAGGACGTCTTGGTCTTGCTCCACCAACCGGATTGCTCTCCTTCTGCTTTCCTGCCCTAAAATGCATCCATGCCCCTTGCCTGCAGCTGCCTTCTCTCTAACTCTCCTTGTCCTTGCAGGTTTATTCTTTTATTAGCATTACTTTCATATCTAGAGGCAGTGGAGATAAACACAAGAGTTCAATCTCCGCAGCTCAAATGCTACTCGTTTCTAAAGTTACCACAAGAAATGTGACTTAATTTTAAATTGAAAACTGAGGGGTGCCTGGGTGGCTCAGCCAGTTGAGGGTCTGCCTTTGGCTGTGCCGTGATGGAGCCCTGGGAGTCTGCTGCTCCCTCTGACCCGCCCCCTCTTATTCTCTCTCTCTCTCTCTCACGCTCTCTCTCAAATAAATACAATCTTTAAAAAAAATCGAAAAGTAAGATGAAAACTTAAAATGGGTGCCTTCGCTGGGGTCATGATTCCAGGCTCCTTGGATTGAAGGGAGGGTAGGAGGCCTCCCTGCTCAGCCGGGTGCCTGCTTCTCCCTTTCTCCTCCTCTGCCCCCTACTTGTGCTTTCTCTTGCTATCTCTCTCTCTCTCAGATAAATAAATAAATAAATAAATAAATAAATAAATAAATAAATCTTTTAAAAAATTAAAATAAAATGAGTGTTGAATTTGGTGGATGAGGCCACCTCCATCTCTATATTTCTATGATTTTTCAGTTAAGCATGAATCAGACACAGAGTAATTTGACTGTTTTATAATGTCCACATCCCATATATCCACCAGAGCTCTGTCAAGTATATTTTTACAGCTCCCTTTTCCTTTTTTGATTGAGATTTGCTTCTCAATTTGTCTCACCCGTTGCTTCTGTTTGATGTAGGAGCGCGGCCTGCAGAGGGGGATTTGCCACAGTGAAGAACTCTCAGCACACTGTGAAGGAAATCTTCAGGGTCAGGCTTGGGGACTGTCTAACTTGTATTTCTTTAAAGTCCACATTGCATGGAATTTATGGGAGAACCAATTTAGCGACAATATTAGAAATGCAAAAACACCAGATAATCACTAGCAGTTCCAGGAAAATGTTAATTGGAATAAAAAAAAGATAATAAAAAACGTCCTTCACTTACATAGGATGTTACTGATTTGTTGGCGTCGGTCGACTTTCACAGATGTTTCCTACAAGATTTGAACATGGAAATTAAGGTTAACCAGTGTCACGTGATGTGTAAATACCTACCTTAGGCACATATTCGTCAGTTTTTACCTGTTGCTGGACTGTAATACAGTCCTCTCAAAGGGGAGCTTTATCTTTTCTGCTCTGTAATTGTTTTCATTTCCATTAAAAGAGAAAGATACCAATAATAGATAGATAGAATGAGAGCATGCAATCTATGTTATGTCAGTAAATCCTTGGTGTCTCTTAAAACCTCACCTAAACTTGCAATTCCCTTGACAGAGCACGTAGCAAGGCCTTTCTCCAGCTGCTGTTTTTGCTGATGAGATGCCAAATGTCTTTACAGATACATCTCAAAAGAGAGAGAGAGAGAGGGAGAGATGGGAATGCAATTACAGGAACGCTGTTCTCAAAAGAAGTAGTTCAGAGAAGGTAAGTGGTTTTCATACTTACTGGATCACCACACAAATGATGTTCATTAACAATAAAAGATGATTTTATCTGCTTTTTAAATGTCAATTTATATCCAATAAATAATGTGTGAAATGTCCATCAATTGCTACTCAAAACTACAGAGCTTCATCCTGTCATAGTTTTGTTGTTGTTGAGAAAAATCTCTAAATTTAAACTTTGAGTATTGTTTTCATTTACCTGGAATCCAATTTATGTTTACACATCAATACTCATGAGTTATACTTTGAAGACTCGTTGTACCACAATGTCTGTAGAGGCAATCGATATGTAAATATTACTTATTTGCATGTACATCATGTTTTTATGTAAATAATGTAAGAAAGGTAGCATTAGTGTTCTAAACTTAATGAACTCTAGAGTCTGCAACTAAAATTTCATCAATTTCCTTTCCTGTTTTCAATGTAAAAAAACCAATATCCAAATAATTTCTCTTACTTCTATTTCTCACACTGGATTCCACCTTCCAGAGTTTGCTCTTTATGCATAGGGATGTTAGTGTGGATGAATATTCATATGTGTGTGCATATTATTTGCATTAATATTCTTTAATGAGGATGGGCACATCAAAAATTTCTAGTGTCAAATTTGAGGTTTCAAAAGTATTGACTGTTTGCTTATTGCCATATTCTCCACAAGTTTGCAACCAGCATTTCAACTTGTTATTGTTAGGGCCCCGGTAAATAGAAATCTTGCAAGGTAACTACAAAAAAAGTAAAATAAAATAACTTGTTTTTCTCTCTCTCCCTCTTTCTTTTTCTCTCCCATTCTCTCTCTTTCCTTTTACTCTCTCCCATCTTTCTTCTCCTTCTTCTTCTTTTTTTAAATAGTAAACATAGCAAATTGAGTTCACAGTTATTTGAGATTAGATGGTCTTTCTTATTCATCCCTTTCTAAGCTTACACGTCTCTTCTTTAAAGCATCAAATTGTTACAAAAGTATGTAGAAAAAATAAAACCGCTTTTGAGGCCGGGTGATACATTTTAGTGTTCTTGGATATAGGTGTAAATTGAAATGGAATAAAACAAGCAAGAGCAAACAGGGTAAGAATTAAAAGCACTTTATCTTTGTTCTTTCATTTCCTTTACTACCGAGTGCAATCAACACTTTACAACAGGGTTAATACACTCTCTTCAAACATGCTATTATTCTTTCACAAGAGCACAATAACTTTATTAGTTATGCTGTCTACAATCTTTCCAAAGTGACAAGACTGTGTGGGTGGGTAGATCACAAGCACTTCTTGGTACCCTCTGTTGGAGTGTTTTCAGCATATACCAACAATAGCAGCGAGAGCCATACAGCTGCAGGTACTCTTAATGGTGGAAGTTCTAATTTTAATTAGTATAATTAACTAAAAAAAAAAGAAAAAAAGAAAAAGAAAAAAACCTAGAGGTTTACTCTTTCTGCTCAGCAGTTATTGAATATTCAGATCTACATCTGCTTTCCATTCAAGCAAAGCTGGAGTTGCATCACTTTGTTTTAAAACAGTCTAGTTTTTATTTATTTATTTATTTATTTATTTATTTATTTATTTATTTATAACTCTTTTTAAAGATTTTATGTATTTATTCATGAGACACACACACACACACACACAGAGGCAGAGACACACAGTCTTAGTTTTATTTCATAGGAAGGCAACTTATTCCTGGATAGTTTGCTTTGGTGTAATTTGCCCTCAATGGTTTTCTTGTGTTTCTAAAAACCCTTTACAAACTAAAAACACAAAAATGTGATTTGAACAACATATAAAATATTGGGTAACGTGTCATTATTAAAATTTTTTATTTCAACCTGGTTTTTTTTACAGATATAAACAGAAAATCCTGTCTTGTTGATGCTTTTCTTGCTTTTACTACTACTTTCAAAAGAACTGATAGCAGAAAGCATTATAAGTGTAGAAATCAAAATCAAATAATGTGAATTAAACATTTACAGTATAACATCATATTGGGTAATTCATCACTGTGGTTTCAAATGGGAAAAAAATTGCAAAGGTATCTGTTATGGGCTGAATTGTGTCAATAAAGTCCTAACCCTGGCAGCTATGAATGTAACCTTACTTGGAAATAGGATCTTTAAAGATGTAATCAAGTTAAGATGAGATCATACTGGATTAAAGTGGACACAAATCCAATGGCTGAGGTTTTTATAAGAAGGGGAAATAGACACACAGGAAGAAGGCCATGTGAAGATAGAAATTGGAGTTATTTATTTATTTATTTTTAGGATTTCATTTTATTGGGAAGCCTGGGTAGCTCAGCGGTTGAGCATCTGCCTTTGGCCCAGGGCCTGATCCCAGAGTCCTGGGATCAAGTCCCGCATTGGGCTCCCTCCAGGGAGCCTGCTTCTCCCTCTGCCTGTGTCTCTGCCTCTCTCTCTCTGTTTCTCTCATGAGTAAATGAATTAAAAAATCTTAAAAAAATTTAATTTTATTTTAATTAAATATGATTCATTAATATAGAGAATATTAGTAGTTTCAGAGGTAGAGGTCAGTGACTCATCAGTTGTATATAACACCCAGTGCTCATCACATCAGTGCCCCCTTAACATCCATCCCCTAGTTACTCCATCCCCTGAACCCCCTTCCCTCCAAGAACCCACTGTTTGCTCCCTATGGTTAAGAGTCTCTTCTGTTTTGTCAAAATCAGAGCTATTCTGCATAAATCAAGGAATGCCAAGGATTGCCACCTACCATCAAAATCTAGAAAGAAGCAAGGAAGGATCCTTCCTTATAGCCTTCAGAGAGATTATGGCCTTGCTGACATCTTGATTTCAGACTTTTGGTCATTGGTACTGTGAGACAATACATTTCTGCTGTTTTGAGTCCAGAGTTTTTGGTAGTTTCTTACAGTAGCCATAGGAAACAAACACAGTCTCCTTTGACTAAGTGAGATTGCTTCTAATCAAGGAGATTCTGTTATTGGAGAAAAGCTTTAAAGCCCTACAAAGCACACAATTTGTCTGGAAACATAGGCAATGCTGAAAGAACAGTTCGTAGGAGGGGAAGACATAGAAACTGCTTTTGTGCACCATTCCAGGAGGACAATTACCTCCAGGCAACTGGTGAAGCCACAGATATTCCACAATAATGGGGCACATCCTGAGGCTCTTGGAATACTGAATTTCTAAGAAGGGAAAAGGTAATATGTGTATCATCACTTTATCAACTACTTCACATAGGTGATGTTCTCTTTTGAAACCATTTTTTGAGCAATTAGCAAAGTAGAGAATTGTCAAATATAATGAGTGAGAGTTTCAAATAAATTTAGGGCTGGAAGTCTTAGCACAAATCTCGACAACTTATTAGTCTGTTTGTCTCTTTCCTTGGCTCTTGCTCTTCTGTGTTTTGGCCCTAGCTTGATACAGCCAAGCATCAGCTTCTGATATTATTTGCAAATACAAGGAATCCCCTAATACTGAGAGTGCAAAACATAGATGATCCAGAGAGGATAATGTATTAGATAAAGAGAATAGAAGAAAAAGATAGAAACAAAATTTTTACAGATTGACTGGATACAGAATAATTAAAAGATGGCACATTCCATCAAGGAGAGGAAGTAACCCTTGGAAAGGAAGCAGGAGAGAGGAAGCACAGAAGTAGTGCCCTGGAAAAATAAGGAAGGTTGAAATAGTATTAGAAGCAGGAAGAAAAAAAAAAAACCCTAAAGTGCATTTGAGAGCAATATTTAAGAATAATATACAGGACTATAACTTCATAAGTATCTTCATGAAATGAAATGATAACCCGATTCAAAACAACTATTAAATAATTATGTAAATACATATCTTGATCAAATATATGATTTAGGTTTATAATATATTTGTGAGAAGATATTTAGAGGTCATAACTAATAATTGGTGTCTTTATATTAATAGAAGTCCTATTGCTAATAGAAGCTTCTATGATATTTCATTAGTATTTATAAAATACTTCAATCATTTCCACAAAATGTGATATAGAATATTATCAGAGTTTTGTGTATACATTGTGTGTGTGACACTGTCTCTGGATAAACAATATAACTTTTTTTTTTCAGAAAGCCTTATCTGCTCAAATAACGTTCACACTCGATTACTCATATGATGAGAACAAAGTCCTCCACTCCTGTGAATAGATAAGAGGCCCAGAGGATGTGAGAAGAGAATGCAGTGGAAGAAACATTTCATAATTTATCAAGATGTGCTGTAAATTATTTAAAAACATAAATATTATCACTATATGGTTATTCCATCCTGTTTGCTCCTCTCTGTCTATGCTATTTTTCCCTTTTCCCAATTTTTCCCTCTTCTACTCTTTGTTAACTTAGTCTTTAAAATCATTAAGTTTCCAAAGTACTATTAGCCTGAAAAATGTACATTCTCACTACCCAGATTAATCTATTAAGCCACTAATCTCATCTCTCCCTCTTTGAGCCACTGTTTTCTTCTTTCTATTGCCTAGAGATCTGTCCGTGATGTCAAAATTCTCTCTACTACTTATAATTCCACAATGGTAAGAATGGGGATGAGGGATGATGGATATTAGGATATTAGATGAAATTAAAATTTCCTACATTTCCTTTAGACTGTGAGGATATACATATTTCTTTGGGAGGACAGAGTATATATATATAAATATATATATAACAATATATAATTATATATTGTATAATTGTATATAATATATATTATTGTATATATATTGTATATAATATATATATTATTATATATTGTAATATATATACAATATATGCAAAACAAATAAACCCAAGACCTGCCTTTCAGGGCCCAGGGCAGACCAGCATTTTTGGCATCTCTAACTCTGACCTAGTCCTTTCTCTGAACACCCACTGCTGGCCATCTTTGTCTAGCTGTCTAGAAGGATCTGTACAGGCGTTTTCTGTTTAAATGCAAAACACATTGATCTATTATCAAATAACATTTTAGTGGGTATTATCCATTATTATCCAATGGCAGGCCCTGGAGGAAGGAGATAGGGCCCTGAGAAGGCAGAGAACCTGTAAGATAAGGATTCCAAGGGAAGAAAGGTAAGTGGAAGGAGCTAAGGGCAAACTACTTTAATTTTGATAGCCTTGCAAACTGAAAAGTGCTACAATCACCCCATTGTCCAAAACTTTGCCACAGTTTCTTGAACATTCCATATTTAATTCTCATCTGTTGCTTTAGATTTGAGTTTAGAGTTTAGAGTTTAGAGTTTTAGAGTTTCTGTACGTTAGATTTGAGAGCACAGATAGGTTTTTCCCTCTTCAGTATCCTCCCAGGTACTTTTTCTCTGATACCATTGAAAGCCTGTATTTGTTCTGTACTCAGATGTATTCGACAGATTTGCTAACTGGAGCTATGATATGGGCGCCTGTGTGGCTCAGTTGGGCAAGCATCTGACTCTTGATATCGGCTCAGGTCCTGATCTCAGGGTTGTGAGACTGAGCCCTGCACAGGGCTCCTGTTTAAGATTCTCTCCCTCTAACCACCCCCACCCCCCAATGGCCCAACTCTGTATTGATCACTCACTCTCAAAAAAAAAAAAAAAAAAAAGGAAACATGAAAAATTTGTCTTAAATACCTGTGTCTTCCTTTTGGGTTTTATCATAATTTGACTTCTCTAAAAGATTTTTTTCTTTCTAGGTTCAGTGATAGTTTCCATACACAACCCTTAGTTCTGTTGCAATAACCTTCGCACAGTGACTTTAATTTTACTAATTATGTCTTTTAGTGACTCCGTTTCTTACTATTTTTGCTTGTTTTTTGGTTTTTCACCTTTGACCAGTATCTCCTCAAATTCCCCACTCCCTAACCCCTGGTAACTACTATTCTACTCTCTGTTTCTATAACTTTGATTCCACGTATAAGTCATATAATACAGTATTTTTCTCTCTCTTACTTATCCCACTTAGCATAACATCCTCAATCCTATCCACGTTGTTGCAAATGCAGGATTCTCTTCTTTCTCATAGCTGAATAATATTCTCTCTCTCTCTCTTTCTCTCTTTATATATATAGACAAACCACATACCACATCCCTATTCATTTGTAGAGAGACACTAAGTTATATCAATAGACAGCATTAGGTTGTTTCCATATCTTGCCTATTGTGAATAATGCTGCAATAAATATTTTCTGAGTTTAATTATTTTTCTTTTCCTCATGAAATCTCTATTCTTCATAACTTTTGTTAGATGTTCAAAGTCAATTAATTAGTGATCAGACCTTTGCTTCATTCTTGCTTGTCTCTCTTTTTCAAGCTCTCTATAATCCATCATGCTTTTCTTGGGATTTGAAAAGCTTGAATATATTAATAAGATAAAGCCCTGCTTATTTATAAAAATTTAACAAGTATTGATTGAAGTTTCTTTTTAAGATTTTATTTATTCATTTATTTGAGAAAGAGCGAGCAGTGGGAAGGAGCACAAGGAGAGACAAGCCGACTCTGTACGGAGCATGGAGCCCAACATGGGGCTTGATCCCATCATGGCCTGAGCCAAAATCAAAAATTGGATGCTCGACCAACTGAGGCACCCAGGTGCCTCTACTGAAATTTTATTATCTACCTGAATATACTCCTATGTGATATGAAAAATATATGTGTGTTTGAGAAACTATGCATATCTTATAGAAATGAACAATTTAATAGCTTTATCTTTGGACTTCTTATATTATTATGCTTTCTCTTATTGCCTAAATCAGGGATTAGCTGGGCTACAGAGTCCGTGTTCTGGTTACTACATTACACTGCTCATAGGACCTGTTGATTATGTTTTCTAAGTATTTTTCATCTGTACTGTTTTTACTATTCCACTGTTATTACTTCATTCTGAGCCTTCTTTAGTAATTAACTAGATAGTTACATGGTAGCCCCCCTTCTCTGGTCTTCCTGCTTTCTATGTTCTTTTCTTTCTGTCTCTCTTTTTCTTTCTCTCCATCCACCCATATATCCATATATTTATTGTTTGCTATTTCCCATGTTCTTGACAAATCTCTGTTGATACTACGGAGATACCAAAGTGGTGCCTCCTTTAAGGAACTGACAGCCTAGTCTAGTTCATTACTGTCCAGTTGAACCTCCTATTTTTATTCATTAAAAACCTTTAACTCTTCCAGTGACTTTTAGTATAAGGTTCAAATTTATCAGGGCTTGCAAGACCTTTCACATTTTTAGCACAATATATTTTAATTTAGAAAGAAAGTCAGGAGCCGGGCTGATTGATGTCCTGCAATATGCAGGGCTGTTCTAAAAAAAATAATAATAATAAAAAACCCAAGGACTTATAGAACAAAGAATCCTGCATGACATTCAAATGCCCACAAGGTGTTCAAAACTCCATCTGAACCCAGAGCCTAATTCTGTTCCTCATTACAAACAAAGCTTTTATTTTGTTTAGTTTTTTGGGAATGGTTTTAATAGGCACCATTTTGATGGTAATTCCCACCAAGATATTAAAGGAGCTCAAATTCTAGAAGCCTCTCCTAGTTTCAACTTCCAGGAACCAGAACAAGAAAATGAACAACACTATGAGAAAACCCTGGGGTATTTATTGCCTCTGTTGCCTTCCTGGCAATTGGTTGGACTGAGTGAGTGAGTGAGCGAGTGAGTGTGTGTGTGTGCATGCGCACATGCAGATGGTTTTAGCCTGGCATAGGATGCATCCCAATAAAGCAGTTACAGAATAAAATAGAAAAAGAAGAATTGGAATACTGTTCTTCCTCCCCTGCTCCCCACACTTATTATCTTAGGACAGACAGCACCTGCTCCAAATCCCTGCCTAGAACTTTTGTCCCAGTATCCTTAAGAATACATTTTGGGCAGTAAAACAGCTCTTTCCTTCTGAGGAAATTAAAAAACAAAACAAAACAAAAAACAGGTGGAGACAATCTGATTTTAGGCAGTTGTGTCTCCACCCCTCATTCTCCAAATTTTTGGGACAGTGGTACTTAATCTTAGCCATAAAGTGGTTCCATATCTATGGAACTCTAAGAAATACTAATACTTTCACCCTTAACAGCTTTAGACTTAATTGGTTTAGGGTGTGGCTTGATAATTCTGAAGTAGTACAGTTTTGAACTAGGGCATTATAGTGTAAGGAGTATCTCCTCCTCATGCTAGAGTGAAGCTCTGACCTGAGGATATTTTGGGGGTAAGGAGTGATTCTGGTATTTGGAGCTCTTCATTTTAAGAGTCATTAACTACCCCCCCCACCTTGCACTCCCTGATTCATCAAGCTGACACATTGGGACATAAAGATTACCTGGCAGCATTGCAGATACTTTCAGAGCATTGGTTCCCAAATTTTGTGGTCCACTGCAATCAGCTGGAGATATATTTTTTAAAACACTGACATCTGGCTCCCACCATGAGCGATGCAGATTTAATTGTTTTGGAGTCAGACCTGGGTTTGGGATTTTTTAAAGTTCCACAGGTAGTTATAATGGGCAGGAAACCTTGGGAACTAACCCTTGTGAAAAGAGTTCACAATATAAGGAGCATAGCCACTTCTGGATTGTAGATGTCCATAAGGTAGAAATATTAAGAAAAACAGATTGTCAATTTAAAATTAGGGAAGAGGGGCAACAGGCTGGTTCAGTTGGTAGAACATGCAACTCTTGATCTCATGGTCATTAGTTTGAGTCCCATGTTGGGTGTAGAGATTACTTTTAAAAAGGGAAAAGGAATACAATTAGGGAAATTATTAAAAGATGGAGAAGATTTTAAAAAGAGAGGGGGTGCATCTGGGTGGCTTAGTCAGTTGAATGTCTGACTCTTGGTTTCCACTGAGGGCATGTTCTCAGGGTGATGGGCTGGAACCCCAGGTCAGGCTCTGCACTTATCCGGGAGTCTGCTGGGGATTCTCTTCCTCTCACCCTCTGCTCCTCCCCCATTCGTATGCATTCTCTCTCTCTCCCCCATAAATAAATAAATAAATAAATAAATAAATAAATATTTTTTTAAAAGGGGGGAGAGAGAGAGAGAGAGAGAGAGAGAAGCCAAATTCACACTATATACATATATAAAAATTTCTGGAGCAAAACACCAACAAAGAATCTAAAATCAGATTTATATATCTGATTTTTCAACAGAAAACACTACCTGCAAGAAGATAACAGGTATGTTTTCATAAGCAGTAAAAGAAAATCACTAAAAATATAGACTGTTCAAGCCAAACTGTTTTCAGATATGTCAGCATAATAAAAAAAATATTCTCAAGCATGGAAAGCCTAAAGAGAATTGCTATGCAAAGACTCATGTAGACAAGAGTTTTAGGCAAGGTAGGAGGAGAGAAAAATCCAAGAAATGCTGCAAAAGATATCTGGTCAAAGGTGATTAAATAGCTTTCTGAAGTTTGTTCTTATTGTAGCCATTTATTTAAGACAAAATAAAAAGAAGAAATATATCCACAATACCCCAGAATTAAAAGTCTAGGAAAACAAATTACATGATGGGCATTATTGTGGAGGAAAATTAAAGAATTTGCTAATTTTTTGTCCTTTTAAGGAGGATTTTTTTTTTCTTTTTAAAAAGATAAATCAGGGTGGCTCAGTCAGGTAAGAATCTGCTTTCAGCTCAGGGCATGATCCCAGAGTCCTGGGATCAAGCCCTGCTTTGGCCTCCCTGCTCACTGAAGAGTCTGGTTCTCCTTCTCCCTCTGCCTGTTGCTCCCCCCGCTTGTGCTCTCTCTCTCTCTCTCTGTCAAATAAATAAATAAAATCTTTAAAATAAATTAAAAAAAATAAAAGGATGAAGGATTAAAAAGAAACAGAAATGGAAAACAAAAATAAAGTTGGAGAAACATGCCCAAGTATATCAGTAATAATGATGGCAGATTCATGAATTTAAATGCTAATATTGAAAAACCCATATATATTACTTATAAGACACATCGACTTTGTGTCCAAGATAGAACAAGAACCAGATTTAGTCTGCCATCTGAAACAACTAAAAAAATGACAAATGTAGAAAAGAATGGTTTTTAAAACATTGGCCTTAAACAACAAAGGACAATGATTTCTGGCAGATAGGAAACAAATGAGATGGGTCCTATGATCACTCCAACCTTGAGAGAATTTCCAGATCATAAGGAGGCTAAGAGATCAATGGACTCCCTGATTTGAAGAGATTGAGCTAAGAATTCAGGGAGAAGAATGCAGGTAAATTTCACACGGTAGCTAGGGGTGCCTGGTGGAGCATACTACTCTTGACCTTGGAGGACTCTTGCTCTTAGGATTGAGCTTGAGCCCCACTTTGGGGATAGAGTTTATTAAAAACAAACAAACAAACAAACAAACAAACAAACCAGAAGTCCACATGGTAGCTAGAGTACCAGAGAGGAGACAGCCACACAAAGATAAAACTCTGGACAACTACAGAGAATCATTCTCTAATATTCATCAAAGTACTGATCAGGTCACGCATTTAAGAAAACTACCTCACTCAATAGTAATTGAGGACCACTCAAAATGATAAAGAGAGCAGGACCCCACATTCATGAAGGATGAGGAATAATACGTATTACTACCAGTCACACCAGAGAACTATACAATTCACAAAGCTTTGGGTATCGGATCTAGTCTTAGTACTGGGAATATTTAGACCACACGTGGCTCGAGTCTTGCATAACAGATCTTAAAAGCAGGACACCAAAGGATCAAACTTTTTCTAAGTGACTTAATTTTATCTCAAAAGAAGCTCAAAAATATTTTTAGAATGCAAAATATCCTGTACTTTGCAAGGTAAAATTCATTTTGCCTGATATCTAATAAAAAGTTACCAGATATAAAAAAGAGTGGGAAAAAACACAACCTATAGTTAGAAGAAAAATCAGGTGATCATAAATCAATCATCAATCAATGAGAGCTGCCAAAGATGTCATAATTAGCAGACAAGGACATTAAAACACTTATAACCCCATTCTATATTTTGAAGTAGCTAGAAGATTGAATATTGAGAAAGTTGGAAGATACAACAGAGAACCAAAGAGAATCTCTGCCGATGAAAAATACAAGGTCAAGGATGAAAAAAATATACTAAGTGGTATTATTAACTGGATACTAAGTTCTGCAGAAAAAAAATAGTGAATTTATAGATAAAGCCATAAAAAATATTCAAATGAAATAGGTAGAAAAAAGACTTTAAAAGAAAAGGAATGGTGGAGAATTTCATGTGACCTAGTGTTTAGGTAATTGGAGTTTCCAAAGGGGAAAGGAAGAAATATTTGAAGAAATAATGGTCAAAACGTTCCAAATTTGATGAAAGCTATGTATCTGCAAACTAAAAAAATCGTGTTTGGGGAGAACACAACTTAGTCCACAACACTTTCCAACCTAGGTATTTTTAATTGATTCTGTGATCTTTCAATAAGAAATCTGTTGTGAAAAAGCACAGCGAGATCATTTATATAATTTTAGGTTGTCCATTTAGGTTTTTCAAATTTTGATACTGTCCCTGGAGATAATTGTCCAATGTCTCTATAGACTCTTGTTCTATAGCTTGTTTGCTTGCTTACTTCATCTCAATCCACCCTTTATTTAACACAACCAGTAGAAGGATGTACTTCAAGTTGGACCTAAAACATGTCTTGGCAGGTAGCAGACTACCAGGAAATGAGAGGTATTTTCTGTGACAATATGTCTCTGTCTCATTCCATGCCATAAAAAAGGACCTATTTTGACTCCTTATTTATAAAGCTCAGGCCATTTGTGAGGGTAGCATATTTCCTTTTTTTTCTCTCCTGTGAAAGTTGGTAATTTGTCTTGACTTATCATCCTTATTTGATTTATTTCAAAAGATTTTGTTTATTTACTTAAGAGAGAGACAGAGGGGACAGGGGTAAGCAGGCTTCCCAGAGAGCAGAGCGCCTGACACGAGGACTTGAACCCAGGCCCCCGGGATCATGACCTGAGCCAAAAGCAGAGGCTTAACTGACTGAGCCACCCAGGCGCCCTAATGACTCTCATGATACCCAGACCATCTAGGATAATCTCCCTATTTTAAGGTTAGCCAATTAGCAATCTTAATTCTGTCCTGGTATTTCTTTGTTGTGTAGCTTAATATATATATTCACATGTTCCAAGGACTAGGATGTGGACATCCTGAGGGACAAAGGGGGCATTATTCTGCCTAACAGTGTTTTTTCATGACACTCGTGTTTGTTCTACTGTCTACACTTATTGCCCTGTTTTCATTTTCCTATATTTGTACAAAATGAGTTCACCTCACCCTGCCTGTCATAAATCATATCTTATTCATTTCATGTATGTGCAAGCATCTAGCAATTTTAATGTCTTCTGGTGTATTTGTACCTGAGTTCTTACATGCAGAAATAGAAATGATTTTATTTTCCTATTATGACTCTAAAATTTTATAGTTCAGACTCCTTCCTCCCTCCCTCCCTTCCTCCCTCCCTCTCTCCTTTCCTTCCTTCCTTCCTTCCTTCCTTCCTTCCTTCCTTCCTTCCTTCCTTCCTTCCTTCCTTCCTTCTCTGTCTCCTTCCTTCTCTCTCTCCTTCCTTCTCTCTCTCCTTCCTTCTCTCTCTCCTTCCTTACTTTTTTGAAATAGGTTACATTTCCATGAATTTTATTTCAGAACCATAGATTGTAACGAAATAATTACAATAAGAAGGGAGGGTTGGTTACCATAAGATTGGAAGCCATTGTGTTAGAAGTAGGAAGCTGACTCTAAACAATAAACTGACACCTCTCCAAGACTAACTGAAGTGCCCCATCCAGAAAAAAAAGCAAAAAACCCCCCAAACCAAAACAAAACAAAGACAAAAACAAACAAAAAACCAACGTAAAAACATTACCCACCCCCAGCGCACACCTCCAAACACTACAGATAGTCAAGCAGATCTAGGGCTACTGTCAGTCAAAATATTGACCTTGGTTTGTTATTTATTTTAGTTTTATAAGAACCTCTGCTTGCAGACCTGTGACTAAGAGTAGAAACAGAGGGATCCCTGGGTGGCGCAGCGGTTTGGCGCCTGCCTTTGGCCCAGGGCGCGATCCTGGAGACCCGGGATCGAATCCCACATCGGGCTCCCGGTGCATGGAGCCTGCTTCTCCCTCTGCCTGTGTCTCTGGCCTCTCTCTCTCTCTCTCTCTCTCTGTAACTATCATAAATGAATAAAAATTTAAAAAAAAAAAAAAAAGAGTAGAAACAGAGCTGATCTAATACGTTTGTTAAAGCCTTCACAAAGCAATAGCAGAAGACTAAGCAAATTAACTGAATAGCTCAAGCTAAAAATGGGCTAGTTTAAAAAAAAATTGTTTAGATGAAAACTTAAAATATATCTTAATAGTATGACTACCAGAGGATAATATGCATACATTTTCAAAGTTAAAATATTGTATTCTTGGCAACACTTGTTATGATTTTATAATAAAACTCATTACCAAAAGATTCCTTAATTTTATGGGGATGGTTTATATACAATTAAACTAGAAAGGTTTTTAAATTCTCTGTATTTTCTAATGGAGTAAATCTTATCTTTGAAGTTATAAGCCAAGTATGAGCCTTTCACAGATTTCTTTAGTTTACTTCATAAAGACAATAGAGAGACTTGATATTCTGCTTAAGATTTTTTCTCCCAACTGTTTCCCTTCTCTGGCTCTGTAGTGATGGGGCTGATGGTAGGATAGGGCTGAGCATAAAGTCCTGAAGATCCGATCTCTGTCATGAAGGTTTCACAGTTGGTTCCTTTAAGGGAACTACAGGAAAAAAAAAAAAAAAAAAAAAAACCAAACAAAAACAAAACCCAAACAAACACTGTGGGAGACGGGGTTGAATAGAGGTATTTCTTGGGAATCTATCCTTGGAATGTCCTGAGGGAGAAGGAATTTCAATGATCTCCTGCTTCTAGAGACATGTGTGCACCTCCTAATCAAACTGTGGCTGAGTAGATGGTGGTCTCCTGCCTCAAAGAAACTGTCAACCAATAACTCAGATTGCCTCCTTTTGCCATGAGTGTTTATACAATGCCCAATGTGTGCCCGGTTGGGTTCACTCACTGCCTATCTCTGCTCCCCTTTCTGGTTTAGGCAATAACAGATAATTTGTAAATTCTTTTTTAGACATGATGCTCTTTTTCCCCATTATTCTGTTAAATGCTCACAACATCTCTATGTGGTTAGAACTATCATTATTGTACAAAGGAAGGAAATCAAAGGACATTAAGGAAGTAAATCACTCTCAAGATGACACAGTACATAAATCTCAAATCCAGTAAATGAACTATGATTGTTTAGTACTAGTTTGCCCAATTCATTCATTCAGTCAACAAAATATCTGAGTACTTAATATATGTGAAGCAGACAGCTGAGTGTTGAGAATGCAACAATCCACAAGACAGAGAAGGTACTTGCCTTTTGGGAACATAAATTCTACTGAGGGGAATAGATGCAAGCAAGGAAATACAGTAAATAGTCAACAATCCGACGATGAGCACTGATCCAAGTGATGATTCACTGATTCTACCCCTGAAGCCGATATTGTATTGTATGTTAACTAACTAGCATTTACACAGAAACTTAAAAAGAGAACAAAAATAGTTAACAATTCATAAAAATTTTTATGAAAGAACCCAAGGAACCCCAGTAGGGAAGAAAGGTATTCTAAGTAGAAAGTTCAGGGAAACAGGGACACCTCGCTGGCTCAATTAGTAGAGCATGTGACTCTTGATTTGGGGATTGTAAGTTCCAGTTGGGTGTAGAGGTACATTTTTATTTAAAACTGAAATCTTTAGGGGTGCCAGGGTTGCTCAATCAGTTAAGCCTCCAACTCTTGGTTTCAGCTCAGGTCATGATCTTGTGGGTCAGGAGATCCAGCCCCAAGTTGAGCGTAGAGCCTGCTTGAGTTTCTCTCTCCTCTCTCTGCCCCTCTCCACATTTGTGTGTGTGTGTGCACATACTCTGTCTCTCTCTCTCGAAATAAATAAATAAATAATAAAATCTTAAAAATAAAATCTTAAAAAAAAAAAAAAGAAGAAACAGAGAAAGTTCAGGGAAAGTGTACCTGAGTAGGTGCCGCTTCAACTAAGTCTTTAGGAAGACAAAGAGTGGGGCAGGGGGAAAAACTAGGGGCACCCATGGCCTCCGAGGCCTTCACACAAGCCAATGTGACAGATGAATTCCATGTGACTTGCAATACTGGAGAGGTCATGGAGGTAAAGCATTTTTGGGGTAATATAATTTGAATATACATTAACACACATTTTAAATTTGCTTGGATGTTGTACTTTCTTTTCTTGTAGGCTTATAAAAATATTCTCGCATATGTGAACTAAGCTACTTCAAAATCAAATAAATCTTTTCCTTTCTTAAGGGTAAGGAGGACATGGGATCCCAGGTTGTGGCTGCTGTTTTTTCTTTTCTTTTTCTCTTCTCTGGGCTGTAAGTTATAATGCTCCCTTTTGGATTTTTTTCTCTACTCTGCAGGCAATCACTGATAGAGATCTTTCCTGGAATAGTAATAGGAAAATAATGTACAGCAAAGCTGACGCACCACATTCTGGGCTGTATTGAAGGTGCAATCATAACTTTCAATAAAATAAAAAAAAAATTTATTTTGGTAAGATAATATCTTTCCAGCTGTCCTAACAGATACCAGCAAGAAATGCCTGCTGTGGACCGACTGGTGGTGGGAAGCCATCCCAGAGCCCCAGGGCTGGGCCCTTGGGGTGAAATCCCAGAGCACTCAGGTTGAGTGGTGGTGAGATTGCTGCTATACTAGTAAAACCTGCTCGGTAGGCCTGTGCCAGGCTAGCTTTTTATTTGTGCTTTTGTTTTCCTTTAAATCACTTTTCAGTTTCTGTTTCTCAAGTCTGGAAGCAGCAGGCATGTAATTTTGGTAGAACCCTTCTCAGTGAGTTTCTAGTTGTTTTATTGTTTATTTAGAGTGTGGGGGTTGATTAATAATGAAGAGATGAGTACCCTAGGTTAAGACTGGGCAAATTTCCATCTGTAGGCCTGCCAACTCTCCACATTCTAGGAAAAGTGGAGTGGGTAAGCCAATTACCCAGGTAGTTTAGGCAGAAAGGTATAAATAGAGGGTGATGATGTACTTCCTCCACCTCTTGCTCCTGTCTTTGAGGTAACAGCCACAGTGCTCTGCTTTAGTCTGGTTGTGGAAGCTTGAGCCTCTCATGGTTCAAGGTGACTTGTATTGTGAGACTAGATAGACTTTGTCCAGCTCAGTAGTCTGTGACTTCTTTTTATGTGGCAAAAATAATATATATTAGAATATTTCTGAGAATGTTTTTATTTATATATATGTATTTTTATTTTAAGTTTTTTTAGAAAGGGGAATAAGGTAGAGAGAGAGAGGAGAGATCCTGAAGTAGGCTCCGCACCTGATGTGTGGCTCAATCTCATCACCCTGAGATCATGACCTGAGCTGAAATCAAGAGTCCAACATTTAACTGACTGAGCCACCCACGTGCCCCTGTGACTAAAAGAATATATGATGTGACCTAAGGAAAGCATGTAGATTGACATGCTGATTCTTGGTATAAAACTTACCCCTATAGCCTTGTCTCTTCTGCTTTTTTATATTGTTAAATCTCTAGCATAATCTGGCATCAATATATTTAGCTCTATTAAAAATTTTCAAGGTTCAGACCACAGGAGCATTTGTAGTTAACTGTGACAGGTATTCACGTGGCTTTCCGTCCTCTTCCCTTCTTCCTTCCTTTCTTTTTTCCACATTTATTTAGTATATATAATATTCCAGGTACTGTGTTACATACTAGAGAAACAAAGTCAAACAATAATCCATATCTTAATCAACTCAGACTACAGTTGTTGGGGAGACAGACAAGTAAATAAATTAATAGTTATGATAAACTGTGGATGAATATTTGGATAGAAGCTGCTAGAAAACTATACATGATAACAGGATAGTATTCTGAATAAGACACTCATGCATTGGGAAAATACACAAAACCAAACAAAAACAAGCAAATAAAACTAAGAGGAAATAGCAAAACTTCCCAGAAAGGAAAATCCAGAGTATCGACCCAGATGCATATAATATGATTTAGTTGTTTTTAGTTTTATAGAACATGATTTATAATTATTGTTGGTCTAGGAAAATAGATTGACTAGATAAAAGAAGTTTAATCTCTCCTTATCTTTCATTGAATTATAAACCCCATTATAATATGGGACATATTCATTTTTTTTGGAGTAATCTATATTTTATGACACATGATGGATGCTTAATTAAAATGTTTAGAGGAAGGAAATACCACAACTTTAAAAAGCAGTGATGCTTTTTATGAAGAAAAAAGTATTTATGAAACATATCACATACCTCTCTGTATCAGTAAGGACAACACTGAATATAACATCATTTCTTTGAGAATCAAGACTCACAATTACAAGTAATAATTACTTGGTTGAACTTTAGGTGTACATGCAGATAGATATAGGATGTAGGAGCAAATGTGTAATAATATAATCATAATAATAATCTAGGGCAGTCTGGGTGGCCCAGCGGTTTGGCGCTGCCTTTGGCCCGGGGTGTGATCTTGGAGACCCGGGATCGAGTCCCGCGTCGGGCTCCCTGCATGGAGCCTGCTTCTCCCTCTGCCTGTGTCTCTGCCTCTCTCTCTCTCTGTCTGTCATGAATAAATAAATAAAAGCTTTAAATTTTTTTTAAAAAAACAATCTAATTTTCTTTTTTTTTTTTTTAATTTATGATAGTCACAGAGAGAGAGAGGCAGAGACATAGGCAGAGGAAGAAGCAGGCTCCATGCACCGGGAACCCGATGTGGGATTCGATCCCAGGTCTCCAGGATCACGCCCTGGGCCAAAGGCAGGCGCCAAACCGCTGCGCCACCCAGGGATCCCCTCTAATTTTCTTTCTTGAAAAGATCCCTAGGTTGCAGAATGATTGCTTCTAATTTTTTTTTTCATGGATTTGTTTTTCTTACTCATGTATGTAGAAGAGAACTGGTGTATCATTTGGCCCCAAGGGAAATATAATATGGTTATTCTTTTCCAATGTTTTTGTTTTAAGTAGGCTCCACTCCTGGACTGGAGCCCAACACGGAGCTTGAACTCACAACCCTGAGGTCAAGACCTGAGGTGAGACCAAGAGGGGGACACTTAACTGTTGAAGCCACCCAGATGCCCCTCCAATGTGGATCATGGAATAAAAATACATCGCTTTCTCTCTGATGATTTTCTTACCCTCCAGAAAATTCTTCACTCATTGCCAGCTGATTGCTCAGTAGCAGACAAATCATTGTCTTTTTTTTTCAACCTGTCATGACTAACACATAGACTAAAATATTTTTCTATATATTGACGTTAATATTTATTGAACAGCCACTATGTATCAGGCCTTGTTCTACGACTTCAAGATACATCAAGAAACAAAACAGTCAGAATCCCTAACTTCATTGAGTTCATAATCTAATGTGTATCATTAAAGTCTCTCTTCATTTATGGATTTATATTAGTGTAATTGGGATAAGAACACCTATTATTTAAAGATATTATAATGTTTTACAGTTGACAATGCTTTTTTGGAGAATATAATTTAATTAGAATCTTACAGATAAGATAGGTGGATAGGTGTTATTACTATTTTTTTCTTTTTTTGCAATGTACAACTGCAGAACTTGGGCTTTAACAAAGTAAATTACTTCTCAAGGTCACATAGGTATAAGTAGCAGAGCTGCTTGAATCTAGAATATTTAAATATTATAAAGCTGCCTCAGTACTTTTTAATTTAGAAAGTATTTCATATTCATTATTAATGTGTTCTTCACAAGGATCTATGTGGTACTAATTGATCCCTCTCTAATTTTCGCACCTGATGGCAGGGATTTGGGTTATTTGTCCAGGGTCATCTAGCTAGTAATGGGAGAGCTAGGAATCCAGCCATGTTCATTGAAGAAAGTAATTTCTGTATGTTAAACACCAGACAAATATTTTCCTTAATCTCTTTGTATTCTTTTAGGCAAGTGGCATCCTAAAAGTTTATAGATATGATATAAATGTTTGAATTCTTTATGGATTAATATCCCATTAAATCGGTCTTTGAATAACCTCTCATATTCTAATAACACTCAGGTATACAGTTTGAATAATGAAGTGACAGCAGCAGGCAGCAAAATCCCAAAAATGTTATGCAATACATTCTGTTTTTCAGAGTCTATTCTATAATTTCCTTAGGTGAACCCATCATTCAGACAAGGCTTTTCAAAGAGTACATTTCAGATGCCAAAATAAGGTTAAAACACCCAGAAACAACAACAATACAGCAACCAAAAAAAATCCAAACATTACTCTAGCCACCTATCCATTAATACAAACCTGTAACTATAGAGCTAGAAATGTACATTTAAAAAAATTTTTAATTGACATATAGTTGACATATATTATTAGTTTCAGGTGAACAACATCATGATTCAACAATTATACACATTGTGAGATGCTCACCGTGGTAAACGTAGCTACTGTCTATCACCACGCAAAGTTACTACAATGCTATTGAGTATATTCCCTGTGTGCACTTTTCATCCCAAACGTACATATGTATATTACTTTTCAATGGGTAGGATTTCTAATAGTGTTTATTACATAAAAGACAGTAGGATTGAGATATGCAAAAGCGTTTTGGGTATCTTCTTGCTTTCTTTTTTTTTTTTTTTTTAGAGAGTTGTCATGTGAGTGGGGGTGAGAGGAGCAGGGGGAAAGTGAGAGGAAGGATCTTACGCAGGTTCCACGCTCAGGACAGAGCCCAACTGGGAGCAAGACCTCATGACCCTGAGATCATGACCTGAGCCAAAATCAAAGGTCCTAGGCTTAGCCAAGTGAGCCACCCAAGGGCCCGGTATCCTCTTTCTTCTTTCACTCAGCGATTTGACATGATTACTGCTGGAGTAAACAGGACACAATCTCACTGCTTTGTAGAAGTATTTCAGGAGACTGGCTCCTAAACAAGTTCTAAAATGCCATGTGATTCTCCTGCAACTTCATTGTTTGATGGCTTACTTTCCACGGACACACTCGGCCCTCAGCTTCCTCCTCACTCTGCCAGATGCCAAAGCTGCTTGTGGAGAAACACGTAAAGAGCTTCTGCGTTTTTGTTAATAGAAACACTTTGTTTCTAAGGAACTATTTGTTATTCTTCTTGTATATACATATGCATGTTGCCCTGGTTGCCCTGGATATTATTATGGTTTCCTTTGCCAGTAAATACCCCAGGGGAGGGCCCCTGGCCCAATGCCGTTTAGGACTAACCTCAAAATAGCAATATAGCAATGCCCTTGAGGCTGTATGGTCAGCAGGACTCAGACTGGCCTCCTGAACAGCCTAAACGGTCTGATGGAATACAACTATCTTATTCTTTGTTCTAAGACGCTATTGAGGTAGGGAGGGTAAGGGTAAGGTAGGAAATCATCATGTATTAGGCACCTAATATCTATTGGGCACCGTGAGGTGCTTTTCATGTGCTATTTGTCACACACACACACAAAATCCTCCATAAATTACATACGATCCCCATCTTCCAGATGAGAAATCTGGGACTCAAGAAAGTTAAATAGATTGTGTAAAGTTGAATAACAGAAGTGGGATTTCAAACTCAGATGTTTGTCAATCCTGAAATAATGCTCTCCCACTCGTCCTTTGGTTTACTGGCCTTGGTTTGCCCTTAGACTAAATGAAAGTGAATTTCTCTTACGATAGGCAAACTGGTAAAGCAAATATACTTTTCTTGAATGCATTTTTCTTTTACTCTTCATGTCTTTATTGTTGTTTGTTTTGTTGGTAAACATAGAGCAGATCCAGATAGGAGTCAGTTTGGTTAAGATAAAATTTTGTTAAGTGGGGCGAGAGTATGACCACCTAATTGGTTCACTCACTCTTTGCCCAAAACTCTGTTATAATAGGTAAATTGTACTCAGTCCAGATATCAGATGTAAGAATATGTTAGAATGATTCTTCTCCTGGAGGTGTTATGATGTTGATCAAAGAATTAATGAGAATAGTAACTACACTCTAGACTGGGGACTATATTCATATTCTTTACAGATAGCTTCAGTCTAATTAGGGGACCATGAAAATAACTTCTACCTTTAATTGTTCTGATGCTTCCTATCCTTCCACCCTTCTGGTGATTTATCCAGGTTCTACTGCCTGAAATCGATACTTTGCTTCGGAATGCTTAGGAACAAGAGCTTGGTGCTTGCATGCAAAAATAGCCAAAAAGCTCACTTTAAATAGAATGTTTATCAGCAGTTTGTATGGGGACTTTACCTCCAATGTGCTTGCTACTTGGTTTACTTTTCTTGTCTTTTCTTGCCTCTGTGTATATTTAGGTAGGAGGCTTTTTGTTCCTTTTTTTTTCTTTTGACTCATATATTTGTGCTTTTGTGTTTTTTGTTTTGTTTTGTTTTGTTTTATGTTTGGTTAAAGTTATAAGGAGCCCAACTCCAAATGGCTTAAAAAGAAAGTGATTAATCCATTCTGGTAAATGAGAGTTTTAGTAGTAGTGTGGGCTTCAGGTTCTGTCCCATGAAGAATCCAGTTCTATTTTTCTGTTATTTTCTTGGCTCTGGTTTCCTGCAATTTTAGGCTTGCCCTCCGTCTGGCTTGTCTTATGATTATTAATGGCTGCCAGCAGCTTCTGGGATGACCTGCTTCTCCATTCAGGTTTATAGAAAAGAATGAAACCATTGCTTTCCAAATCATTGAAATTTTCCTCTGAATAAACCATGGATGCTCAGAGGGAATGAGTTTAACCTAACTGATTTATTCTAATCAAGCTCATCCTTGGAGGAAGTTAGTTGCACCAGAAATGCATGGTTTCTCTCTCATGGAGAATGACAGATGGTTGTTAGGAAGGAATCCAAATGCCCGACATACTGCATGAACTTAAGCAGTAAATTTGTTTATATTCTCTCTTTTGTTTTGCTACTAACACTGGGGCAAAGAAAGTTAGAGGAAGGTTATTGGGATCTTCTGGATGAGAAAGTTACATTCTTAATGGTAACCATAATGAAAGCAGACTTTCTCCTTTCTGTAAGTGCTGAGACACCTTGTTGTCAAATGCTTTCTGCAAAAGTTGGTATGGTATAACCGAGTGATTTCCAAAATATGCACACCCCCCTTCCCCGGTCATGGCAGGCATCTCCTGGGAATCTTTAGAAATGCAAAGACTAAAACAGAAACTCCAAGATTGGGGCAAATCTGAATTTTAACAAATGCTGCAGTCGATTCTGATCAAGTTAAAATTTGAGAACTATTGATCTAACAATACGTCAACAGTCACTATTGTGTCGTTTCCACGTGTACTTGATGGGATCATATACTCTCATCTAATTCCTATTTGAGATATTGGGGTGGATCAGACAACTGAGTCTCAGATGAATTTTTTTTTTTTTTTAAGATTCTGGTACACACCAATAAGATTTTGGATTCAACCAACATTATACAGCCAGTTCTGCTATGATGATTATGTTTTAAAATGTGAATTTGTTCCAATGCAATTGATATGCTAAGAAACAAGTTTAGGGGCACCTGGCTGGCTCAGTTCTCCGGCTCTTGGGATTGTAAATTCTAGCCTCACATTGGGTGGAGAGATTACTTAAAAATAAAATCTTAAGAAAAAAAGTTTAGCATGAGACAGGTTTTGCATTTGCTGATACATTATTTCATCTTTTAGAAAAGTTAGGTTGAATGCAGGTGTGAAAGTTAATAAAGTAAAACCTCACTAAAATAACGTGCGGAGGCCTGGCCGGGGCAGCTCCCATGCCCTACACTCCTAGTCAGTTGTAAACCCTCCAGGAAGAGGCAGACCTTGCAGCCAATACTGCTTTACTCTCCCCAAGGAGGAAGGCATGCTTTCCTCCTGCCCTGGCAATACCCCAGCCAACAGAGACGGTCACAATTCAGCCAACGAGAAGCCATCACACCTCAACACCCAGTTTACTCCAAGGATCTTGTTGTTGAAAACAGCCTCCCCCACATCCCACTTTCCTCTATAAAAGAGCCTTCTTCTGCCGGTGGTTTTGGCCGTAGCTTGCTCATCCCCAGTACCACTATTAGTACTATTAGTACTACTATTCCCCAGTAAACCCATTTTTGCTTGTAAAAGGATTGACCATTTTGTTTTTAAGGTTAACATAAGAACCTCATAGGACACACAAAATGTACACACCTTCAGCAGCTCACCCGAATCCACATCTGGTGTTGCAACTTCCATTGATTCAGAAACCCTTCCCTCCGATGCTTCACAGTAACTATAAGCTGTAACCCCTCCACAAACAAACTTGAGGGCGTTTCCTTGGAAAAGTGCCATATGTATTGTAGTATATATGCATCTCTTATCTATTTAACAAGTATAAAACTGTGCTACCATTTTTACTAGGTTCTTTTCTTTCCTTTTTAAAAAATGTTCTACTTGACGATTTTTTTTGACCAATTTTTTGAGTATCATGCCCCAATTGCATTCTTTTCCATAGTGTGGAGATTTTTAGAAACACAGATGTTGCATTAAAACAGAACTGAATGTAATTTGAACAAAACTTACCAACTTAGAACTGTTGCAATCCTTATTTCAGGGCAAACTTTTTGTTTTATAATCATAATTATCTTTTTTCCTTATTAATAGGCTCACAACACTGAATTTAATGTTTTCATCATTAGAGAATAACAACCTTCAAAATACCACTTTTTATGTTGATATATTTTGTTTGAATCTAAAATTTCAAGTTTTAGATACTAAAACTGTATTAGTCTACATTAGAAAACATTCTGAAAACATTGCATTTCTCCTCAGTTTCACCTCTTTTTGATAATCAGTTATCATTGCAACATGCAAATACCTGAAAATGCTCAATTATTTTATTTTTTTGGGATAAACATTTGTTGATAAGAGCCAGAAGGTATTTAAATAATATTAGGAGTTTAACATAACATTAGGATGATTTAATAGCAAAGGCTGCTATTACTATCATTATTACTATTAATATTTCCTTGGCTATATTTCTTTGTGCGATTTACCCTTTTCCAAAAGATTTTTATTCTTTTATTTTTAAATGAGTCTTTAAGAAATGCAAAATAAAAATGCTTGTCAATTGTAGTCATCTGTTATTGTATGAAGGAGGAAAGTTCTTTGGTAATTAGCTGTGTATATGTTACATGCTGTTAAAACAATTATCTTAAATGTCATTGTTTGAAAGTGACTCTTTGGATTTATTTATTTTTCAGTATATGCCTCACCCTCTCTGATCCCCCTATCCAGTGATTCAGTATCAGGGAAGCATGATTTTTGGAGTAATGAGAGTTCAAGGAGGAAATAACAGTACCTGATGGCCCTTTAAAGCACTGAACAATCAAAGGTGGGTTGTCCAAAATGTACTTACCCTGAACAGAAATACAGTGAAACTGCTAAGCTTTATCTTTGTAATTATTCATTGCTTATTATTTTGTTGTTTGTATATCCTCTATTTTTTTCTAGATCAGTATTAACTCAGATTACAATCTGTCTTGATCTAGACTCTGTTGCCTAAATTGCTCTGTCAATTAAATGCTTTGTGATTATGATGAAAAGCATCATTATAACTGTTAGAACAGAGGTCTGCAAACAAAGCTGTACCCAATGGAGAGCAGCTTCCATCACTGCGCCACGGCTGGTACAGTCTGTGTAAGGGCAGCGCTGATGGTCACTCAGTAGAGAACAATCACTTATATACATCCTTCACTACAGAACACCAGGCCTGTGTGTGTTTATGTATGTAATTTGCCTCTTAATTTATAACAAGAAAATAACAATTAAATTACATTATACAGGATGATCAATGAATGAATTTGTTAATTGGGGAAATTTTGATGGCTTTGTTGATCTGCTATGGTTTGATCTCTTAAATCTGTAGGGTTTTTTTTAAAGACTTTATTTATTTATTCATGAGAGACACAAAGAGAGAGGCAGAGACATAGGCAGAGGGAGAAGCAGGCTCCATGCAGGGAGCCTGATGTGGGACTCGATCCCTGGACCCCAGGGTCACGCCCTGAGTGGAAGGCAGGTGCTCAACTGCTGAGTCACCCAGGTGTCCTATATCTGTAATCTTTACTATCGCTAGTGATGTACAGTTAAGTATTGAGGTATTTGCATCTATAAATAAATATTTTAAAATATCAGATTTTATATTTTGTTCAATGAAAAAGTTCCCTGCAGTAGTCTCAATAACTTCCATTAATATTTGCTCAGAGTCTAATATATCATTAGACATAGGGTCCAATATCACCAACAAACTACTCTTCTCTAAATAAAACTAACAGTATTTACAAAGACGTTCACAATTAAAAAGTAAATTGAGCACAATTATGTAAATCAGGTCAATGGGCCAGAGTTAGTTTCCGAAATTATAAATTTGTGGCTTCTTCTTTAAATGGTCTATAAAAACCTCCAAGGAAACATCAAGTCATTAACTTCCTTATTTTGTTTTCATTTTTAAAAAAAAAATGTTTTATTTATTTATTTGAAAGAGACAGAGAGTGAGAGAGAGCATGAGAGCAGGGTGAAGGGTAGAAGGAGAAGCAGACTCCCCGCTGAGCAGGGAGTGATGAGGCTCCATCCTGGGACTCCCAGATCATGACCCGAGCCAAAGGCAGACATGCAGCTGACTGAGCCACCCCAGCACCCCAACTTCCTTATTTTTGAAAGATTTTTTTTCCTCACTGACTTTGTAATCTTCTACTTGACACCAAATACCAACTGGGCTTTATAAAAGGAAAGGAAAAACACCCAGACACAAATGTCAATCATGCATGTAAACTTTTGGCATTCTATAGTGAAGTTCCCTTAACCTCTTGGTGAATAGACATCTTGAATGCCAAATGGATTTTCAGGGGACACATACAGTGATGTCCATAAAGTTCTAAAGTGAGTGTCCAAATTCTAAGTAATTCTTTCATAATGTACAAAACCCTTAAGTCTTCAACAGGAAATCCTTATTTTAATTAAAAAGAACCCCTAAGGGGTGCCTGGGTGGTTAATTGGTTAAGCACCGGCGATGGGCGCAGGTCATGATCTGGGGTCCTGGAATAGAGCTCCACCTTGGGCTTCCTGCTCAGTGAGGAACCTACTTCTCCCTCTCCCTCTGCCTGTTGCTCCCTCTGCTTGTGCTTGCTCTCTCTGTTAAATAAATAAATAAAATATTTAAAAAAATAATAAAAGTTAAAAATTAAAAAAACACCCAAACCTTGAAGTTTGAAAACAAAACCTTATATTTTAGAGAGTTGCTGAGGAAATATCCCATGAAAGGCTGCTTTTGTAAATATAAATTGTTGGAGGGATGTCTGGCTGGCTCAGTCAGAAAAGCATGCAACTCTTGACCTTAGGTCCCTAGGTTTGAGCCCCACATTGGGGGTAGAGGCTACTTAAATATATTTTTACTTTAAAAATAAATAAATAAATAAATACATACATACATACATACATACATATAAACTGTTGGGTAGAAAATAAGAATTTTAAAAGACAAGGAAAACATTCTTTTTTTTTTTTTTTTTACAAGGAAAACATTCTGACATCTCAACATGATGTAGGGTTGATGAATATGTGCTGTCGTGGAAGTCTTTGTTTTCTGGTTCTGACTTGTTTACTAGCTCAAGCTTTGACCTTGGATGGATCATTTCATTCATTTCTTAGGTCCTCGTTTCTCTCTCTTTATGTCAAAAGAAGAGAGTTGTCTACAAAATCGTGAAGTCCTTTTGTTTCCAAGATGTTATAAAATTATCATCAGACCTATGATATTATTTTTTAAAATCACTTAAATGTTTACAGGAAGATATTTTGAATGCACACTGTATACTGAGCTGTTGTGTTGAAAGAACTGAAGACAGTTTCAGAGGTGTCACTTAAGGCGCTATTGCTGTGAATCGACCACTGCCAGAGAGGTGTACAATTTCTCTCTTAAAACTGGTATATTTGCCTCACATACTGATGGAGGAAATAGTACAGGAATGTCTGTTGTTAAAACACAGACAATTAGATATAATTTATCATAATAGATCTGTAGATAACATGGACCATTACCTACACATTACTTGTTAAATTTAATGCCCTCTAGCGCTCAAGTAATTGTATTGAACCTCTCATTTGTATATGTTGTTTATCTTGAGTAAAGTTTATTTCAAAGATCAGTGCCCCTGAGTTAGTCAGGAAAAGGTCAAAGCTCTTAACCGGTCTGATGTACATCAACTAAAAGCCTCAGAGCTAGTGGCATTTCTCGTTAGAGTCTTTCAATTCATGGTAGAAAGAGAGAGAGAGGGAGAGAGGAACCACAGGGCAGGTGTTTTTCTATAGTCGTTCGATTTAGTGATTGTGAGACTAGTAAGCCATTAATTGAATATAAAAACATTGCAAATACATATTTTTGTGCTTGTCTTTTGGGTTGTCTGCCACCTTGACAACTAAGGGGAAAATAATGCATCTGTAGGAGTAGATAAACCTTGTGTCTCTGAGTTTCCTGGGCCTGAAATAATTGGCAGCATGAATCTGAAATGCAGACACAGAAAGTCACCTTTGATTTGATGCCTTTTTTTTTTTTTTGGCTTTTCATGTTTTTATTTTGGTGCATTTTTCCCCCCTGATATTTCAAATATTACCTTGGTGCTAAAAAATCAAGAAGGAAAATGCAGGCAGAAAAATGAGAAAAATCAGCTCATTACTTCTTTCCCATGTGTGATTCGGCTTATACGATTGGTGTGTTGGACTTTGTACTGTCATTTCACTCCTTTCTCTGCTGACATCAATACTAGGAAATGAAAAGCAAAACTCTAAAGTGTGGGGGGAAAGCACCAATTATTTATGTATGCACATAGTTTGTGAGGATTCCTAACTATTGATCTGCAGGTAGGTGTCTAGGCTGAAGTAGATTTAAATGTGTAGGTGGCTGTGTTGTAGTTTTATATTTATTGTAATTAATATCTAACGCAGGAAGGGAAAGACAAATTGTCACTCTTCTTACTTTCCCCATTTGCCTCTGCAAAAGCAGGAAAGAGAGGGGATTGCTTTCTATCTACTTGAAATAAGACATTTAAACTACAGTGAACTCAAAAATCCTTAGGCATTTTCCTCAAAGTTTCCTTCAGTGAAAATTGATAGGAATCAAAAATTAATATTAAAAAAAATGGCAAGGCCATTGCTCCTAGCAGAGTTACCTGAATGATATGCTAGGTCAAGCAATCTGTCAACTATTTTCCTCTAGATCAGAGGATTAGTATATCAGGCCAGATTCTTATCCTGTATAACTTGGAGCAAAGTTATTTTTGGAATCTGATAGAGTAAATGATTTGACACTCCTAAAAGAGATTTTCTAAGACTTTGCTTCTAAAAATGAGTGGATATTATAGTAAAATATAATTCCTATGCTAAAGTACAGCTGTAAAATCTAAAATGCAGTTTGAATACATTCAGAGTGAGTCTTCAATGCTTTCTCCATTAAATAAAGAGATTGCAAATTAAAAGTACTCAAAAATTGCAGTTGACATTCAGAAACTCATTAACTTCATTCTTCCCCAAAATCACCATAGCAATTAGTCTAAACTTTAATTGACCAAAATTGTTCATCATTAAACCACTGATTTTTAAAAGACTATTTTTTTTTCTGCCTTGGACTTACATTTTTTTAGAATTTTAAATCCATTACTCTGAAATGATCAAGCATGTTTGCATTTGCATTTTATTTGTCCAGAGAAGACCCTTTCACGCTGCTCTCTTCAGCTTGGTCAGATGTGGGTGAGCATTCTGTGCCAACCAGCTATAGATTGCATGACAATCTATCATTCCCCTGATAAAAGGGAAAATTTGTACACAGGGATCCAGTTTATATTTAGAAGTCTCCGTACGGTCTTCTTTGTTAATTCTTAGATATTTCTTTACAATAGAATCTTTACATTTCCATCTCAGTTTAACTTTTTCGGTTTAATATGTTACTTCCTTATGAACAGACTTGACACCTTAAATTGCCCACCTCAACTTAAAATAGACGAACTTTTCCACTCCTTCCTTCATGTGGTCACTTAGTCATTTGTTCCTTCAACAGCATCCAGTACTGACCCTGTGCTAGCAACATGCAGTAAGAAGAGGCAAGGGATGCATTTAACGATGTAAAAGTGCTTATAAAAGCCAGGTGAGCAAGTACACACATATAAATGTGAAAATGTGCAGGTCATGCTTGGGACCCAAAGGAAGGTATGGTTTTTACCATGGGGAGGGAGAGAGTGACACAGAAACCTGTGGATGTAGAGAATGCTTGACCTGAGTGTCCCAAGGTGTTTTCGCCATGTGGTCAATGGATGAAAGTGCTCTCCCTACAGAAGGAGAGCCAGAGAAGAAGAACAGTTGTGAGACTACAGGCTGAATTCAGGAGACCAGGAGCTCAGCCAGGCTAAAGCAGAATGAGAAATAAGACACAAGAGTGAGGCAAGGCCCAATTAAATGGATGCTACCAAGACTCAGAGTGCAGATTTCAAACAGCAAAATATAGGTCAGGAGAAGAAACAGCAAAGTTAAGCAAGAAAAAAAAAGGCGTGATATATATATCTTTTTTTTTCTTTTGAAGAGAACACACCAGATACTGGAAGATATGGAAATAAAACATTTCGGAATCTAGCTTTTGCTTCTTGTTAGCAAAGTCTCCACTGACGTGGAATAAAGCCAGAGGTATGGAAGACTGGTAGAGATATTGTTTTCCTTCCTGGGATGACAAGAAAGGTGGACCCTAGAATTCTGAGAGTGTGAGGACCCAAGTGCGGGTCCTTAACTCCGCCTCTTTCACCAGCACTTGATAAATATGTGAGTGAACGTAAAATTTATATTCAATTATTTTCTGTAAAAGTCATATGGCAAAAACAAAAACTATAAACCTAAGGTAAGAAAATTAACTAGGTAATTGAAACTATAAACTATATATTTTTTTTAATTTTTTTTTTAATTTTTATTTATTTATGATAGTCACAGAGAGACAGAGAGAGAGAGGCAGAGACATAGGCAGAGGGAGAAGCAGGCTCCATGCACCGGGAGCCTGATGTGGGATTCGATCCCGGGTCTCCAGGATCGCGCCCTGGGCCAAAGGCAGGCGCCAAACCGCTGCACCACCCAGGGATCCCTTGAGGAAATAATATATATGACAATAATTGCAAAAAAGGATAGGGGTAGATAAATGGAGCTCTTATTTTGTAAAATTCTTACATTTTATTTGAAGCATTATAAAATGAAGTCTAAGTAGATCATGTTAAGTTAATGATGCACGTTATAATCCCATAAACATCCCCCCCCTGAAAATAATGCAAAGATGTATATTTTTTTAAAAAACTCAATCAAGGAATTCAAAATGAAAAACAAATTCAGTTAACTTAAAAGAAGATATGAAAAAGGAAGATGATAGACTCCTAACTCTGGGAAACGAACTAGGGGTGGTGGAAGGGGAGGTGGGAGGGGGGTGGGGGTGACTGGGTGACGGGCACTGAGGTGGGCACTTGATGGGATGAGCACTGGGTGTTATTCTATAAGTTGGCAAATTGAACACCAATAAAAAACAAATTTATAAAAAAAAAAGAAAGAAGGAAGACAAGAACAACAACAACAAAAAAAACCTAGTGAGACAAATAGAAAACAAATAAAAACTTTGATCTGATTTATATATTTTTTATTTTAGGCTAAGAATCTGTCTTTTAATAAGTAATTCATTTGTATCTAATATGATCATCAATTTTGTTAGGGTAAAACCTTATTAAAAAACAGAAATTCTTAACCTGGATAAAAATGTAAGGCCCAATTATATCCTCCCCAAAAGAACAACTTTTCATTAAAAAATACACATTGATTGAAGCTAAACAATGGAAAAAAAAGTATACCATGTCATCAGTAAGCATAGGAAATATGGAGTGGCCATATTAATGCTAGACAAAATAGATTCTGGGACAAAAGTGTATTATCAGATATAAAGTGGAACATTTTATAATGAAAAACTGTTAATTCACTAAGGAAATATAACACTCATATATAAGTATGTACCTAATATAAACCTTTAAAATTCTTGAAAAAGCACCTGACAGAACCAAGAGGGATGCCTGGGTGGCTCAGTTAGTTAGGCTTCTGCCTTTGGCTCAGGTCATGATCCTAGGGTCTTGAGATTGAGCCCCAGTCGGGCTCCCTACTCAGTGGGGAGTCTGCTTCTTGCTTTGCCCACTGCCCTCCCACTCATGCTTGTGTGTGTTCGCGCTCTCATATAAATAAATAAAATTTAAAAAAAAACCAACAAGAGAAATAGACATAGCTAATTATCATACTACATTTCACTCCTTAAGATAGAACAACTAGACAAAAAAAAATCAGAAAGTCTATAGAAGATCAGAATAATATCAGCCATCTTGAGTTAGTCAACATCAATAGAATACACCCAGCAACTGCAAAGTATGCATTCTTCTTAAGTGCACATGGAACATTCACTAATATAGTTGATATGTTAGGCCCTAAAATGAGTCTGAATAAACTTCAAAAGATTGCAATATTCCTGAGTATATTCTCTGGCCACAATGAATGTAAATTAGAAATAAATAACAAGATGTCTAAAAGAGTCTGAAATATTTGGAAATTAATGGATTTTAAATAATAGGTAGATCAAAGGTGAAGCTATGGGAATTATTAGAAAACATATTTAAATGCATAATAATTTAAGTATAATACATAAGCATTTGTGGGATAAGATGGCAAATTTTGTTTTCTTCCTTGAGGGAGGAACTGGTACAGCACTTGCCCTTTTTCTGTAAACAATTTGAAAACCGGACCAAATATATGAAACAATTGTTTTTAAACATTGGCCAACAGATAGCACAGGACTGTCTTTCCTTATAATTGAGTTAAATTCTATCAGTTAGAAGGAAATAAAAGGCACAATGATCAAAGACTTCTCTTCAAAAACAATGCAAATCCAAAAGTAATTAAATAATATTTTTAAATCACTTAAAGAATTTTACAACCTGTAAACTAGCAAAGTATTTTCAAAAAAAGCAGGCAGATAAAAACTTCTTTAAACAAACAAAAACTGGAAGAAATTTGTTGCCAGCAGATTTTTCACCAGAAGAAATATTAAACAAAATTTTTCAGGCTGAAGGAAATGATACCAGATGAAAACCTGTAGGTATGCAAAGGAATAAAGACTGCCAGAAATGGTAAATATGCAGGAAATACAGAATTTTTTTTTCCTGTGGTAAAATATACATAACATAAAATTTACCTTTATAACAATCTTCAGGTGTGCAGCTGGTTGATGTTAAGTGCATTCACATTTTTGTGCAACCATTATCATCATCTACCTCCAGAACTTTTCATTTTCCACGAAATTCACTTTTTTGTTTAGCTTTTATATTTCACTTTTAAAAAATATACTATTTAACTCAAGAAAATGACAGTGTATTTTGTGATTTAAATATACATGTGGAAGTAAATATATGACAACACTAGTACCAGGTGAAGGGAGATGTAAGTTTACAGTTGCCATGTCTTTACAACATAAATATGGCACACAGTACCATATTATTTGAATGTTGAATGAATCATTTAAACTAGTAACTTAAAAAAGCATATTGTGAAAAAGTACATATAGTAAACTGTAATGGAACTACTCGAAATATAAAACAAATAGATACAGCTAATAAACCAACAGCAGAAATGAAATGGAATACTAAAAAATACTCAGATGATCCAGAAGAAGCAAAACAGAAAAAAAAAAAAAAAAAGCACAAAGAACAAAAGGAACAGATAGAAACTAATTGCAAGTTTGGACTTAAATGCAATCTTATCAATAATTGCATTAATTCCAATGTTTTAAATACTCCTGGGGCGCCTGGGTGGTTCAGCCTGTTAAGCATCTGCGTTTGGCTCAGGTCATGATCTCAGGGTCCTGGGATCGAGCCCCACATGGGGGGGGGGGCGGCCTGCTCAGCGGGGAGTTGGCTTCTCCCCTCCTTTTGTCCCTCCTCCTCGTCTCTCTCTCTCTCTCTCTCTCTCAGATAAATAGATAAAATCTTAAAAAAAAAAAAAAAAGAATTGCCATCAAAGGAAGTGAGCAGGCTGGTGGAGGAGATTTACCCACAAATACTCAGGGTTGCTTGTGTGGAAGGAAGGAAAGCAGAAAGAGGTGCATAGGGAACAGTGGAGCTCCCCAATTTTGGAGAAGGTATGGCTGACATACGGCCTCTTTGCTGTTCCTTGTGTTCTTGGGGATGACATTTCTGGGATGAATCAAGCTCCCACCGCATTAAACTATCCACGGGAGATAAAACACTTAGTACGAAGTTGGCCTTTCCCGGGTTTCTACCTTGGCACTAATTTAACACCTTGGTCCTTTCTAGCAAGGTTATTTTTTATTTACGTTTTCGATTTCCTCTGCATTTCAGTGATAGTTGTCTTGGCACACAGTCCCAGCTGCAGACAGCCTTTATTTTTAGGCTTCCCTATTCAGAAAGAGTGGTCCCTGTTTAGGGATTTTGCTGTCATTCTAAGCTTTCCGTGGAGCTACGACCCTGCAGCTTTCTTCAAATTCAAGTCACTGGGGAGGCCTTTTGAAATGCCGAAAAGACAAGACAACATTTTGTACAAAAGAGAAATAGCAACCAAAAAGAGATTCCAGAACCAAGTAGACACCAGAAAAAGGACAGGGAAGTAAAGACAGTGACAGGAGCCAAGAGGACAAAAGACAATACATCAAATCCTTAATAAGCCAGCCAGAAGCATCAAGACCAAGGGCAATAACAGAGCTAGAGGTTCGCAAACAGGGAAGGAAATTCTTGTTTCATAATTCCCAAAAGTACCACCCAGGGTACTGCAGGTCATAAAAGTGCTTCCTATTGTTAAAACAAGGAAGTTATTCTCTGGTCCACAGTATTTGTGAGCTGGTTCATTTTGAGGACACTCCTTGAAACTCTTTCAGGTTATAGATCTTCAAAGGGGCAAGTACAGTTTTTGAGTGAAACCATCTTACATGGAACCTATGTTTAAAAAAAAAGGAATGGTAGGCTCAGGTAATGTGCCTCGATGCATTTGTCTAAGTATTGCCATATTTTGTGAAAGTTGTTAGATTCCCTTTTCCTGATACTTAGCAATCCTGGCTGTGACGCAGGCTGGATGGGCCAATATGCTGTAAAGCGACTGGGGCGGCGCAGGAAGGTGCAGGTCAGGGCATGTTAACTGGCCTTGACCTAGGGATGTGAGGACACAGTCCCAGAGAGGCCGCCTTGCGTAAGAGCTGCTGGAGGGAGCGTAAGAGCAGCGGGGCCAGGACAGGATGCAGAAAGTAACTTACACTGACAGGGCAAACCTGGGTGGGCAAAGTCCCAGCTGGCCTCCACGGCTGCGGCCCCCAGTGAGCCTCCCTTGATCCTGGGAGAGGTGGAGAATGATTGTTCCATCATTTCTTAAAAATAACAGTATTTTAGTCTAAGTGACACCAGCCATCTGGGGTGATTCCCAAGAAAGGTGGAAAGCCCACCTTTGTGCCTCTCTTCATCATTTCAGCTCACTCAGAGCAGTACCTCCCGCCCCCCACACACACATTCACCCTGGCACTGGCCTCTGCTCCCCGTGGGCAGTAGCTGTGGGGTCACAAGGACCCCCAGGGTCCAGTCCCTGCCTCAACTCCCACAAGCCCTGCCTTGTCTCTTCGCTGCCATCTATGTGTTTTTGACACTAGGTACAGTTTCAGATGGCCTGCTCATGGGCCCACAGTTTGCTTTCTCCCCTTCCATTTCTGCTGATTGTCCAAAAGCTGTTCACTGGTCCTCCTGACTTGCTCTGATTTCCTGTATTTATTTCTGTTCTTTTGATTCTTCTCTGTTAACCCATTTTCTTGATTTTTAAAAAAGATTTTATTTATTTATTCATGAGAGAGGCAGAGACACAGACAGAGGGAGAAACAGCCTCCTCATGGGGAGCCTGATGTGGGACTCGATCCCAGGACCCCAGGGTCATGACCTGATGCTCCACCACTGAGCCCCCCAGGTGTCCCTCCTTGATGTCTTATAATGTGTTCAAGTGCTTCTCTTGACCTCCACGTTGGCCTGTCCCTGGATGTCCTGTTGTAATTAGTGGTTGGATGAAAGAAGCTAACCAACCAATACTTGAAATTCATAAAAACTTTGAAGTGACAAAAATCTTGCATTTTTTCTTCAACATGTTCCCAAAGATTTGACTGTCTTTCCTTACACAGGGACATCAGTGGCATCACTAAATGATGAATAAGTTCCGGGGGTTGTTTGATCATCATGAGTCAAGTCCTCCATTCAGATCCAGGTAGTCACTGGTTCCTACTTGTGAACTGGTGTTAGTTTTACCTCTTTTGCCAGTATCAGCAAGAATTTTGGAGATGAACCATAATCACTATGAGATGCAGCCTTGGAATAAACTAGGTTTATATCCTAGCTTTACTGTAATTTTGATCAAGATAACAATAATAATACCTCTTCCCTACTCTTATCCCAGGGCTTGGTACATACAAACTGCTCAGCATGTATTACTATGAGAGCAATGAGTGAAAACGTGTCAAATATCGCCAAGATTTAGACTGACTTTTAGAAAGATCTTCCATAGCAGATGCCTGGGCTTCTCATTTTCTCCTGTCTACGGCATTCTCTCTAACCCAGAGCAATGAATTCGTATCCTCTGTTGGCTGTGCTGCTCTCTAGAATGCCTGTGTCCACACTTCTGGCTTCCTAGAAATACTATCCCTTCCAACAGTCCCTGCTGACAGGTCCTATCTGGTATCAGGTCCTATCAGGTCCCTGCCCATCAGATGCTTGCTTTCTATGACACATGGACTAGAAGCAGGTCTCCCACAGTCCATCAGCTGGTCTTAGGAACCACTTGAAAAGGTTCCATCCTAAACATGACAAGGCTCTGGCTGAGCCATTCATTCCTCATCACCAAAGACCATCAGGAACAAGTTCAATAGGAAAATGGCACTCGCTTCCTTTACTATCTTCATCTTTTGATGTGCCTCATGCTCCTTGGGATAGGGGGACTCATGCTGTCCTGGCGTGCAGCTCTTCCTTGGCTCTTAGAGCACTTGCCACTTGACATTGTAATTGTTTCTTTTCAGCATGTCTCTCCTTCAAGATGTGAAGCTTTATAAAAACACAGAAAACGTATGTCCCTCTGGACTGTTTTTACATTCCTGATTTCTAGCCCAGGGGTCAGCAGTCTTGGGCGGTGGGCAAGAGCTTGATCTAGAGCTGGGCTGCTTGGTTCAATTTATAATTCCACCTCTACTATCTGTGTGAATGTAGGCAAGTTACTTAAGGGACTTGTGCTTCAGCTTCCTTGCCTGAACAATAGGTCTTTTAATAATGGTGCTTGCTTCTTAGGGAAGATTAAATAAGTTAATATGCATAAAGCACTTAAGATAGTGCTCAGCACAGAGCAAATAGCTATTAAAGTAGGTGCTCAATAAATATTTGATGGATTAATAAATGCCACAGTAGGTCCAGTCATCAGCATTCTGTGGACATCCTATAATCAATCTGAATAATTCGGGCTGTCTTGAGAGACCCTTGATTTTTTTCACACATGTTTTTCATTTAGCCTTTTAGGCATTATTGTATTTGTGTCACATCCACTTGTCTAAACATTTAAGGAAGCAAAACAGTGCTACCTAGTTTTAAATACCATTATAATTTGACTTTATGGATTTCTAGAACCTCATATACAAGGTGTCTGATTGCTTCATCTGAGGTTTTATATGGCTGATCGAATCCATTTATTTACTAGAAATGTGGTCATGTGGTGTGTGAAGAAGGATGCTAGACCGATGTGTGCGTGTTTGTGCCCGTGTGTATTCATCTGTGTGTGTGTTGTGGGGGTGGAGCTGGCAATGCCAAACATGAATGAGATGAAGCTTCTGCTCTATGGAATCTTGAAATTTAATAACAGAGATAACCATGCAAACATCTAACTAAATCACAAAGCCTAGTCCTCTGAGAGCTTGTGAATCTCTGCATCCTGCTCTGGGAAAGCATAAGCTCTGTGCCTATGATTCTACCCAGACGGGCATCTGAGCTGGAATGTAGGCTCCTAACAGGCCACGTTATCAGCTGGTACAATGCACTACATCTCTGAGCACCCAAATGACATGTTGCCCTAGTAGCACACTGTGAAAGGAATATTGTTTTTTTTCCGCGAAAGGAACAAACGTGGTGCCATGAAGTGACTGAAAAAGATAAGTCCCTAAGTGAAAAGACTTCTCCTAAAAGGACTTCCTAAGAAACAATTTAAAGTATTTAAATAAACAACCTAAACAAATAGAGCATGGTGACTGGGGAGAGTTTAAGAGTGTGCCCCTCCTGTCTTCTCCCGTCATGGTTCTATTGACCTTTAGTGAGTCACTTCTTGGGTTATTTATTTCCACCCCCATTTTAGTGTAATATTAAGAGGATTCCCAGAGGGGAGACTACAGAAGTCTGTCAGCAGCAGGGTCTACTCTGGCAGGAAAACTATTCTATAAAAGAGAAGAGGAATGGATTTCCTTTCCCTATAGTTCAGTATTTTCTTCCTCCACACATTGGCTGAATTCCTCTATCCTACTTCCTCACAAGGGTCGGGGTTGGGTTGCCCCACTCTCAGCTCTCTTCATTATGATTATCAGGGTTAAGGCCGTGTCGCTAATCCTCACAGGTGGACGGGCCTCGGCCTGAATGGATGAGGAAGGTCACCATGGAAACATCTTTCCCCAGAGCGAAGCTGTGTGCCCCGCTGCCCAGCCACCTCCTGTCTGCCCTCCGAGTCGCCCTGGAGGAAGCCACCAACTTGGCATCTCCTACAGGACCACGGGCTTCACAAAAGCCATTAAAAGTCCGTGCCAAGGAGACATTCCTCGGACTCAAGGTGGTAATACCTCTGGGTTGAGTGGCTGATGTAGGCAGTTAGCCCTTAGCGCCGTCGAGGAAATGCATACGGGAAACACAACCTGTGGGTTTTCAGCTCCCAGTCACCGCAGGATCCTGGGGCCGCTGGAGATGTGCCCTGGCTGGGGGCAAAGGTCCCCGCTGGGCCGTAAGCAAAACCCCTGCTCGGCCCCCTTCCACAAAGGGCCCCCCCAGGGCTGCTGTGACCTGTCCACCTGCAGCACACAGGGCTGGGGCGCGGTCTCCGCCGGGGGTTCTCAGGCGGTTGCAATGAAAAAGCACGCAAGGGAGGCTGTGTCCCCGGATCCCACCTGGGGCTGCAACGTCTCACCTCGCCTCCCACGAGGAGGCAGGAGGGAGTGTATCCTGGAGGGGAAATCAGGTCTGCGCCTGGAGGTCACACGCTTCGCCCACCCCACCGGGCACGACAGACAGCACCGCGCGCTCGGCAGCCCCAGTCCATAGGAAAAAGGGTAAGACATCTTACAGCGAATTCAATCAATCTCTCTTTTTTTGAGATGTTATTTATTTATTCATGAGAGACAGAGAGAGGCAGAGACACAGGCAGAGGGAGAAGCAGGATGCAGGGAGCCTGATGTGGGACTCGATGCCAGGACCCCGGATATGACCTGAGCCAAAGTCAGACGCTCAACCGCTGAGCCTCCCAGGTGCCCCGATCTGTTTTTAGTAAAGTGTTCTCATTTTTGAACATTTGCTTCTTCTATTTACTTATAATTTAAACTCTGAAATATACCATACATGGTGCAATGGACTGAAATGCGTAACCCTTCCCCCATATTCCTATGTTGAGGTCTTAACCGCCAATGTGACAGTGTTTGGAGATACGGCCTTTTAAAAAGGTAATTAAGGTTAAACAAGGTCACAAGGGCTTATTCCAATAGGACTAGTGTCCTTACAAGAAGATGAAGAGATCGGAGAAAAGGCCATGTGAGGACACATGGAGAAGTCAGCCCTCCACAAGCCAAAGGGACAGGCCTCTGGAGAATATTGTTGGTACCCTGATTTTGGACTTCCAGCCTCTCAAATTGCAAGAAAATAATTCCCAATTGCTTAAGCCATCCTATTCTGGTATTTTGTTATGGCAGCCCTACCAGACCTTTACATACAGAGAACACAAATCTTAACTGTACGGTTTGACAGATGTTTACAGATTTCTTTACTCATGAAATCACTGCAGATCAAGAAATAGACTATTTTAAGTACCTAAGGAAAGGCTAATGTTCCTTCCCACTCACTTCTGTAGCTTGTGCCCGTGTTTTCCAAGCTGCCTGCCTACAGAGAGGGTGTGCTTAGGTCTATCCTCTGGGATGGGGTGGGCCTCTGTCATGGGCGAAAGAGTTGATTCCAGGGATCAGAGTTAGCAAGGCACTGGGCTCAAGATTTAAAGCAACATTCTTTAAGCTGTTTTACAAATGATAAAGATGATATACTCTTCATCTGATTTCTCTGTGTATCTTCAACTATTTCTGAATTGGAGAGGGAAGAGGGTTCCTTGAATGCCTTAAAACCTAGCATCTTGGTGCTTAGATGGGTATAATTCCATCAATAATGGGTGCTTAAATTCCAAGTTTGGGGTTTTGAAGGAATACCTTACTGTTTTTATGATGAAATGTTTCAATCAAAACCAGATACTGATATAAGGAACCTACCATCTGCTTTCAATAGATTGAGACAATTTACTGTATACCTCTGAAAGACATTTTAATTTAAACTACTCTAGGAAATCACAGTTTCTTTTATTATGCTTGGAGTCTAAAGGCTTTGGGTCTTGCAAACAAAGAGTGCCCCTAGCTGAATCAAATAAAAAACACAACACAAAACTCCCATAATTGCCGATTCCATTTCTATATCTAATGTAGTTTCCATCGTGTTGCATGTCATTTGTTAATCTGATTAAATGTCCCAAGGCTTAAATTAGTAAACGCTAAAACTTCTCACTTTCTTCAAAATGTGATTGAGGATCCCGTCTTGACTTGGATTAGACCCCTGATGAAGAAATTGGGAATGACTGGAAGTTTCAGCAGATTTGAGACTGGCCTGCATGACTAGTGTCTTTTGTCTCAATTCCCAGCCAACAGGGAGGAATGGTTTTGAGATCCATGTATGTACTTATCAATCACTATAATGATACATGTAGGAGGATCAAGTGGTGAACCAACCCTTGAAGATGGGGCAGCTATTCCAAGTGGTTACAGAAAATCTGAATAGATTTGAGAGGGGATGAGCAGCATAAACGCAAAGAATTGCTGAATGAATTTAGAAGGAACGAAGCTATTATTCCGCATGAAGAATCCTGTGTCCAGAGGGAATATGCTCAACAAATGAGAAAATTGGGACTGTAAGGGAAGACAGACTAATTGAACCATATTAAAGGTAAGGCAGCAGAAGATTAAATTCAGGGTGGGTTTTGTTATTTTGGGGGGATTATCCGTTCTAGGGTGGCGAAGGTAAACTTCACCTGGTGGATGGTTTTGAACATTAAGAACTTAATGACTCCCTATGCTTACCCTAGAGATCTCAAAAGGATGTTGGAAAATCAAATGGCATGGCCTGGAGAGTGAAATTGAGAGATCATGAAAACAGAGAAGAAATTAGTCTTCTAAATCCTGCAAATGATAAGAGCCTTACATAAAATAGAAAATAAAAGAGACCAAATTAAGAAACAGGTAAAACTGTTAAAGGGTGCATACCTTGGTTACCTGTGCAATCATCTGTTAACTCTGGATTTATCAAGGTGAATGAGAGACCACATGTATTTCTGTACCAAGAAACCCCAGGCTATAGCTGCTGAAGAACTTAAAACCCATCCTAGTGTCTGAGGAAGATGCTTCTGCTGAGACATAGCAGTAATTGTAGAGAAATAAATATGGACTCTAATTTCTTTAAAAAATTAACTTACAAGGGGAAGATAATTGGATTTTATACTTTAACTCTTTGGACTCCACTTGCAAAGAAATTTAACTTTTTGAATTTAGTTTCTTCCAGGGTACTTCATAAGAGAAGTAGACCTAAATTTGTATATTTCTTCTTTGGTCTTAGTGTTGGAGAATCTCTGTGTTGCCATTTAATTTTACTGCAGAAGATCTATGTTGAACATTTGGGCTAGAAAGAACTTGAAATAGGAGATGACATAAGATGTGATTAGGGTATGGTGTGATTTGGAGCTACTTTATTCAGTGAATCTGACCCATTGTAGACCCTTCTTGGATATAAAGTCAGCTATCCCTTTAGTGTTCACAGGAAAATGCCTACATGAGCTATGGTTGCTGTTAGGGTTAGGCCTTTGAACTTGGACTGAATTATACCACCAGCTTTCCTAGTTTTTGCAGACAGCAGATCATGGGACTTCTCAATCTCCAAAATCACATGAGCCAATTCCTAGAATAAATATCCTGTAATAAATCCCTAAACAAATATGTATATGTAGCCTATTCTGTTTCTCTGGAGAACCTTAACACATGATCTGAACTCAGAGTGGTACTTTTAACTTACAATACACTGGAACTTTATTAAAACAAATTGGGCTTTGAACTCCCTGGAAAATAAAACTTTTGTTATGGGGCCTTTTATATTAGGATAGGGTACCAGGAGAAAAATGAATAATTTCATAATCTCTTAGGACATCTTGCCTAAGTTTATGCAAAAAAGTTTACCCGATTTTACCTGCCAGTAACAGTATATAAAGTGCGTGATTTTAACACCCCTGGTCAAAATAGGCTGTTATCACTGTTTTACATTTCTTTTCACTCAGGATAAGCTACATCATCCAAGTAACAAACAGCTACAAAATCACTTACAACTTAGGTTTCTATCTTGCTCAAACTACATACCTTTTGTGGGCTGACTGGGCACTCTGCTGTGTGTCATCCTTCCTGGAATCTTACCCAGGGGATGTAGAGAGTTTTGCATGATCAATTAAATGTCTTGGCCTAGAAGTAAAAAATACCACTTAGTGTTTATGATCACATTTGTCATAAGTAATGCGTGAAGCCAATCACAAGCAAATCTACCATGGGCTTCCTTATAAGAAAGAGAGCTAGAAAATACTTCATAATCAGTATTAGAATTGTTACAAATTTCACAGATTTCATAGCTGAGAAATGACAAATTGCTTTGTTTTACATTCATATTACGAAAGAGGTTGAGACCTTTTTCTCTGTGAAACTTTTGTTCGCTCTTTTGTTCTATATATTAAACTGAGTATGTTGGCACAGTCCAGTAAGAAAAGTTGACTGAGGAATTTAAGTTGTTCCCAAGTCAACATCAAGAATTTGCCATTCTCCCACCTTGCCCAAGAAATTCCATCTAGGGAAATATCCTGAAGGATAGGGATGGCTTGATCTGCAACACACTATAAGCAACACATCTTCGAATTGCTTCTCTAGGTGCATTGACTACTGACAGTGTTTGGTAACCTATGACTGATTTATGTTTACATCAATATAACATCAGTCATTCTATGTTACTCACTCTGCCAAAGATACCGTTTCTTCCAAGCTGTGTTTGTTAGGCCTCTTTCAATTGAGAGTGACTGAACTCTAATTCAACCTGGTTTAATAAAACAAAAACGTATGGCCTCAAGTAAAAATTAAGGGTGTTTCCTAGGTTTAGGCATGGCTGGATATTTGTGGTCAAATGACATCATCAGAATTCTCTCTTCTTTCCATCTCCTATGTTTGCTTTTCTCATGTTGATTCTTATAGTTTTTCTCCACATGGCTCCAAAGAGAAACCTTCAGCTTATAGAGAAGCTTCCAAACCTGTATCATCTTCGGAACTAGGAATTGCAGAGTGTAGGAAAAGACCTTCCTTTCTCCACATTCTTATCAATTCTCAAAAAGACAAAGCTTAAACTTGCTTGAAGAATATAACCACAGGACTAACCTCTCTCTTTAGGGGCCTGGGGTATACTGATTGGCTAATATTGGTTATAATAAAATTTGTATATTGGCATTCTAACTCCTAGTACCTCAGCATATGATTGTACTTCTTGGACTAGTTTTTTTAGGGAAGTTAAAGTCATTAGGGTCGGTTCTAATCCAATTTGACTGACATTCGTATAAAAAGAGGAAATTTAGACACATCCAGAGGGGAAGACCATGTGAAGGCACAGGGAAGAGGCCATCTGCAACCCTAGGAGTGAGGCCTAAAAAGAAACTAACCCTGCTGATACATAGATCTCAGACTTCCTGCCTTCAGAAGTATGAGAAAATAAATTTCTATCATTTAAGCCACTCAGTCTTGGGTACTTGGTCATGCAGCCCTAGCAGTCTAATTCACATTCCCAGTCCTGTGGTGTGAAAGGATAGATGGGGCTCTTTGATTGCCCACCCACTGAAAACTCCAGAATAGGAGACAGGCAGTCCTCAGGAGGAAAGGAGAGGTCCCAAGACCCAAAAACGGAGACTGGTGCTGGGCACACCATGGTTGCTGATGTTCCCACAGATGGAGGGTAACCAATCTGCCTTGACCCAAAGGTCATGATTTCACAGTAGCATTCTGGAAAAAAAGAGTTTATTGTTTCTGATAGATGTTTCATCAAGATGGTTTAAAAATTTTTGGATCTCTGCTTCAACCACCACAATTTGGTATAGGTTGGAACGGCAGGAGGGCATAGTGCTTACAAGGCTTTTGGATCAATCATGTCTGAATTTGGATACTGAAGCCATCTATTTACTACTAAGATTACTCAGAACTTTTTGAATCTATGTTTTGTCATTTATGAAATGGAGATAAAGAGAGTACTTTTCTCCTACAGTTGTTGTGAGGAATTGTTATTTAAGTTAATTCATGTAAAACTCTTAACACAATGTCAAATACGGTAATAGAAATAGGAGATACTGCCTACTGTTGTTTGCATTATATCTACTCTTACTGTTGCTACATATAGATTGTTCCACACACTAAAATGGCCTGATTACATATAAGCCAGTCAGAGTTCTGAATTTTAGCTTAACCTTACCATTGACATGCAAATGAAGGTGATAGATATAAAACCTCTGAAGCTCATTCTAAAGCATTTTTTGGGAAGATAATAGAAATCATACTTGCCACATTCCACACATCTCAGTGTTAAATATCTTGAATTTGAGGTGCCCATGTGATAACAAAATGGAGATAATCCAGTTTACAGCTAGAGCCTAAGAACAGAGGTCGGGATAGTTGATATTAATTCAGGAGTCATTTGTTTATGCCAGAGATGGTGGTTTAGCAAACTTGAGGAAGGCATTTTTTTCTCCCTCCAAAGTAGGTTAAACAAATAAATGAGCTACCATTTATTATTGTCAGGGAGGAAGAACTACTTCAGCCCTGTGGTCCTTCTAGCTGGACTTAGAATCAGATTGACGTGAGGCAGATGAACAGGAGAAAAATCAAGTTTAACAGGTGTATGTGTGAGGTGTCTGTGTGTTTCAGTTGGTTAAGCATCTGACTCTTGATTTTGGCTCAGGTCATGATCTCAGGGTCATGAGATGGAGCCCCATGTAGGACTCTGCTCTGGGCCTGGAGCCTGCTTAAAGTTCTCTCTCCCTCTCTCTGTGCCCCTCCCCACTCCTCTTAAAATAAATAAATAAACGAATGGATAAAAATAATCTTTATGCCAAACTGCCTTTCTTGGGTCAGCCTACCCTGGGCCCTATATTCTCATCCTACATTCAATAAATAAATGGGTTACTATTTAATATTATATTACATTAAAAAAAGAGACTGGGTAGACTGGGTGGCTTTTCTTAATACATCAGATGATCTGAGCACAGGGCTTGGCATTTTCATATGGCAAATCTCAAAGGGAACTAAGGAGTAGCTGCTCTTTTTGGTCATGAATCCAACTCCTCACTCAGGTTGGCATGTGCATATATTCCCCATTAATTTGGGCCACCTCCCTACTTTCTGGGGGCAGGTGAGTGAGACCCTGTTGAAAATGACAGTTGAGGACAGAGGTGTGGGTGAGATTGCCACATGGATGAAGAAGGAAGAGGGTCCCATTGTGGGAGTAGGGAGAGTCAGCCCAGAAACTGAACCCTTAGTAAAAATGTCTAACCAGTTAGTAAGAAGCTAGTCAGTTAGGACACTGGAAGAGAGCGGTTGTCCTCACGCTCAACATGGCAGATAGTGTTAATTAGAGGAGGGGTGGTCAGACGGTGTCATATCCCCTGAAGTGTTTAGTGGGCAGATTGAAAAGCATCTCCTAGTTTCGTCACTTAGCCCACTAATGCCATACACTGAAGGATGTAGTTGCATTCTTACGAATGGGCAGAAATCTACAATGGACAGAGGAAATGAAGAAGGCCTTCCTTTTCTTTTTAAAAATCTTTCATCTAATGGAGTGATAGCTACATGAGGTTTTATGGGAGGTTTATAACTATTATTATACAATAAAATAAAAAAGTGTTTATTGACCAAATGAAAAGTAGTTCAAGTAGGAGATGCAGCAAATAGAGCAAAGGGAGAAACAACTGATGGAGCCTGGTTCTAGCCAGCTGAGACCAAAGAAGAACATTTCAGAGACCAGGCCATTCTTCTCTCTACTGCTCTAATCTTAGGATGCATGGTGCTTGTATATGTGATTTTGAAGACTTGCCAGTGTTGAAGTGAATGTCCCATAAGTCTACGGTGCTCAAAAAGTTTAAAATTAATTTCATTAATTGATCCTACCCATTGTCAAACATATTTCTATTATTATATTCTCTCTCCTAATTACTTAGTGTCCCAAATTAGAAGTCTGGAAGTTAGTTTACATTTCTTTTTCATCGCTAGTCAATTCTGCTCACCTTTCTTGCCACCTCTTACCCAATCAGACACAAGTTCTATTGATTCTTCTCTATGTTCGTCTTTTTTCTTAGTCACAGTTCTCTGTTTTGTGATATCCACTGAACTGGAGGCTCTTTGAGGATGAGGCCTGTTCTTTATGTTTTTCCTCATTTCAACTCCTAAAAGTATATATAAAACATATTATAAATGTTTGCTAAGTTTTATGGAGATGAACTAAATGATCTCCCAGTTTCATGTCCTGCTGCCCCTAAGTCTTATACTCCTGTCAGACCACACAGCCTAGTCTTCCTCCAATTCCCTTAACTATTACATGTTTCCTTGTGTTACTTCTGTCCAGGATGCTCTTCACAGTACATTATCTGCCTGGAAAGCGGACCAAGTTTCTGAAAAGTTAGTAGAAAAATTAGTGCCTCTGTGAAATTGCCCTGTAGTACCCTACTTTTGTGCAGGTCTTGGAGCACAATGCTAATTGCATTTCTTTTTCTATCTAACACATGACAAAGTATTTCTCAACCTCACTGGTTTGCCAGGGCCATAGAATGTGAGTGGAAAAACTGTGGACACTCTTAGCCTTAGTCCATAAATTCCTGCCTATTGTCATCCTCCATACTACTTTCTACTTTCAGGTAGTTAGGTAAAAAAACCCATTAAGGGGATCTTAGTAGCTGTGTATTGAAGATGGTAGAGCTATTGTAAAAAGGGAACCCAGGTTCCCGAGTTGTTGGTTGGAGGAGAGCTGCCCAACCAGCCTCTCCTGCCTGGGACCATTGTGAAAATGAAAAATAAACTTTTATTGTGTTAAACCACTGAGAGTTTATCCAGTACAGCCACTATAGGGGAGTACCATTTGCTACCCCAAAATATGTCTCTTTGATGTAAGGATTATTTTAGATTGCTCATCATTATTTTTTAAGATCTTATTTATTTATTTGACAGAGAGAGAGAGAGAGAGAGAGAGAGAGCACAAGCAGAGGGAGTGGCAGGCAGAGGGAGAAGGAGAAGTAGGCTTCCCCCGCCGCCCGCCCCTGCCCCAAGCAGGGAGTCCGATGTGGGGCTGGATCCCAGGACCTGAGCTGAAGGCAGATGCTTAACTGATGGAGCCACCCAGGTGCCCTATGCTGATTATTTTTTAAGAAACTGCAAACTTAGGAACTCTGAAAACCAAGTAGAAGTTACCTTTTTATAAGAGACTTTTACATGGCTAAGGAAAAATCTCTATTTGTAAGGGCGTCTCCCTTGCTGTACCAGGAAAAGGGAGATGATGCAATCTTTAGGAACTCTTAGCAATGGGGAAAGCAAGGACTTCGATGTGCATGGCAGGCAACCTTACCCTTGTTTTACTGTGCTCTTCTGGGTGACCTCTCATAGCTCACTCTTCGCCCCCAATGTCTTGTTTGGTCTTTAGCTGAAGATGGTTTTAAAGTTATGGCTTTGGCCACTTCAGAGACTTACTACATTTTTCTGGGTCTCTCCCAGGTATATGTGTTACTAAACTTTTGTTTGTTTTTCTTCTGTTAATCTGTTGATATCAGTGTGATTATTAGACTAGCCAAGGAACTATAAAGGAAGAAAAATCTTTTCTGTCCCTACAGCTTTGGCAACTGGGATGGGATCTTCACTGGTTGAACATGACCGGCCATGGGGCTGCTGCAGCCAAGAGATCCTGGGACCTCAGTCTCCAGGATCTCGGCCTGTAGAATCCAGTGGAAGTGAGAGTTTTGTTTTTTGTTTTTTTTTTCTTTTCTAGCTTATCTGTAGATAATCGAAACAGGAGAAAATATTTGTGGAATTGGCTCCTTGGGTATAGTGACTCTGGTAAAGATTTGGTAACAAGTATTCTTGTTTCCTATTGTTGTTTTTCTTCCTGGAAATGGTCACCAGTTTCTGTTTTCTCCTCTATGACCTCTGAGAATATTCTCTCCGGTCTTTGCCAGTTGGAGGATGCATATTGATCTGAGGAGGAGCTGAAGAGACTTGGATCCAAACTTAGGAAATAAAAACAAGGTCGGGGGGAGGGAGACACATGTGATTCTCTTTGTTTAGAAAGCTGTTTAAAACTGGGCCTCTTATAATTAGTGCCTGTGCTTTCTTAGGCTGACTCTGGAAGCGACCTTTCTGGATCATGTGAGGCCTGCATCTCTGGCATTCTCCTTTGGGATGCCTCTTGCGTCCATGGTTAACTCATAAAAAGGCTTATTGGTTTGGGTCTCTATTAAGATGAATAGGTCCTAGTTATCAATGGCCGGATGATAGAATCTTTGGAGAAACTTCTAGATTGAAAAAGTTTTTTAGGCAAGCCATCAGAAACTCTTAACTTAGGAAACAAACTGAGGGGTATTGGAGGGGAAGTGGGTGGAGGGATGGGGTGACTGAGTTATAGGTATTGGGAAGGGCATTTGACGTATTGGGCACTGGGTACACCTGATGAATCACTAAATTCTAACCCTGAAACTAACCCTGAAACTAATAATCCACTATATGTTAAATAAATTGAATTTAAATAAAAAATTTTGAAAAAATATATTTTAAACAGAAATGATTTGACACACACACAAAACTTTTTAGAGTGCTCTCACCTAAACAATTGTCTTATAGGTGCTTATGGAAAGGCTAAATCAAAAAGAAATATAATGGTTAACCTGAAGGACTCTTTTAACAGCATGAAGGAACAGAAATTAGACAATTTTAGGACAAAAATTAACATTCCCATCCAGTGTAACTCCTCTCCTCAAAATTTGGCTCTGATGCAGGCAGACCAAGTCCCAGGACCCAGAGGCGTCAAGAACCAACCAAGAGAGTCCTTGGCTGTGCTCAGGATAGAAATGAAATACAAGCCAGCAGGAAGTGAGGTCAGAGATTATTGAAGATATAAAGAGAGCAGGTACAGACAAGGCATTGGGGAGACTCAGAAAGGAAAAGAAGAAATGAGTCTCATCTTTGCTTATGGTCTAGGGTTTTTACTGAGAGCAGTGATATGGTGGACATGTCCTCTCTGGCATCCAAGAACTGGTTGCACAAGGACAGGTGCTCAGGTGTCCTTTGTAAGTCACTTATGCCCTGGGGCCATGGGTCTTGGTGAGTCAGTGGTCTTGGAAAATATACATTAGGACCTGGCCTGGTCACTCCTTAGATGTTATCTATTGTGCCGGAAGACTCCGAAGGAATCATTCACTTGACCTGTACCAGGAGGACATACATTAAGACCTGTGTGAGGTTGGAGTGCAGGTTCTAGCAAGAGGAGAAGCAGGAAAGAGAGCAAAGGAAAAGAAAAGCCCTTTTTTTTTTTTTTTTTAATGGGTTCCCTTCAGTTTCCTTGTCTTGGTTCCATCTGCCTATTTTAACTTCCCTTCCCCTAAAAGATGTGTAGAGAGCACTCCAGCCTGATCGCCAGGTCCAGGTACACAGGTTGCTCCTGTAAAGGAGCCAGGAAGTGAATTTAACAGAAGCACCTGAGACTGGTAGCAGTTGGCTCTGCTGTTACTTCCAATCTGCCCTGCTGTCCAGGGCTCTGTACCCAGGCTCTGCCTCCTTCAGGCCTTCCCATACATACTTTGTGGAAGTATTCTGGACCCCACCACAAAGAACTCAGGTCCCTTGGATTTCAACAGTTCTAAATTATAAAGACCTTTTGTTGGAAATCTCCTTGATAACAAAGAGTTTAAACTGAGTTGGAAACGGGGTCAGTCCCTTGATGTTCAGGCTATAATCCTGTACTTCGGGGAATGGAAAACAATTGTTTTGTCTTGCAGATCTTTACAAAACCAAACATGTGGTTCTAGAAGCAGTTCGAAGCTCATCTATCTTACCAGTTTCAAATCTCCCTCCATTTATCTCAAAATGCTAGTAGGTATTATATAATATCAGAATATTGGGAACAGAATTGTTTTTCAGTTAAGGAAAGGAAAAATTTAAAGAGTAATTACCCTAGACCTCTAATAATAGACAAATATACCCCAAAACTCCTGGAAGAAAACCAGTATATTTCCTCTGTGCCTTTGTGATATATCTATTTTCTACCCCCTTTGCTGTACGACCTCAGAGCCATTCCTTGAAATGCAAACATTAGGGAGATGTTTCTTATTAAAAAAAAAAAAAAAGGCAAGGGAGCAGGAAGGTATTTGGAAATGAGGCTAATGAAAAATCTCAGGTTTCTTCTCCACAAATATTCATAGAAAAAGCTTTAGCCATTTGAGCAAGTGGACCTATTCCAACTGCCAAAACACACAAAATAATTGGATTCAACTGTTTTTTGTAAACTAGTGAGTTTTGTGTTGTGCCTAACTCATGGCTAAAATTTTAAGGTAATGACTGTTGCATCTGTCTGTATGTCTCCCTCCCTCCCTCCCTCTCTCTCTCTCTCTCTCTAGTGTGCATATATATACATCATGTGTATATATATATATGTGTGTGTATAATTAGATGTGTTATATTTTTCTACCTCTGGATTGAGTTGCCAAAGTTATTTTGTAAAGAGCTCTATTTAATTGGCTTCAAATTAAGTGCTTATAAATTAAATATTCCTAAAGTTCTCAGAAATCTAACAAACTGACCCAAACGTGTTTCATGTTTATGTGATCTGGAAATATATTTGGTATTAGAGCTAGCTTAAGTTTGTTGGTTTAATTAAAGTAGACGTGTCCTTGGAGTTATCAGCATTGAATGTAGTGCAGACATACAACTTTTATTCGGCCCAGGTTTACTGGTCTAATATGTTTATGTTACATCTCTGTTTCAAAGGTTGTCAGGAAGCTTGGGATGATGGTGGACTTCATCTAATGCCTCCTGAAGTTTTCATGGGCAGTCTAAATGTAATTTTTTGGAGCAAGTGATTTAGATAGATGTAAGTGGGAAAAGAGTTTTTAGGTGAACTTGTTAGCCATAATTATATTGTATGGTAGGTATGCTTAAAAATAGCTTTTGTTAACCTTAAAAGTTAAAGTGCCAGTTATTTTACCAGCAAAAGATGAGTTTATTCAGGAATAGCAGAGAACTGCAATCTGGGCCAAGCAAGCTGGAAGGAAACCATTGGCAAGTCTGCCAAAAAAGGGAGAGGAATGCTTTTTTAGAGGAGAGTGGGAAGTTGGGAAGGAGGTTATCCACCAAAAGTCCATTGGAGTAAATGGGGCTGGAGGTATAGTGGCTTTTCACTGGCCGGGTTGTGACCATTTCTCATTGGCTGGGCTATTGCTGGGGGTAAAGAAAGAGTGGAACCATCCCTCCTGCTGGATGGTTAGGTGGTATCTAAAGTAGCGTCCATGTCCTAGGTCTGGGTGGGTTTGCAGTTGAGAATGCGTGGTGAGGCAAGAGAGCTCCCCCTGCCGAACCTCCTAACCCAATTTTAGTGAGGTTTCTCTTAATTAATTTTCACATTTTTTTTGTTTTAATTGAGATCTCTTTTTGAAAGTACTGGTGATTGGTAGTCAGATTCTTTATATTAGTGGTTTTGTACCTCAGTGCCAGGAAGGACTTTTGATGGTTGTGTCCTCTGTCAGAAGGAAAGTTCTTAGCGGTTGGAAATCACTTAAGGTCACATTGGAGTAACAAGGAAGAGTAGGAGGGAGAACTCTCAGGTACTTCTTATCTAAAGTCTTTTTCTCAAGGTTGTAAGTATTGGGGGTCATCTTGAAACACTGAGCTAGCATCACCTTACTGGGTACATCTTTAAAAAAAATCAACAGGCAACAAAATATAAAACTTAAACTGGTTTTGCGAAACAGAAGAATAACATAACAATTCAAAATTGAATGATGGTCCTAAACCAAGTCTCTAGCTCTGAAAGTAACCAACTGAAATATTTATTGGCACTTATTCCAACATAGGGAAGAAAGGTTCTCCCTGTAAGGGCAAACCTGGGGTCCTGAAGGCTCTCAGAGCAACCGTGAAAGCAGAGTAGTGAATACAGCAAGAGCACACTGGAGGAACTAACTGAGTGTCTTGGGGAAGATACAATGTGGGTATAAATATGAAGCAATAGCTGATGAACTTCTGATAAGACAGCAAAATTCGAAAGACGGCTTAAAATAGTATTGCTATTTCAAAAGAACTATTTGGAAAAAAATGTGTTATTGATAATAGAGCCTGTAAGTTTGCAAATTCAGAGACCATAAATTTGGATAAGAATCCAAAGTCAGTTTAGAGTGTGGATGAGAGAAGATTTTCTTGTAAATTCAGAATCTTCTAAGCTTTCAGAAAAAAGCAAGTGAAAAAATTAACTTGTTTGGAGATCATGATGAGACCATGTCCAAAGCTCATAATCAAAACACAAAGTTTCTTGGGGCGCCTGGCTGGCTTGGTTGGTAGAAATACAGCTCTTGATCTTGGGGTTTTAAGCTCCACATTGGGTGCAGAGCTTACTTAAATAAAACACAAACACACAAAAGAAGAGGCTCTCCCTTTCACAAGGGCTTGGGAAACACAGAGAAGAGCCTGTCTTTCCATGAAGGAGAACCAGAAGCAACAGTGAGAAGAAGGCCTGGTCTGAACATCTTGGGAAAGCTGTCTCGTCAGATGTCATCTGCTTCAATTCCAGGAAGTCTTTACTTTCAGGTCACCAGATGGTGTGCAGGTTCTATCAGGGTTCGGTGCTTTCTTTACATGTGTCGTGTGAATCCAGTCTCTTCCCTGGAGCTTGGCAGCACAAAGTTTGGTTAGGACCTTTCCAGTGACATTGAAGTGTCTTTCTGGAGACGTCTTTTCCAACACACGATACTTCCAGGTTGCAAGGTGTGATGCTTGTCATCCTCTCCCAAGAGTGCCCTGTAAAAAGATTGCGCTACCAAAGCACGGCTATTTTTAATAGATGCAACTAGGCCTTCGTGCTAGTGAAGTACATCTCCTTTTATCAACTATGGATAAAAGGAGGCAGGGGCCAGGCATACTGGGTGTCCTGTGACCATCTCAAAGGCTGAGAATCTCTGTGTTCCAAAGGGGCGATTTTGACATTTAGAGGACAAATAGCAATGCTGTAGTCCAAGGTATGAAGGGTTTCTGCGAATTTTGCCAGCTGAGTCTTACTAATGCCATTAGTGCATTTGACTAACTCTGAGGATTGAGGATCGTATGAGCAGTGAAAGTGGTGTCAAAGTAGCATACTTGCCAAAGCACCTGACCAGGGCATGTGTTCCCTGATCACTCTGTAGTTTGAGAGGGGTTCCCAGGTGGGGATAATCTCTTCTAACAGAATTTTAGCTACAGAAGAAGTACTGGCTTGTCTAAAAGAAAAATCTTCAGTCCAGTTCAGTCCAGATAAAACATACAACCCATGACTAAAACATATCTATATCCATGAGATGAGGGGGAGCTGCATGGAATCTATATGCCAAACCTCAAATGGTCCATTGGACGATTTAAAAGACCCACCAGAAAATAAAATAAAATAAAATAAAATAAAATAAAATAAAATAAAATAAAATACCCACTGGTGTTATGGACAGGTTTCCCGGAGGTGTACTTTGGACAGGTGCACAAGCAAAGGGAGATAGTTTTTGTGGTCTTATTAACTTTTCCAACCAACACTGGTTCATGAATGTCATAATTTTGTCAGCAGACCAATGGCTTAATGCATGTACAGTTGTAAGTATTGAGGGAATATTAGGATTTCTGGTAAGGCTAGATTGTTATTTGGATAGGTCTTTATTTCTATTGAACCAACAGTTGCTAGATTTTCTAATGGTGTTTCTCCTTTCTGGGGCCAATTATTGGGCAGCTGTTGTCAATTTGTCCAAATTGTCATTGAAGAGAACATCCTCTTGTACTGTGTCAGAGGCTTGGCTGTTGGTTTCTGTGAGAGTAGCATTTTTTTAGTGGAAATATCAACGAGTTCGGTTACTCTGGCTTCTAGGAAGTTGAGTGTGGAATGCCCAAACCTTAATAATAGCTAGAGCCACTGGCAAAGGTAAAGTTTGGACATAGGAGCCATTTTAAATCTTATTCCCACTGAAGATAAGTAAATCTCATTTCCATAACATTCCAAAATTATGCGCTACCCAAAGGCATACTCACTATCAGTATAAATGTCAGCATTTTTCCCCTTGGCTAGAGTACCAGCCTGGGTAAGGGCATACAACTCAGCCTGTTGGGCTGCAGTAGCCAAGGGTATAGGTGCTGCATCAATGACTTCAAAGGAAGCTGTAATAGCATCCCCAGTATGATGCTTACCATTTTTATCTTTTAAATAAGAACCCTCAGTAAACCATGAAAAATCTGCATTGGTTAGAAAATTTTTTATAAATTGTCATGGAGAGTCAAAAGGTAATCTGTCAGTGTTAAGCATGTGTAAGGGATTTCATCTGGGTGCAAATGTAGCTCTGTTCTGAGATCAGATGCTCTAAGTATCTAATCTGAGCTTGAACAAACTGCAATTTTTTTTCAGGGACTTTATGTCCCTGTAAGGCCAAAAGTTTTAACAGATGGATGTTGCCTCCTGTGAATAGGTTTGAGAAGGGGAGCAGAGAAGCAAATCATCTAAGTGTTATAAAAAGGTAGATCCTGCAGAAAACTTTATGTCCTGAAAATTAGCTACTACATTTTATGAAAAATAAGGACCCCGTGGAGCCCCCGGGCATTACTGTCCGGGTGTATTTCTGTCCTTCCAGGTGAAAGCAAAAAAGATGTTGGCTATCCTTATCAACTGGAATACTAAAAATGCATATGGCACGGATCAATTACAGTGAAAAATTTGCTTTCAGTAGGAATGGATGTTAGTAGCACATGGGGGTTAGGAACGACACAATGCCAAGAGGAAACAGTGTTATCTGTTGTTCAAGGGTTGTGGACGAACCTCCATCGTCAGACATGGAGTTTTCTCACATGTAAAATAAGAGTATTATAGGGAGGAGGGCAGGGGATAATGAGGCCCTGCATCCTGTAATCTTCTATTATGGGCTTGATGCACTAAAGGGCTTCTTTATCACAGGGCCTTGATTAATTATGGGAAGAGGTTTTGAGGGATCTATTTGAATCTTGATGGGAGGTGCACCGTGGATTCCACCAATATCAGTTGAAGATTTTGTCTATAAAGAGAATGATAGTTGTTCCAATAGGAACAAATGATCAGTGTCCCCAGACTCCTCTATAACGCCATCAAAGGGGGAGCATAGAAGAGATGCTGAAGGGACATTTCATTCTCCTGGTTGGTTATTTTGATTACTACTGCCAGATTTAGCAATTATTTCTCCCTTTTGGAAGAATACTGGAATGGGGGTTTTCTATGAAATCTCAGCCCAATTAGTTCATCGGGATGGAAGAATTAAGGAGAACAATGATGAGCATCTCTCCAAAAGCCTAAACCAAAGGGAATAGGTTCAGAAACAGGAACCTGTTGAGGTCTATTAGAGACCTCCATTCTTGAACTGTTTTAGTGCCCTGAGGCAGGGGAGGCTTTATAGCAGTGGGGTTGTGCACAGAGAGCTAGCTCCGGTGTCAATACAAGCAGAATCATTTGCAATCCAGAGAATAGTTTCTGTAAGCTGATTAAGAGAAAGGGCTGGAAAGAACCCCTGTCGGGGTCCTTGGGTGCCTCAGTGGGTTGAATGTCCCACTCTTGATTTTGTTCCGGTCATGATCTTGGGGTTGCAGGACCCACTCCGTGTGGGGCTCCATGCTGAGTGTGGAGCCTGCCTGAGATTCTTCATCTCCCCCTCCTTCTGCCCGTCCCCCACTCAGAGAAATACATACATACATACATACATACATACATACATAAAATAAATCTTAAAAAACATAAAAAAGAACCCACGTAGTTCCTCAGAGCCACATCATTGGGAATTAAGAGGACATTGGAAAGACTGGCCAGAGGGCTGAGTATACCAAAGTGCTTACACTTATAATCCCTTCTTGTGCCCTGGCCCTTTGCAATAGGAGCAAAAACTAGAAGGTTTTTAGTTTTCTGTAGGGGCATTCATTTGCCAGAGTTGAAAACTGAGAGTTTTAGTGGTCTTTTGGGTGACTCATCTAGCATGTGAGCAAGCTGGTTTGCCACTTTCACTCAATCTGGAGTGGGCAATGTCCCGTACCATCCCGGTCCCTTTCACTAAAAGAGCAAGATCCCAGTTCAGCTCATTAATAAACAGAGTTAAATGCTACCTGGGTGGATTCAACACTGGAAGGAGGACCAGAGCCTTCTGAAAAGAATTCAAAACTGATTGTAAGTTGTCATGAACAGGTTCATTAGGCTTTTGTGTGCAAGCCAGAATTTTGTTCCAGTCGGCAAGTGGAAGGAGCCACTGTAGTCGTTCCGTGGAGATCCACTGCGAGTGTGCCCAAAGTTAGAGGTCCCTTTCTCTAATCACCCTGTGGAATATTTCCTTTAGGCTCGTGTCATCCCATGTCTGGCCTGGTCATCCTTACCCACAAGCATGTGGACTAATTGATTTAAACCTGAGAAACCAGGCTGGTTAGTTTGAATAACTGTGTTAAATTCTCCAGCAAACTTATGGGGGGTCCTCAGTCACTTTAGGAAACTCCTTAACTTTGGCCCACAATTTGGCCTTAGTCTAGGCAACATAAGAGATGTGAGATTTATTTAGGTCCTCAGAAGGCTTACTTTAAAAAGGCAGTTTCACTAAGCTCAGGAGAGGAGTGAGTGGGGAGAGATTCAGAGGGAAAAGGAAGTTCAGCAGATAAAATAGAGCAGAATGGCCCTGGAGGTGGGGCCTGAGTGCAAGGTGGCCACCACCCATCTGCAGACAAAAAAGATGGAAAACGGGGAAAAGGGGCCGCAGAAGCCATTTTTGCCCCTCTTTCGATTGTTTGCCTCAGTTAACTTAGAAATAGAAATTGGCAATAAGGCAAACTTAGAATTCTGAAAACATCTGGAAGCCTTGAAGTACCATTGAAAGTAGCCGTCCTGGGGTTCCTGGGTGGCTCCATCAGGTAAGCACTGGATTCTTGGTTTCAGCTTGGTTACCATCTTGGGGTTGTGAGACCAAGCCATGTGTTGGGCTCTGTGCTGGGCGTAGAGCCTGCTTGGGATTCTCTCTCTCCCTCTCCCTTTGCCCCTTCCCTGCAAACAAATTAAATAAATAAATAAAATATTTTTTAAAAGTAAATAAAACAGCCATCCTATTCAGTTTTTTTTCCTTTTCCTTTTCCTTTCTTTTAAGGAACCATGGCTTTCTGATTTAATTTTGAGTCAAACAAGAGGAGATCAAAATTCCCCATAATAGCTATTGAGGTTTTAAATGATTTTTGATTAAGTCAGTCTACTTAGTTATAAATGTGCATGCAGAGCGACCATAGTTCTTAAACATAAAACTGGCCAGAGTCCCAGCAAGGGGTGGCAGTTTGGGGGGATATGATCAAGGCATTTTGATGACCAGGATCCCATGTCTTAGAGGTTTTTTAGGAACAACCTGATTCTAGAAGGAATCAGACAAAAGGCCAGCACGGTTCCAGTAGGGCAATCCAATCCCAAGCAGGAGTTGGATGGAGGACTAGCACACTTCCACCAGGCACAATTCCAACTGGAATAGTCCAGTTCCCAAAAGGAGTCAGATCAAAAGCTAGTGCAGTTCCATCAGGAACAGTCTGATTCCAAAGAGGAGTTCGACTTAAAGCCAAATGAGTACTTCCAGAGATAAAAACAAAACCGAGGCCTTAAAACAGATCCCAAATAAAGCCTGCATGGCTCAGACACAAAGCACGGGGCTCAAAATCTGGCAGAAAACTTACCCTCAAACCCTAGTGTCAGCGAGAAAGCAATAAGCCCAGTTGGCTCTTGGGTACTGTAACCTGTCTATGCACCAGCCTCAGAGCTGTTGGGGGTCTTTCCGGATCCTGACAGGCCAGCAAACACTGTTAACCTTAAACATCATACTGCCACTTATTTTACTAGCAAAAGATTTTTTAAATTCAGGAATAGCAGAGAATTGTGATCCAGATAAGCAAGCTGTGGCAACACCATGGGCAATTGGTGCAAACCAGGAGTGGAATGCTCCTTTTATAGAGGAAAGCAGGAAATTGGGAAGGAGGCTATTGACAAAATGTTCATTGAACTAAACTGAGAGCTGGAGGCATCGTGGCTTTTCCTGACCATCTCCCTGCTACTCCTGGGGGGATGAGGAAAGGCCCTCTTCCTTCCGCTGGGATAGTAAAGTAGTTTCTAAAGTAGCATCCATGCACAAGCTCCCTCTGTTCCAGCTGGATTTGCAATCGAGGATGAGTGGTGAGGCAGGAGGGCTCCCCCTGCCAAGTCTCCTGACTCAATTTTCCTGAGGTTTCTCTTAATTAATTGCCATGCTTCCAAAATCTTTTTGGTAACTTGAAACATTAGAATTTTGCTAAGTTAAGTTAAATAGTAGAAATTCATTGAATATCTAGATCATTCCAAATAAATTAAATTAAATTAAATTAAATTAAATTAAATTAAATTAAATTAAATAGGGAAACATTAATTACTAAACAAAGCTTTATCTACATTTGGCTTCCTTAATACAGAAAAACAAAGATAAACATGTTTTGTGCTTTATTGGAAGATTATACTATGGAATAGCACAGGTTTCTAGGAATTAGAAAATATATTAATAAATTTGCCAATCTAAAGAATACTGACATAACAAGCAGTTTACAGTTGCTTAGTTTTTACTAGAAATTAAGGTCTCTAAGAGTTAAGAATGTCAATTAATATATGTAACTAAAAGTAATAGAAATAATAAGGGAAATGTCTCCATATACAAGAAAATTAGGATTTGTGTTTGAGTAAAAGAAAGTATGATAAATAAAAACACACTTTCACTGAAGGAAAAAAAAAAGTTAATTTGTCCTAAAGTAAAACTGGTTATTTCAAAATGGGAAAGTGCACTACGGGACAAAATCTGAAAGTGGTGGATTTGGGGAAAGGAATCCTTAGGAATTTTATGCATGCTCAGGACTGGCTAAAACTGGAATCAATTTAATGAGTGAAATAATTTTAATATCAAAACTAAACTGGTACAAAATTAAAATTGGGTTTTCTCTTTGTTAAAAGGACACAATGCCTTATATTATTGGTCCGCTTTTGATGAGAGACTGTAAAAGGATTTAAAAATTTTGTTAAATTTTTTTTTTATCTTTTAAGGTAATCTGCTTAAAAAGCAAAGATTTTATGTTTTATCAAAACAATTCCCTCTGCTTCATGTTACCTTTATCATCAGGGCTTTAATTACTTATGTAGAGCAAATTCTCTTGATATTAAAAGAGCTAAGCTTTGCTCAGAATAATATAACTTTATTATATATTTACCTGTGAAGTCTCTGTCACTTTGGTTAAATAGCTAAGTATTGTTTCACAGTGGCCTGTGATCTTATTTATTCAAGTGTCCAAATCTTTTCATATTTTTGACAATCCTCCCTAAATAAATTCTATTTTTTAAAGATTATTTTTATTTATTTGAGATAGATGGATAGATAGATAGATGATAGAATAGAGCATAAGAGCAGGGGGAAGGAGCGGGGGGGGGGGGGACAAGTGGTCTCTATGCTAAGTCCAGAGCCCGACTTGAGGTTTGATCCCACGACCCTGAGATCATGACCTGAGCTGAAATCAAGAGTTGGACGCCCAACCCATTGAGCTACCTAGACACCCCTCCCAAAGAAATTCTAAATGAAGTCCTTTTGACCTAGAAAAAACTTTGGGATATTCTAGAGGGTACCTGAAATATCTCAAAAACAAAAACAAAAACAAAAAACCTTACTAAACTTGTTAGGCTTATCTGGTACTTTAAACTACATGGAAACCATTGTCAAATAAGTGATACTAAACCTTCTTAGATTATATTTGTATAGATATAAACTAATAAGTGTTCTAGAAATTGTTTGAAATTCCTAAAAATCTGCTATATTCTGGTGTAATGTTATCACGTGTATTTCTAGTTATCTTGTGTATCACGGAAATAACCTCATTTCCTTGTCACCTGCATTGTAGTGAATTCTCACTAGATCTTCAACCATGGCAATGTTTAAGTTTTTATCATCTACAGAGAGTTCTTATTTCACTCTGATGCTTTTTCAAAAGTGTTTGCCAAGTGCCTTATCTTCAAGGAGACACGTGAAAGGTCTCCTAGAACATAGGTTTCTGACACCTGTAAGATTATAGAACTAAATTGGGTAAGAATTTCCAGAACCAATGGAAATGCTGGATCTAGGCAGAACAAAAGTTAACACGGGACTGAATGAACTGATGAAGGTGATTGTAATTTTTGTGACTCTTTTGCTGATTTTTAAAATGTTTTGCTTTTCCCAATTTAAGGATTTTTTTTCTCTTGAGCTAACTATAATGTTTGGTAAAATACACCTTTATGAACAATCAAACATTTATGTTTTTCTCCCTACCTTATCCCTCCAGAATTTGATAACTTTTAGTGAGGACTCTTATGTTTTCATGGTTATATACTTATTTGCATAAGTTCAGTGATGATCTGCTCTCCTTGTAATAGGACACAGTCGGAAACATCCGTTATATTACTGAGGCTTTATGGAGTCTTGTATTTGAGAGAGACATGCATAGACTCTTCAAGGAGTGAGAGGCAACTTTAAGGAATTAAGGTTGACTTTATGGAGCCAATACAGCACCTTGAAAAAACAGCCTAGTACCTTGTTTACAGGGTTTCTAGCTCCCTTACCAGATGAGGAAAGTCACTTCCTGGCAGGTGCAGGAAACTTGAGGATATTTTGGGGACTTCGAAAAGATTGGAATTCACCCAATCTATATGCACTGCATGTGAGTCTGACAGCAGTTCTTTGGCTTCGCTTCCTGGCCTCGAGAGGCTTTTAAAAGTTCAATCTGAGACACCTTATGAAAAGTTCCAGAAAAGCAGGTTTATAAAGGACCTATATAGACAATTGCTGTTCTTGCTACACTTAGATAATCAGGTCAAGTGTATTGAAACTTTAATGTATTTGGTAAACAAATTAGTCTTCATTTGCCTATTTTTGTTGCAAATGAGAATGATTTTATTTTTATTTTTATTTGTGTTTTTATAGTTCACAGGTTTACCATGAAAATCAAAATGAGAGAGTGATAACCTGTACTCAGCAAATATCAACATAGTAAAGAAATAAATTCCAATATTACAATTATGAGAAAGTTGTAATATATATATATTACAAGCAACATATGCACACATAACGTGAAATATATATGTAATAACATTCTTATGTATATAGGTATGTGTATTCTTTGTGTGTGTATTCTTTTTAACTTTAAATTTCTTAAATTTAAATTCAATTTAGTTAACATATAGTGTATTATTAGTTTCCGCGGTAGCAATGCAAACTGGTGCAGTCACTCCACTCCAGAGAACAGTTGGGAGGTTCCTCAAAAAGTGAAGCCATCAAAAAGAATGCCATCTTGCCATTTGCAATGACGAGGATGCAACTAGAAGGTATTATGCTAAGCGAAATAAGTCAGAAAAAGACAAATACCATATGGTTTCACTCATATGTGGAATTTAAGAAACAAAACAGATGAACACAGGGGAGGAAAAATAAAATAAGATAGAAACATAGAGGGAAGCAAACCATAAGACATTCTTAACTATAGGATACAAACTGAGGGTTGCTGGAGGGGAGGTGAGTGGGCAGATGGGGTGATTGAGTGACGGGCATTAAGGAGGGCATTGACGTAATGAGCACTGGGTGTTATATGCACCTGAAGAATCAGGAAATGAGGATGATCTTAGAGAGAAAAGTTATTTTGGTAACACACCTTTGTAAATACTATATTCTAGCTCTGATGAGTAGTCTTTAAGCATTTATTATTTGCCTATAAACCAAAGTAGACCCTGAATTCTTCTGGTTTCCGCAAATAGCTATGATTCTTCAAACTAAAGAACTAATTTGTTAGTTTGGATGGAACTAACATTTCCATTTTTTTTCCTCAATCTCTTGATTTGGAATCTCAATTTCTCAATCTTTATTTCTCTATCTCTCTCCATTTTTTTCTCAATCTCTTGATTTGGAATCACTGAGAAGTAAACCTGCCCTTTTGCCTGAAGCTCTGCAAACTGAAGCTAGATGACTTGGTATGAGCTCCAGAGAAATCATCACAGAAGCTCATCTTTAGACAATCTAAGTGCTTGTTCCTGTGTGGGCCACTCAGAGTTTACCTGAACACCCAGTGACATCATCAGAAACATTCAAACTGCAGAAGATGCTTTGACCCTTACAGCTGCAACGGTGTGTTTTCGTTCCTGGCCTTGGTTCTTGAGTTCAGCCAAGAAGGATTCAGAGACAAACTCTTAAGTAAGCAAGGGTTTGTTTGTTTGTTTATTTATTTAAAGATTTTATTTATTTATTCATGAGACACAGAGAGAGAGAGAGAGAGAGAGAGAGAGAGAGAGAGAGGCAGAGACACCAGCAGAGGGAGAAGCAGGCTCCATGCAGGGAGCCCGATGTGGGACTCGATCCCGGGACCCCAGGATCATGATGAGCTGAAGGCAGGCACTCAACCACTGAGCCACCCAGGCAGCCCACTAGGGCAGTTTCAGGCCATCATCTAAGGGTTTCTCCTACCAGTTGGGAGGAGGAGTTTTTGGTCCTATATGGTCTTTCTCAGAACTATCCTGGCAACCATTTCTGCAAGGTGGGGTTAAAACCACAATGTAAATAAATGTATTATAATGAGGCTATAGGTTACTGCAGGGCCATGGCCCTATGGAAGAATACAGGCGTATCCTCTGGGGTCTGTTCAGGCTGTTTGGAAATTGGCCTCCACACCTTTTCACAGGTTGGAAAGCATTTGTTCCCTGCTCATATCTAGCTGACTGCCTACTCTGTCCCAACTAGAAGTCTTCTCTCGGACTCCCCTCAAGACACACACTGGATTTGGAGTCAGTTCCAATCATTAACTTTTGATTTTCTTTTGCTGCCGTAGAAATACCTTACTAAATGGTGTGGGAAACAAAGATAGAAGAAAAACTATTAAATTTCCTTATGACTTATAGCCCATTGACGAGTGCTTGAAACAGGCAGAGGGACCTTCCTCTAGGGACTCAACTGCATCAATGTTAATACTTTGCTGAGGCAACCTTAGCCCAACCCCCAGGATCCTGTGAGTCTACTTTAACATATACAAATTCCTTTAGAAATTTCCTTTATCTCTAACTCCCTATGATACAAGTTGGCAATCATGCCCCAAGTGTATGACTCACCAATATACATCTGGAGGGTCTCATGACTCAGATTTTATTAGACGGTAATAGGTGACCTTTTCCAGACAATAGCTGGTCCCCTCAAGGTCCACATAAAAATGAATGAATGAATGACCGAATGAATGAATAGAAAACATACCAGATGTAAGCAGTCATATTTTTACCCAGTTACTACAGACAGTTCCTTTTTTTCCAGGATAACAAGTGACAGATTTTCAGACTCAAATGTAGTTTTAAAATGTATAATTTGTTATTTGTATTTTCATTAGTTGCAAGTGATGGTAGTTTGTGCGAATTAACGCTCACAGTAGAAGTGTTTTAGTGCTATTGAGTAATAACAGTATGCAATTTGAAAGGTAATTCTGTTATGGCAAGCTTCCTGGGAAAAACAAGTGGCCTGACCGTTCATAAAATTTGGAGTCATTGTTAGAAATTACAAGTTTATTGAATAATAAATACAGTAGTCATTTGGCCTTTAAAAGTGGAGTTTTAAATTGTTGGTAAAAAGAGGCAGTTTCATGCAGTTCTTTTCATTACCTGTTTCTTCTTTTGTCCAAATTATCAAACCCTGGATTGGAAGTAAGAGTGAGTTGTGAAGAGAGCAAAAGGGTAATTGTTGTTCAAGTCAAAATAATAGCTCTTTTAGTTCTTTCTAAGCTTTTTCCTTCATTCCTGGGCAAATAATATATTTTCAAACCATTTTAATTATAATAAATGATTGTTAAAATAATAGAGAACAGAAATTTCCTTTGTTATTCACGATTACTCTAGAAAGTAATTAGTACAAGTAGACTAGGAAGTACTAGTTACTAAAATTTAATATGAAGATATATGAATATTATTGTTATATAGAATCTTATTTTATATTTTATCTTTAGAGTAAGATCTCATTAATTTAAACTGATAATTATTTAGACTTAATGATAAGTTAAACATTTTAATCTGAAGTTTGTTTTAAGATTTTAACATGGAAGGCGAAATTTCAGAATCTTTATTTACTTAGTGTTTAAAGAGAAAAAAATGCATAGTCCTTTTTATGAAATTAATGTCAATTACAGTGGATGCATGGCTATATGCCAATTTAAATGTAGGATTTGATACATCAATAATTGAGTTCTTGTTATTATACATACTTGGGGTGGGTGCAATTGCATTTCTTTAAAAATATCAGAGTCTTTTCTGCAATTTGTTCAAGTATTTCTTCATTAAACAACAAGGGACAAACAGTATTTAAAAGATTAACATTAAATCTTTGCTCCTGGGGAAAATATCTACAAGTTAATATGCAGAGTTTCAAAACAGGAGGTTCTAGGAAAACAGTGACCTCAGTTGGTATTCCTCCCTTCCACCACCTACTCCATCCAAATTATCTGTCTCTCTCTTGATTCAAATGGCTGCTGGAACATTGGAAGAGGTGGGTGGAAAGGGTTTCATCTCTCCCCTTCTGGTGAGGCAGGTGCCTGAGACTATTGAAGCAACCTTGAGCTAAATTTAAATTGTTAAAATCTCTGGAATCTGTAGAGAGCTTTGCCCTTAGAGATTAGTGGAAATCCAGTAGACGATCAACATGTTTGTGGGCCTAATGTTCATTGGTTTCTAAAGAGGAAACCATTGGGTTTTTTTGTTTTGTTTTGTTTTGTTTTTTAAATAAAAGAGACTTGGACTAGCCTCAGACTTCTTCATGTGCCTCAGGTGCTTTAGCAAGGACTTCTTGGTGGCTGGTGAGCCACTAGAGAGGTCTCTGACATTTGTGCCACTTTTTTCACTTTGGTACACTCCAATCAGCTTTGAGTTCTACTAAGCAGGAAAAAAATGAAATGAGCCAAAACATTGAAAAGGTCCTGGTAGCCAGAGAGAGGAAGATTAGTCTGAACAAACAAAACATTTCAAATGAAAGTAAGCTCCCGAAGAGGTAGGCAATAATTTGGCTGAAATACAGAATACTGAAGGAGATAGAAGTACTTCTCAAGACGTCTATTTTTGGGGCTAAAATGAACAAACACGCAAACATAAAATCCAGTTCCTCCGCTAAAAAGATTTCCTAATCAAAGAATTTATCAGAAGAATTGGAGGAGTGGTAGTCTTTGGTGAAGGTGACAGAGACGGCTATGTCTTCCACAGAAACTGGCCTCTCTTTGTCCTGGGCCTGTAAAGTAGGGAAGAATTCTCCACCCTTCAAGTTCCTTCTAACTGGACTAAGAATTAAATCGAAATGAGGTAGATTAACGAGAGAAAAATCTAGTTTGAAAGCATATGTATAGGGAATCCACACAGACGTGGTTATTCTAAAGACAGTAAGACAACAGGATGCTTATATGAGAGGGGGAAGGGCCTTAGGGAACCAAAGGAGGACAGATCATTAGTGGGAAGGTGAGAGGAGTGGTCTGGAAAATAGAAGTTGCCCTATTTTGTAAATAACTTACCTAGATAGGAATTTGTTTATAGCTTTCTTCCTGGGATGAGCAGGCAATTGAGGGGAACGTAAATAGCTTTTCCTGAATCTGCTAAATTTTGCTTGCCTTTAACTCAAAATAATGTCCATGCCAAAGTAGCCCATGTTGGGACAGCCTGGCCTTGGTCCCACAGTAGATTTTATTCCCCAGCCACTTTTGCGCTTACAAATGCCCTGCAGTTGAGTACTTGCTAATGGAAAGTGAGTGGAAGTGATGTGCACCAATTATAGAACTGACATGCCAAGTTCTAATGGTGATCCCCCACTCTCCCTGTGTTTTAGCTGGAGGTAGATGCCTGAGGTGACCTAGGAAGCCCGGTGTTGAAGGTGAGAAGTCTCCATCAGACCAGGTTGACTGAGCAGAGCAGGAGTGCCTGGGTGGCTCAGTCACCTCTTGGTTTTGGCTAAGGTCATGATCTCTGGGTCCTGGGATCGAGCCCATGTCAGGCTCTGTACCCAGTGGGGAGTCTGCTTGTGGATTTTCTTCCTCTCCCTTTGCCCCTCCACCTGCTCATATGCGCTCTCTCTAAAATAAATAACAAAATCTTTTAAAAATGTAAACAAGTGGAGTTCAAGAAGGAGAAAAAAGGACAGAGAGAGGAGAGAAATGATTAAACCAATAGTAGAAAACTCTGAGATGAAGAGACCCAAGAGAACATAGCGATTTTCAAGTAGAATTGATGAGAAAAGACATGCACATAAAGATTTCAGGGTAAAATGTTTAAAGAAAGATCCTTTAAGCCTCTCTCCAAAAAAAGGAAAATGATTCTTACATAGGAAAGAGGATCTGACTATCAATGGACTCCTCATCTGTAAGACGTAAATATAGAAGAAATGGAATAACATCTTGAAGGGAGAAAGGCTTCAAGCCAGGAATCCTAATGTACTCATAAAAGATATTCATATTTCAGGGTGTGAGAAAGATATTTATGATTATGCAAACCATAGAGTATATGCTGCATTAGAAGAAAATAATTGAGAAAACAATGTATTCAAACCATAGGTAACATGGAAGACATAGCCTGCGATAGAGGAGAGGATATGTAGCCATACAGCTAACTCTGTATGGATAATAGGCGCCTTCTGATTTGTAAGTGTTAACTATGGAGTCTTGAAACTGAAGGGAATATGGGGCCTGAATATTAGCCTACAACCCAAAGCACTACATTATTCGAGCAAAACCTACGAATTTGCAGTGGGTGGGAGAAGAGAAAAGTAAAAGCATTTAAATAGCTTTATCTGGGGCATGCAGAAGAGGGGAGAAACTAAGTACAGCTCACTGGTGTGGGATGTGGGTTTGAGTGTGTGCATGTGTTTCTGAGCAAGAGTAGAAAAGCAGGAGCTAGGATGGAATTATAGCATCTTGGTTGAAAAAAGACTTGCCATCTGATTTTTTTAAATCTTATTATTAAATATTCATCCTTTATTTTAGATTATAAAGAGATACAAGTATGGCAAGGGCACAAAGACTAAATCTATGGTTTTTTAAGATTTTATTTTTGAGTTATCTCTACACCCAACATGGCACTTGAATTTACAACCCTGAGATCAGGAGTTACATGCTCTGCCCTTCGAGTCAGCCTGGTGCCCTAGCCATCCGCTTTCTAATAGTAGAAAGATAGGAAAGACATGTGTCTGGTTAAGAGTCTCATTAATATAACCATTAAAAAGTAGAAAAACATAGACCAATTAACATGAATAAAAGCAGAAATCAATCCGTAATCTAACCAGCAAAAATAAGGAAAAGGAAAAAGAAGGAAAGAGAATATAAAAATGCAGTCAATTAAAAAAAATGCAGTCAATTGTATGACTCAACATATTCACTCCCAAAATGACTGCCTTAGGCAAAATCATGGAAGTGAAAACCCACAAGGTTTATAGGAAAAATGGGGTGATGACTCTGGTCCTTAAAACCTTGATCACTGGTGATAAGAAGATTGGAACCTAATTAAAAATGGGCGGGACAGCTTTATACATGCTAAATTGTTAAAATAACACATAAACACTTTAGCAAATATGTTAGATTATCTTAAAAAGACTGCAGTTTGCTGTTGAAAGTGGGACCTGGAGCTGGAGTGGTTGCAGAGTGACCTTCTGTGAAGGGATAGAGGGAGGGTTATCAGCATTTGCAGTCTTTGGCAGCAGTAAATCTGGAAGCGTGTTTGCCTTTGAGATGTGGGTCCTTCAAGGCACATGTTCATGAGAGATCCTTGTTTCATCAGTATTTAAAATTTCATCCGATGCCTGGCCTTCTTTTTGACTGACTTGTGTATTCCTGCTGGACAGGCACCATCTGTGGGTTTCTCACGTGCACTCACAGCTTTGCCCACAGGGGATTGCAGTGATGTTCGGAACCACCAAAACAGTTGCCTCGTAGCATTAAAAGGAGCCAAGTCTGCAGGGTTTGGTGAGTGAGCTCTTTGTATATAGTAATGCTTTGTCTTTGATTGTGAGAACTCATTGTTGTACTCTTTGATCTTTAATTCATACGCTCAACAATCTATCTTTCAATTTCTCCTTTTTTTTTTTTTTTTTTTTTTTAGGTCTTGTCCTTATTGACTTTCACAGCACTTGGAGTCATCCCAGGCACAAACACTTATTTTTGGTTAAGGCCAGCCAGTAGTTTTCTGCCTTTAAGGATATTCATGAAATGATTCATAAGAAAACATGAAACTTATTTCCAAATTTTTCCATAACATGTCAATCATGTTGGAACAAATTCATATTTTAAAATAATCACCATAGCAGAACTGACTGTATATGATAAATAAGTAACATAAGGGATAAAATGTTCTATCTGTCATTACATCAAATGTTAATTTTTTTAAAGATTTTATTTATTTATTCATGAGAGACACAGAGAGAGAGGCAGAGACACAGGCAGAGGGGGAAGCAGGCTCCCTGTGGGGAACCCAATGTGGGACTCGATCCCGGGGACCCTGAAGTCACGACCTGGGCTGAAGGCAGATGCTCAACCACTGAGCCACCCAGGTACCCACATTAAATATTAATTGACTGAAATCTCCCTTTACAAGAAAGAGACCATCAAATTGAGGTAAAAAAAAGCACAGCTATGTACTGACTTTACAGGAAACATTATAACAAAGGGACGAGCAGAGATAGATGAGGTAAATTCAAACAATATAAAGCAACAGTAGTATCAGAAATACCAGAGAAGCTGAAATTTAAGGATAATGCCACTAATCATAATTTAAAAATATATTCTACAATAATAAAATTACTATTTTTAAAGGAGATATACTGATAATTTTCATTACCCAGGAACATAGGAACTGAATAGATAAACTGAAATCCATTAGAAACTAAATTAAATTCAGCAGAATTTATAACAAAATTTTAGGATACCATTTTTAATCTTGAATAGGTCTGGTAGGGAAAAAATAAAAATTGTTTTGAATAAAACAATATTTTATATATATATACATACATACACACACCTGTACATGTATGTGACCAGAAATATAACATTTTTAAATCCCTTCAGTAAAGAAAATATTATAGATCAATCTTACGTTTTAATAGATATGTAAAAAAAAACAAATATTGGAAAAAGAATGTTACAATTTATCAATTGATATACCATGATAAAGGTTTTATTTTTAGCAACGGGTCGTGATTTATCATTAGGAAAACTGCCACCAGAATTTAATCCATGACTTAATATAAAGCAAAGAGAATAAACATCATAATAATAATGTTGAAAATAGCATTTAAAAATTTATTAGGGATTTCCAGTAAAATGTTTAGAAAAAATAAACACATTATAGTTTAAAAGACCATTTACTAAAAATGCAGCTGAAACTTATTTCTCCCTAAATGGTGAAAGTCTAAAAATCCTGTAAAAGGGTTGCCTGACCTGCTCAGTCAGTAGAGCATGTGACTCTTGATCTCTGAGGCGTGAGTTTAAGCCCTACATTAGGTGTAGAGTTTACTTAAAGAAAACAAATAAAATGTTAAAAATCCTAAGAAATCATTGAAATCCCTAAGAAATCATGAAAATGGACCCTAGGATATGAATGGACAATTCATAGGACAGAAAATCCAAAATGTCAATGGATGAAATGGTGACCAAACTCAGTAGGAGTTAGGGGGATGCAAATTAAATGAACCAAGATAGCATCATAACCTGGTTAGATTGGCCAAAATTAAAAAAACAAAACAAAGCGAAACACTGATATCTCCCTACCACTTGTGGTAGAAAAAGAGTATTTTCAGAAATTGCTAGTGGAAATGTGAATTCTTATTTTTGGGGGGGAGGGGGTAGGATATGTAGTAATAGCTATTGTAATTAGAAAAAAAAAAAAAAAACTAATATTCCCTTTTATCCAGCAATTCTATCTTGGGTATTTAGGCCATAGAAATAAAAGCACCAATATAGAAGTATAAATATATAAGGATAACTAATGAGAGATCGTTCATAATACCACACACACAAAAAAAAAAAAAAACAGGAAAAAAAGAGGTGCCTGAGTGGCTCAGTGGGTTAAGCACCCGACTCTTGATCTCAGTTTGGATCTTGACCTTGGGGTTGCAAGCTCAAGCCCCTCAATGGGCTCCATGCTGGACGTGGGGCCTACGTAAAAATTAATAAATTAATGAGGCACGTGGGTGGTAGAGTCTGTTAAGGGTCTGATCTTGGTTTCAGCTCAGGTCCTGATCTCAGGATGGTGGGATCCAGGCCCACATCAGGCTCTGCACTGAGCACAGAGTCTGCTTGAGATTTTCTCTGCCTCTGCCTCTGCCCTTCCTGCTCATGCTCTCTTTCTAAAATATATAAGTATTTTTTAAAAAATGGGGAAAAAGTGAATATCCACTATGATGGTTGAATTATTGTAGTTGCATATAACGAATCATTTTGCAGCTATTAAAAATGAATTAGAGCTATATTTATTTATATACTATATATAATAAACATATATATTTATTTATATGCTTTGCGGAATTTCCATGAGATATTATTGAGTTGAAAGGGAAAGAACCAGAAAAGTAGATATAATAAGATTATGAAAATCATGAAAATTTGTAGTGAATCATGAAAATAACCTGTCCATATTTATGCATGTATATATTGAGAAATATGGTGGAAAAACTACTGCATTTTCAACATGATTTTCTTGGAAAGGAAAGGTAGAGTAATGTTGTGAAGGAGGGAGGGTGAGAAAGCTGGTATCAAGAACAAAAAAGGTCAGCCCAGGTGGCTCAGAGGTTTAGCACCGCCTTCAGCCCAGGGCATGATCCTGGGGTCCTGGAATCGAGTCCCGTGTTGAGCTCCCTGCATAGAGGCCTGCTTCTCCCTCTGTCTGTGTCTCTGCCTCTCTCTCTCTCTCTCTCTCTCTCTCTCTCTGTGTTTCTCATGAGTAAATAAATAAAATATTTTTAAAAAGAACAAAGAAGAGAAAAAACAGGCAATAACAGACTATCAGAAACCAAAATGTCCAAGATAGGGTCACATTCATGCATCCATGTAGATTAGTATTCTGCTATTCTTATGCTTTCCAGAAGAAGAGATTGACATTGAACCATTACTAGGCTTACCTATAAATGCAGTGGAAGCCCCAATAATGGGCAGCCTTACTCTATCAAAATATCAGGCTCCAAAAAAATGTGGAATTACATGGAAAATTCGGGTGTAAGAAGGGTGTGGTAGGTCCAGGCTACATTTATATCCTGCAGACCAGAGAGGGCAATAGGCAGCATGTGTTCTCACCTTTGCTTCTGGAATAGTAGTGATGGCTTCAGGGCTTGGGTTTCTCCCTTTGGAGAGACCCAAAGGAGCCAGCAGGAGTATATTTACACAAGGGTCCCATCGTTCTGCTTCTCTTTCTCCACTTATAGCTGGAGCCAACTATACAGAAGGCTATGGCAGGTGGCCATGTACGGACAAGAGCCTAGAACATTCCTGCTTTGCAGAAAGTGTCCCTAGGTTTGAAAAGACATTCTGATGTCTGGGTCCCAAATGCAGAGATTCTAACTGAATTGGGCTGGGGATTGGGGCAGGGGTTTTGAGATACAGTGATAGAGAAGTACAGAGATAGGGGGAGAGTTTGCTCCCTTGGTCATTCCACCACTCGGCGGGAATTGTAGATTTGTGCTCAATTTTCAAGTCCATCTAATGTGCCCTTTATTACACACCATTCCACATGTAGGTTGGTTTCTAGAAGGACCAAGATCCGACAAGGACTCATCATTTAATGCTCACTGGTCAGTAAACTAGGACATAACAGAGTGATTAATTATTAACTCAAAGGCACGGGCTAAAGATAGGCTAATAGGAAGGTGATGTTTGCCATCAGGTTAGTATAAATGAGGTGGGGCACCGGCCAGTATAAAGAGCTGAATCTTTTACTGTGGTCAACGCCGACATCACATTGGAATCACCTGGGAACGTGAACGACTAATGCCGCACTTCCCCCAGGATCCTGATGCAATTGTTCCGGGCAGCTTTATTTATTTTTTTTAATGATTTATTTATTTATTTGAAAGAGAGAAAGAGTGCACACATGGGAGAGGGGGAGGGGCCGAGGGGGAGAGAAAGAGAGACAGAGAGACTCCCCACTGAGCTTGGAGCCTGATGTGGGGTTTGATGTCACCACCCTGAGATCATGATCTGAGCCAAAATCCAGAGTCAGATGCTTAACCTAGTGAACCATCCGGGTGCCCCGGTCTGGGAAATTTTAAAGTTTGTCCAGTGGAACCTTCGTAGCCAGGGTGAAAACCATTGATCTAAGAGAAAATAGCAACCCCCCCCCCCCCGAAAAAAAAAACCTCTGTAGAGGTGCAAAGACACTTTGAGATGGACACCATGCATCTATTTATGCATTCCTGCAGTGCAGGCATTCAACTTAGTCATTCTTTTCATTATACTCAATTCATTCAGTGTTAAGTGCCTACCTAGGTTTTTTTTTTTTTTTTTTTTTTTTTAGGTTTTATTTATTTAAGAGAGAGTTTGAGAACAGAGAGAGAGAGCACGAGCGAGGGGGAAGGTGGCAGAGGGAGAGGGAAAAGCAGTCCCTGCTGAGCAGGGAGCTCAATGGGGGTGGGGGTTCAATCTTAGGACCCCAGGATTATGACCTGAGCTCCCCAGGTGCCCCTAAACACCTACTTTGTGTTTGGCCCTAAATTAAGTGCAGAGATTCTCAATCACCACGTGATAACAGAATGCAAATCTGTCTTCACTCATTTTTCCTGCGCCTGGAAGGCGTCTCTCATTCTGACTCTGGCCCTGTTAGAAAGAGAAGCATGTTTTCTACTCTCCTCTCCGTTTCTCTATTTCCCCCCTTTCTCGTGTTTGGTATTAGCAAAGTGAGCAAGACAGAGATGGAAGAGAGACTAGGAAACTCCCATCGGTACTTGCTTTGCGTTAGGCAAAGGGGAGCATCTCACCGTGGGAATCCCACAAGTCTGTGGAGATGTTATTAACTCCGTCTTACAAATGAAGATACGGAAACTCAGAACGTAAGTAACTTATACAAGGTCAAAAAGCCACCTATTTGCAAAGGTAGAATATAAACTGCAAAGTTCTTAGAAAACTTCCAATTACAGTATCTCTAAAGTCAGAGAAGAGTAAAATTATGTCTCTACTGGAAATTTTTTTGTCTATGTGTGTATGAGGGGGGTTTCTGGGAAGGTAACTTCTTTGAAGTCTCTTCATATACCTTAAACATTCATTTGAATTTTTATTTCATCCCCTATGTGCTGATTAAAATATAAAAATCATATTTAGCTTAGTATTAGGAAAAATATTAATTTTTTAGTATAATTGACACACAGGCAAAGACTAATCTTATAGTCCTGCTTTAATGGGTACAATTGCATCAAGTTTATTTCAGAAAACTGTGCTAAAGACAATTGACTGTACCTATAGATTTCAGTATCCAGGAAAATGTTGTGTTCTGTCTTGTGATCACTAAATTTCAGGATTTCATACTAACATAAACCTGGGGATACACACGGCCATCAATCCTTTGGCGCTGTGTTTTGAGAAGTCTTGCTGAAAGAGACTCTCACCTCTTACCTGAATTGGAAAGGTATCCGCACCCATTGGCCGGTCTCGCTCTCTGATGATGGGCTTTCCTCCTACTGGTATAATTCTCATCTTAGGAATCAAGAATCTCAAGTGACTCCTAGTCCCTGTTATTAACTCCCTTCATTCAATTAAAACTTCATTTGCTGTGTGGTGACCATATATGTATTTCAACCCCTCCATTTGCAGCACTTTGAACCCTTGTAATTAGTCACCTCTTATAATTATCTGTTTAATCTGTGTATTTCCTGCTGGTATAAGCTCCAGGAAGGTAAGAATTTTGTCTTTTTAACTAATGCATCTCCCGCACTTAACATTTTTGCCCAGTACATATCAGACATTTATTTTGTCAAGTGATTGCAGTGTAGGCCTTTCCCAAATAATTTACTCCTAAAATTTACTTTTTACATGCCAAGCTTCACTGAACTTGAAGAAAGCCTGAAGTAATTTTTAATCTCATTGTACTTTTTACCATATTGTCCAATCCACTATTTTTTAATTGCATAATATCCTAACAACTTTGGGGAGATTTGTTTGAAGTGTTGCTAAAGGAATGATGACTGATCTTATTATTGCCTGGGAGTTTTAAGAAACAAAATTCCACCCAATATTTGGGATTATTAATATCTTTATATAAAAAATGTAGAATATAAGTGTAGCATCAAAGTCCACCAATTCTGTTAGTATTAATAACTTCTATGTACTGTAAATTCATCAGTTTGGATTAGGAAGATACCTTTTGGTTGTCCCTTCTATCAAGATCATCTCAAGGATGTGTCAGCAACAGCTGAGGGACAACAGACCAGATTGGTACACATTTCTATTTCTTTGTATGTTTTTATTGGTTTCAGACATATTTTCAAATTACTGGCTTCTCAATCCCTCTTAAAATTGGCAATTGAAAATATAATCTAAAAATTATATCCCTTCTTCAAGTAAATGGAAAAGATAATACATTCACTTACCCATGATTGGGGAGTTCATAGTATCAGGATCAGGAGTGCTGTCAAACTTTCCCTGTGCGTATCTAGTAACCAGATCTATGCACCACTGTATTTCATCTATGATATTATTTCATATGTAATTTATAATTTATTTTTTAGGGCGAGAGTGAGGATGAGTGGCCGTAGTGGGAAGGGATGGGGGGAAAGAAGAGAATCTTAAGCAGGCTCCATGTGGAACGTGGAGGCCAATGCAGGGCTCGATCTCATGACCTCAGCCAACATCGAGAGTCAGACAGCTAACCGACCGAGCTGTCCAGGGGCCCCCATACATGTACTTTTTATACCACATGTCAAGTTGCATAGTTTTACCACACACGTGTATATATCATTTTTAGCGACACAAGGACAATTTTCTATCGTCTCATGGGGTCATCACCTTAACAGAGAGGCTATTTGTCGTCTCAAAAAAACCCAAACAGCTGAGAATATTAAGATTCAGTCTTGCCCAAGGTCACACACACTCAGACAAGAGTTGGAACCAGGAAAAGAGCTGCTCTTTGTCTGGTGCCATCCACTCTGATTTGAGAGTAGAGGCTCTTTTTCACTTTTTCCTATTTTAATTTTCAAGTTCTTGCCAAATGGGAGACGTACAACGGAAATGGTTCACTGCTTTCTCGGGTACACACTTCATCTTGTGAGAATTTATGGAGGGTGGTACTTGAGCACGGAGCCTGCCTGGCAGTTCTGACCGCACCTCCCCTGCTGCCCAGCACCCCATTCTCTTATCTGCCACCCTGGAAATGAGCTTTGCCAGGAGCTGCTCCTGCAGGGAAGTGACACTTCAGGCTGGATGGGAGAGGACCTTCTGATCTTGCAGATGGGCTAGCAAGCTGTGTCTGCTCAGTCCACCCACTTTAGATCATCGTCCTCTCCAAGCCACAGTGGACGTTAGCTGACAAGTGGTGATGGTCTCCAAACTTTTCAAGCAGAGAGCCGATGCTGCTGCTCACCACTTCGGGAGGCAGGGTGTGTACGGCTAAGTCACAGTTTTAGGCTACCTAGACACCTGTCTTAGGAGGTGGAGGTAGGAGACCTTCGCCAGGTGTTGGGGAAAGAATAAACAAATAGGCAGGATGTGGTATAGTAAGATGCAGCTCAAAAATAACCTCAGCAGAATGAAGAACAAAGTACAAACTGGGAGCTCTTTTCTAGAAAAGTTTAGAGCGGATCCAACTGCGTATAAGGTAGAGCTGCAGGCCCAGGGAAAGGCTCTGCAGAAAGTCCCATCTGTGTCTGTGTTGGTGGTCTTCAAAGCCAGAGTGAGCTCGTTTGGCCCCAGCGTTGCTGACTCGGGCAGGCCAGGAAGCAGCAGGCGGCCGTCGCAGAGCCGCAGCCTGAGCCCTGCGGGTCAGGTGCAGAGCTGGCCGTGGTCCTGGCCGGCGGGAGGCAGCCGGCAGCCGGGATTGGGGACCCCGGAGGGACCACGGGGGCCATTTGACTTGAAGACTTGGTAGTCCAACTTTCCAAGTCAGGGAGGTCAGACAGGTGGGGCGGAGGCAAGCTCAGAGGGCAAGTTGGATCTTGAAGACAGTTTTGCTTGAGGGCTGCTTGGGTCTCCGCTGTCCCTGCCCTCTGGGCGGTGAATTCCCAAGTCTGAAAGCTTCAGCATGCTGGGGAAAAGCCTTATTGTCCAGCGTCATCTCCTCATTCCCAGGAAGAGTCTCTGTGGCCCAGTGAGAGCTTGTTGCTGACCTTGGGCCCCAGGGGGGGAGTTTTGTGGCCAGGGACACACCTGTGCCGGAGCTATGAGCGTGTCACCTGGGAGAGGCCGGGAGCTCAGCAGCTCTTCTGACTCTGCCCTGGCGTGGGCCAGCTCCCTGCTTAAACCAAGGATGCAGGGCAGACAGATCAGAGGGGTCCCCAGAGGGTCCCTACCCCCTCTTCAACCTGTCTGTGGGTTGACAGTTGACGTAACAGTAACTCCAAATGCGGGGAGCTGACAGTTGTCCAATTAATATTTATACAGGATTTGTTCCATATGCAAAAAGAGTCAGGCTCAAGTTTTTAAACAGTGGGCACCGGTTTTATAGTTTGAGATGCTTTAAATATCATCTCCGTATGAGCGAATCTTCACGTGGCATGGCAGTGTGGTGGTGCCAGTGAGTGCGGGGCCACGCTCAGCACTCAGTAATTATGTGTCTCCCACGAGACAACTTTATTATTATCCCTCAAGACAACTCCGAGACTTTCTAAGCTAGTCTTTTTCTCCCTCATCTAGTTCCAGTCACAAACTGTCTTAGAAAGAAGCCTTAGCTAAATGTTCATTTTCCCCATAACTTTTGTACGACTCTATCAAGCCTTCAGCATTTGGAACAAGCCCAAAAGCTTCCTTTAGGGCCATTCACTAACCAAAATATCTCTTATCTACATTTACAAGATGGACAATAAGCTCATGGTATCCCTACTCCAAGAAATTGCACAAGCTAAAAATATGTGCAGAATTAAAAGGTATATACTTAAAAATATTTTTAAAACACCTAGACATGTCTAAGGATAGACATGTCTATCATTTGAAAATATTATGGAAGACTATTATTTTATTATTTTTAAGGATTTTATTTATTCATTCATGAGAGACACAGAGGGAGAAGCAGGATCCCTGTGGGGAGCCTGACGTGGGACTCAATTGCAGGACCCTGAGGTCATACCCTGGGCCAAAGGCAGATGCTCAACCCCTGAGCCCTCCCGGTGTCCTGGAAGACTATTATTTTTGTAACAGCTCTTAATGACAGTTGAATGGGCAGAGCCAACCTCTATATCTGGACCATGAAGATGTTTGAGAAATAAGGTTTGGTCAATGGATAGCTATTAGGCAATTTCTGAGCTGGGAAATAAGACTATCAGGGGTTAAGATAATGTGATAAAATGGGGAAGGAGAGATCTTTCTCTCACTTTATCATTAGGTATCTTAGTTATCCTATATATTTTTCCTTTATGATGCTTAGTGAGTTTAGAATGATGTATATTTAAGTGAATAATGAATCCCAAATAAATTATAAACTCGACGAGGTCAGGACCGTTGCTTGTTTTTCTCATCTTGAATCCCGTGTGTATTGTGCACAAGGCACAGAGCCTGTGCAAGGTGAGTACTCCATACATTTTTGTGAAAGAATAAATCAATGTGTGGAAGAATGAAGGAGTCTCATAGAATGAGGTTTAGACAACCAAGTGGAGGTTTAGACAATGCAGGAAGTTAACTCCAAGGATACCACAGATTTAGCAGAGTTGACCTTGAATAATAGGTCAAAGGTTCTGTGCTCTGTGCCCTGAGTTACAGCCTGTTGGGTAACAGGGGCTTGAGTGCCCAGGTGTTGACCATGGCCAGGGAGCACTGTGACACCTGCAGGTGACTCTTCTCTCTGATTGTGATGGTGGCAGCAAAGCTGTCATCTTACCCCGGACTCAGATTACACACTGTGTATACAGTAATTGTGCAACTAGCCAGGTGAGCAGTAGACAAAAGCTGTTTTTATTTCTTAAACTCCCTATGCAATCCTTTAGCATAAGAGATGATAAAAAATTTTGGCAGACAGTCAAATGTCTTAAACACATATTCGGGGTGGTTATGAATACATTATTATTGTAATTCCTCAAATTTTGTGGAATTTAATTGTATGTTCAATAGGAACAAATCCATGCTGATGTAAATAGTTGGTTATATAATAATAAATACACGTAACAAAGACATTAAAGGACCATCTTAGCTATTAATAGCAAGTTTATCTTCCTTGAATGGACTATTTTCTTCTAAAACAATTTGCAATATAATTTATTTGGGCTACTTTGCATTCACCAAATTTCTTTATGTATTGTCTATGGGAAGCAATTTGTCTTCTTTTGTTAATAGGCTTATAAATTTGAGTTTTAAAGCCAATTAAAGAGAAAATTACTGAATGAACTAAACCTAATTTATTTAGCTAACTGACGAGCTTTTGCTTGTAAAGAATTTTTTTAAAATACGAAACTTGTGTCTTATTTTGTCTTAAAGCTTTCATCATACTTCAGACTTCAGTGCCTCTGACACATAGTCCATAGAATGCGGTGAGTCATTTAGTGGCTATTCTCTGTTTATGGCGATATCGTATTATAAGCTAGAGAATATCAGTCATGAAATGCTCAAAACAAAGCTATATTAAGGAATTTGTTTACTATTTACTAAAACATTTAAAACATGTCTAAGTGGTTTCAGAAAACATTTATTTAAATCCAGGCTGGATATTGGGGACATAGGGATAAAAAATGTAATCTTTGTTCTGAGGAAGCTCACTGTCTAGTAGGGAATGTAGATAAGGAAACCAAGCATTTCATTCCAGTGTGATGGGTAATAGAGGAATTCACATGATATTTAAAGATGAGAGTAGAGAGTTAGAGGCATGTTTTTTTTTCACCCTGAAAATAATTTATTTTATTGTCAAAGAAGATTTTCTAAAGGCAGTTATACTTGATGAATTTCTTGAAGAAAAAGAAGATACCAGCCAGGAGGAAATTGTGTGTGTGTGTGTGTGTGTGTGCGCGCGCACTCACACACCAGCCTGTAGTTTGGGTATTTCAAATAGAGAAAATAGCATGTGCAAAGACTTCAAATAGCTCTTTATCACTTGTAGCTTTATACAGTGTTTATGTTTAGTAATCATTGATGAGAAGCTGGGGGAGATAAATAGGAGCCAGATTGTTGAGAATCTTATAAAACATGCTAAACAAATGGCTCTTTATTCTAAGGTGAATGTGGACCCTAGAGAAGTTTATATGGTATAGGTTCTTTTTTTTCTTAAAAACAACACATGCGGGATCCCTGGGTGGCGCAGCGGTTTGGCGCCTGCCTTTGGCCCAGGGCGCGATCCTGGAGACCCGGGATCGAATCCCACGTCGGGCTCCCGGTGCATGGAGCCTGCTTCTCCCTCTGCCTGTGTCTCTGCCTCTCTCTCTTTCTCACTGTGTGCCTATCATAAATAAATAAAAAATTAAAAAAAAATTTAAAAAAAAAACAACACATGCCATTTTTCAATATACATAAGCATATGGTCTTCTTTGAAATATTTTGAAGTTCAAAATAAAAATTATTACTGCAAAGAAAGAAATTATAATCTCCAATGAGATTTTACAAATTACCAGAAATATGACTTAATTAAAGAAGTCTTTCTTTTTTCATCCTTTTTCTGCAACATTTGAATGGGATTATATGATTTCCTTCCAGTCACTCCATTAAGAATAACAGCTCTAGCATCTGTGTGCAATGTAGGTAGAGAAGTTTTGGAATAAACTGGGGGGATCTGCTAGGATGTTATTCCTTATTACAGAGAAGAAGTGATGAGTACTTGAGCTGAAGGAGCAGTGGTAGGAACTGAGAATGAGGATGATTTAAGAAGATAAAGACCAGTAGGACTGGATAGAGAGGGAATGGGGGATGGAAAAAATAAAGTGGTTGATGTCGATTGTTCAGTTACTGACTGAATAGTTAGATGGTCACCCCCATCATGGTGTTTTGAAGGAATGGGCATGGAAAAAAGTAGGAAAAATGGTGAGTTCAATTGGGGATCTATTGATTTATAGATGGATGATGTGTAATAGGCTTATGGATATAGGGGTTGGAGCTCAGGAGAGAGACCTGAGATGCAAATATAGATTTGAGATTCACCACTGAACAAATGGTAGTTGAAATCACAGATTTGGCTAAGATGTTCCAGGACAGAGAGTTAACTGGACGCAGAAGAGTACAGATGAAGGGACTTTGGGAAAAACACACATTTCCTGGGAGGACAGGAAGGTGAAACTGAAAAGAGACTGAGAAAGAGTTATCATTGAAGTAGGAATTAAACCAAGACATGCAGAATCTTGGAACTCGATAGAGGAAATCATTTCAAAGCAAAAGAAATAATCACAGTGCCAAAAGTTTACAAGTGTCCCTTCAATTTGGGAGTTAAAAAGTCATTATTGGAAAAGCAGAATCAGACCTATAAATACAGAGAACAAACTGATGGTTGCCATGGATGGGGGTAGTGAGTGAGTGGGTGAAGGGGAGTAGGAGATACAGACTTCAGTTATGGTACGAATGTCATGGGAATAAAAGGCACAGCAGAGGAAATGCTATGATCAATGATATTGTAATAGTGTTTTACAGTGATAGATGGTAGCTACACTTGTGGTGAGCGTAGCGTAATGTATAGAGTTGTTGAACCATTATGTTGTACACCTGAAAATATTGTAACATAAGTGTCAACTATACTCAAAATTTTTTACAAAGTCGTCGTTGGCGAGATTGCCTCATTTGTGGAAATTCAGGTGACCTTTTACGAATTTTTGAGGAAAAGGATTGCTCTTGAAAGGATAAAGCCAAAAAAAAAAAAAAAAACAAACTAAAAACAGTCTGATACCAGTAAATAATTTCTTTGTATTTATTTTTCTAAAAGTTTTAAGACCCTTTGGTCATTTGGTTGAGAAAAAAAAGGGGGAGGAGTTATAATTGCTGCATCAACGTCCTCATTCAGTTAATTGTTGATTTTAGTAAATTCATATAATCAAATGACAACATTGGCCTCTCAGGTTCTATTTCTTTTCATGATATTTCTATTTCTTGTTTTGATTTAAATAATTGTGAATGTCATTTTCTAGAAGAGCATTAATGTTCTAAATTTATAATGTAGGTATTATCAGGTGAGTTTTTTGAGATATAATTGACATTAAACACTAAGTTTGAGGTGTATGCTGTGATGATTTGATATGCATATATATTGTGAAATGATATGCACCACAATAAATTTAGTTAACACATCTGTCACCTCACACAGTTACTTTATGTGTGTGTGTGTGTGAGTGTGTGTGTGTGTGTGGTGAGAACTTTTAAGATCTCTCTGAGCAACTTTCAAGTATACTATACAGTATTGTTAACTATAGTCACCATGCTGTACATTAGATCCCCAGAATTTATTCATGTTGTAACTAGAAGTTTGTACCCTTTGACTACCTTCACCCATTTCCTTGTCCCACTGTCTGCTGGCAACCACCAATTCCCTCTGTTTCTTTGAATTCATTTTTGTTTTTTATATTCCACATATAGGTGAAATTATACAATATTTCTCTCTGACTCATTTTACTTATCATGATTCTCTAAAGGTCCATTCATGTTGTCACAAATGGCAGGATTTCCTTCCTTTTTATGGTTGAATATTCCATTGAATATATATCACATCTTGTTTATCCATTCGTTTATCAAGGACACTTAGGTGGTTTCTTTCTTTCCTTTTTTTTTTTTTTTAAGATTTTATTTATTAACTCATGAGAGACACATAGAAAAAGGCAAAGACACAGGCAGAAGGAGAAACAGGCTCCCTGTGGGGAGCCAGATGTGAGACTCAATCCCAGGATCCCCAGTCACCCCCTGAGCCAAAGGCAGACGCTCAACCACTAAGCCCTCCAGGCATCCCACTTAGGTTGTTTCTATGTCTTGACTATTCTAAATAATGCTGCAATGAACACGAGGTGCAGATATTTTTTTGAAATAGTGATTTCATTTCTCGGAAGTTGAATTGCTAGATTATGTGGTAGTTCTATTTTTAATTTTTTGAGGAAGCTTTCTACTATTTTCTATAGTGGTTGCACTATTCACATTTCCACCAACGCTGTAGAAGGGTTCACTTTCCCCCACATCCTTGCCAGCATTTGTTACCTCTTGTCATTTAGATAATAGCCCTTCTAACAGAAGTGAGATGATATATATGCTGTGAAATTTAACACTAACTTTGGATGAAATGAAGAGAATTTAATTTTTTTTTTCAAACTCCTAGAAGCTCTCAGGAAGAAGAGCTTCCCTAAGTTTATCAGTAAATTAAAAGCGTCAAGGAAAATTTATGCCCAGAACTGGTTTTCTCTCCAGATGATTTAGGTTTTTCAGTTTAACTCTTAAATGTGGGAAAAACCATACATCAAGTTTGAATCTGGTGACAATAAGGACAAGAAGGGGAAGGAAATATAACGACTCAACCTGTGTTACCTAACAGTATTGCTCTAACCTAAAGGCTAATTTCTATTTCAAAGTAAAATGATCACAAAAGTTCAAAATAGCTTTGGGCAGTACAGGAGAGCAGAGAAAGCACTGAACTGGATGCCAAAGATGAAATCTCATGAGGAGAATAGGTGAGGAAGTGGTAGCAGGAATGATATTTTGGGCCTCGGAATGGCTAGGATGTTTCCAAGAGGCCACCTACTCCCTGAACAAGGATTGTGTGAATTGCTTCCTAAATATACAGCACCTGCAATGTAGATAGTTAGGAATTTTGGAGAGGTTGAGTTGATTACTTATTTCATTCCAGGCTAATGCAAATGTTTCTCAATAAATAGAACATCTCTACATTTAACAAAGGACAGTTCCAGAAGAGGTAGCACTTCCTAAGCCAGGGTCTCTGTGGTGAATGAGTGGGTGCATTCTTACTTCCATCATCTCTTGTTCATGCAATGGGCAGAGACAAGACTAATGAAGATAATTTTCGTTCTCTCAAAAATCTAGCGGAGGTGGTTGAAGCTCTTGGTCTTTAGAACGTCCTCAGGGCTTTGATAGCTTCTAATCCAACTTGTGAGGAACAGAAGAGCTCTTATCTCCCCAAGGTCAGAGAGGCAATCTAGACTTTAGGTGACAGATGCACAAAAACTTTCCAGAAATTTCTCATGGAGCTATATTTAGAAGCAGAAATCTCCTTTTTAATTTTAATTGATTTAAGAAATGGTTCATGTAGAAACCAATGAGAATTTTTACCTAAATATTTCAATGAGCCAGCACTGTGCATCTGACTTAAGATAACTCTTGAAAATCACTTCATGTGTCCACATAAACACATAGATCACATACACACGAACATAAGATTTTCAGGGTGTGACTCAAGGAAATAAACAGTTATACTCTGTGATGGAAAATTGTAATTCCTGATGTTTAAACCTATAGCATAATTTCCATCTTGCTAGATTTGAGGAGAAAAATTTTACAAGAATTCTCCAAAGTCACTTTAGAAAAAAACACACGCTTCCTTAGAAAGATCATCAACCAAAAGATAACCAGAGATTGGTTATCAAAATGGAACAGGAAATTGTTCAAATTTCCATGATCTTGTGAATTGTCAGAGGAAGAGCTAATTATTTCATATAATTTATTACCAGTTTTAAATATGTGAGGGTTGCTGGAATTAAACAGTCTTAGAAAGAGTATCAAAATTTCCTGTTGGATGGGGCACCTGGGTGGCTCAGCTGGTTTACTGTCTGACTTCAGCTCAAGTCTTAATCTCAGGGTCCTGGAATTGAGCCCTGCATGGAGTTCCATGCTCAGCAGGGAGTCTGCTTGTCTCTCTCCTGCTCCCTCTTCCCCTCCTCCCACTAATGCCCTCTCTCTCTCTCTCTCAAATAAATAAAAATTAAAATCTCCTTTTGGAATGAATAAAATTGCCACTAAAAATGTTGAGATAACTCCTTATCTCTTATTTGTCAAACTTAGGATAGAGGGTGACATTTTTCTAATGTCCAATGTCTACTATTCTTGTTCAGAAATATTCAACAATTGCATATTTGGAAGCAAATAACCCTTCCCCCAGTTTTATTTGACAAACATCTTAATCATTTTAAGGTTCTTTCTGAAATGTCCCCTCTTCATGAAGACTTTTCTGAATCTCTTCCACTGAGTATAATCTCTCCTTCCTCTGACTCTACCAATTGCCCTACTCTTCACTTTGTTCAACTGTTTAATCTGTTCATTTGCCACACTATTTTGTGGCAAATTTCCTTGAAGGACAAAGTTTCTTCTTTAGCTCCTTAGCCCAATATTTGATTGATTGATTGATTGATTGATTGATAGATAGGCAAACAAATAGATAATAGATACTTGGTGTTAGAATATTTTCTTTTCAATTGCAATTATATAGAGGAGAAGCAGGGAGACATAAAAGGATTTTGGAAGACAGAAGACAGACTTTGGACAAAAAGATTTTCATCATCAGTATACTAATGGTCTATAACTGAAAACATTATGCCAGTCTATGTGGGAACTAGGTCATTTTTGGTCAACACATGCTTTTTTTTTACTCTTGTCACAGTAGCTTGTTTATTATATTTTGATCTTGATTCATGTGCCTCATACTGCAAGGTCCTAGAATGCTCATGTGTTAGTCTGGTCAGAGCAGGAAATGATTAAGGGTTTATTTATGGAGTCCAGCATATTTTAATTTCAAGATCACCTTACCCCCGAACTTTAAATCAATTATTTAGTTCCTCTTGATCTTTGACCTTTGTATACTTCCAACAGTAATGTTGCATCTCACTTTGGATCTGCTTTTAGGGCCTTCAATTCTGAGAGTTTTGGATCCCAAATCCCTCTTGGCTCTCTTATTAACTCATAACCCTGACATTTGAAAAGAACTTTGTAAAGTTCTTTTTAGATATATTTTTTTAAAGATTTTATTTATTTATTTGAGAGGTAAAGAATGAGTAAGGTGAGGGGCAGAAAAAGAAGCAGATTGCCCACTGAGCAAGGATCCCAATGTGGGGCTCTATCCTGGGACCCCAGGATCATGACCTGAGTTGAAGGCATACACTTAACCAGCTGAGCCACCCCGGTGCCCCTTAAGTTTTTTTATTAAAGAGAAATGTAAGTAGGAGAGTAGTACAAACGAAAATAAATTTGACTCTGCCTTTAAACTAACTAAATTTATGTGATTTGGGGGACACCTGACTGGCTCAGTCAATGGAGCATGTGATTCTTGATCTTGGGGTTGTGAGTTCCAGCCCCACATTGGGTGTAGAGATTATTTAAAAATAAAATCTTAATAAATTTATGTGTTTATTATCATGTCGCTCTTGATGCTATCTTTGCCCTTAATATTACCTGATAGTTGTTGCTGTGCCAAGTGGTCCTGAAATCTTCTTAGGGACCCTTCTTCTGTAATGATCTCCATATATCAAATACAGTTCAGAACATTCAAGCTTGGGGTTCTATTTTCTTGATTACTAATTGACTATAACTTCTAATATTCATAAGTAAAAATTCACAGTGAAGTTATACGCAATTAATTGATTCAATTTGAGGGACATGAGAATTTATTTCCATGGAATTTCAAAATCCAAGGAGATAAAATTTCAGAAACCAGTATTTTGCCCCTCAAAAATCCTCTGGTTTTATATGCTCTCAAAGGTATATAGAAACTTGGGATATTCTGTGATGATCTATGTCATAGCTTTTAGAAAATAAAGACATATGAGTAAAAATAAATTAGAAGAGATAAATTAGGTATTTAAAAAACTTAAATATGCATGGTAAAAATGATGATGTCCTTAACATCATTCTATTTAAATAAACAGAATAAATTTATTTTGAAATAATTCTATTTTTATAACTTCTAAAGCAAATTACAAAATTAATTATACCCTAGGTGTGCCTGGGTGGCTCAGTTGGTTAAGTATCTGCCTTTAGCTCAGGTCATGATCCCAGGGTCTTGGGATCCAGCCCTGTGTTGGGCTCCCTGCATAGCAGGGAGTCTGCTTCTCCCTCTTCTTCTGGCCCTCCCCCCTTGCTCCTTGCTCATGCTTTAAAGATTTAAATAAAATCTTAAAAAAATTAATTATACCCTAAAGTAAATTTCTTTATAATCTTTAAAAATATTTTATTTATTTATTCATGAGAGACACAGAGAGGCAAAGGCATAGGCAAAGGGAGAAGCAGGCTTCCCGCGGGGAGCCCAATGCGGGACTCAGTCCCAGGACCCTGGGACCACGACTTGAGCCAAAGGCAGAGGCTCAACTGCTGAGTCACCCAGGCATCCCTCTTTATAATCTCTTATTTAAAAATGACACCCAAATAGCACACAATTGTAAATACTAGAGCTCAGATTTGAAATATAAGGTCATATAGCATCATCAAAGGTGGACTACTGAAGTCCAAGGAAAAATGTTCAAACCCTTGTTGGTGTGTGTTTGTGTGTCTGCATGTGTTCGGGGGGTAGGGGAAGGGGAGGAGGAGAGAAATCCCAAGAAGCTTGAGTTTACTTTTGGTTGTCTGTGTTAGATTACCTTCACACTAATTATTTTTTGGGTGGATCTGAAAGTCCTTCCCAAATTGTGCATAAGGATACTTCCGAGTTCTGTTGGCTGCTACTGCAAAGTCACAAGGATATTTATAATTACTCCCAGAGCATTCAAAAATTTAGAGTTGTAGGCAAATTTGGCTATAGATTTTCTTAGAAGAGTTAGACCCGCCAGAATTTTTGTGATATTAATAATCAGCTCAAGGGAATTTTACCAAGATCCACATAAGAGATTCCAAACCAAACCAATGGTGCACAGATCTTCTGATCCTGGAACAAAGAAAGAAATCTATTTGAACACAGACTAGGAATAGTGATTGGATCTGGAAATTACAGCCTAACAAATGGCTTGTAAGGTTGTATTACAAAGGCAAAATCAGCAGTACCCTATGCTCGCTTGCTCTCTCTCTCTCTCTCAAATAAATAAATAAATCTTAAGAAAAAAAAAAAGAGAAAAAGAAAAAACAAACCAAGTGACTAAATCAAGGTCAAGTATGATAATGGTCATGGATCAGCATAAATAATCATAGCACCAAAGGTGGCCAGCAACAGGTAAGTGGGAAGCTCAAGTAAATTGTTGCATGTTGTGTGTTACTTCAATCTCCTTCCTTCCTTCCTTCCTTCCTTCCTTCCTTCCTTCCTTCCTTCCTTCCTTCCTTCCTTCCTTCTTTCCTTTTTCTCCCCCTCCTTTCCTCCCTGACTTCCTCTCTTTCTCTCTCTCTCCCTTCCTACCCTCCCTCCCTTTTTAACTTCCTTTTAGAAAAAAACAAAACAAAACAAAAAAAAAAACCTAGAGGCATCTGGGTGGCTCAGTCAGTTAAGCATTTGACTCTTGGTTTCAGCTCAGATTGATCTCATGGGTCATGAGGTCAAGCCCCAAGTTGAGCTCTGCACTGAGTGGGGAGTCTGCTTGAAGACTCTCTTCCCTGCTCCTCTGCCTTCTTACTCTCTGTCTCTCAAATAAATAAATGCATCTTGAAAAAAGAAAAAGAAGAACCTTTACTATGTATACCATGCTAAGCACTTATTGTAATAATGAATAAGATGTTTTTCCTGCCTAAACAGAGTTCTTAGTTCTTGAATCTAATACTGACCACATGGCTTGTGGTATAAAGAGTTATGTGCTTATGGGCAGAAACCCACCCCTGACCTTCAAACTGAAATGACTTTTCTAATTGATGTAGTGTGTGTAGCTCATGATGGTATACAGCAGAACTCACATGTAATAGTGGAGCTGGGAGTCTTGGGTAATGGCCACAGGCAGACAGTGATCAAACGAGAAAAAATCATGATGAACTTTTAAATAAGAGGACATGATTTTCTTGCAGGGTAGCTGAATCCTTGCTACTATAAGAAACATTAGGGTGAAATTTTATAGAATTACACAAAACATATTGAAGTACCTTGTAATAGTATGAAGTATGGTATCGAATCCATACTTGGATAGAATACATGCGTAGCCTTAAATTATATTAAATTTCAAGTTGAACTTCATGACAGCTGAATAAGGTGTATGATATTGCTTTTAATGAGATAATTCCTTCCCAATTTTAAGATTGATGAAAGGTCAGGCCTTTCAGATTGCACGGCACACACTTATATGAACCCCTTATAAATCACCACCATGTTCAAGAGCAAGGCACCTCTAACACAACTCCATATATTAAACTAAAAGTGCTTTTCAAAATAGTGGAGAGAGGAGTGAATGTTCCTTGTGACGATACGCTGAGTGCATCATAAAATAGACAATTTGCCTTGGTAGTTTCTCGGTGGACAAGATGTGGATAAAATAGAACATTGTTCCTTAGAGGATATCAAACCACTTGGGACACTTTTCATTTGGATGTAGATATATGAGCCATGTGTTCAGGGCTGGGTGTATACTACGTATAGCATGGCTCTAATGGATCACATTTAGAGAGGAGTTACTGAGGATTGGAACAATACTGTAAGTTGTTTGGAGAGATTGAAATATAGCAAGAGTCCTACCTGAGACCAGGTCAGAATTTGGGGGTAGGTAGTTGGTATTGGTGGATGGCCACAACTTAGAGTCCACCTCTAAATTTCAAAGGAGATTCAGAGATGTGTTTCTAACAAAACTGTAGTTAATGGGGGATGGCAACGGGAGTGTAAATGGCTACAATCTTTTTGAATGAAAAGTTATTATTAAACCCTAGCTAGCATTAATTAGTGCTTTCTGCAGGCCAGAAACTATACTAAGTCACTTATATATAATTTTTATTACTATGTGTCAGGAGTCTTGAAAGTGTTAATTTTCTTGACCTAGTATTTTTACATCCAGGAATTCATAGTAATAATTAATGATCCATATAAAGCATCATGCACTAAGATGTTTGCTAAACATTATTTATATAGCACAGGATCTGAAGCAAACGTCTAACAATAAAGACTCTTAGGTAAAGTTACGTGATAGGTTAATTACGCACTCATTGAAATCATGTTTGCAGAGAATATCCAATGAAATTGGAAAATAGTCTCTATGTGGCACTAAGCAAAAAAAAGTAAGATGCAACATACGATGTATAAATTATCTTCTATGTTACAATAAACACATTTTTATAAGAAAAAAAGATGAGTAGAGTAGAACATTCATTATGGTTTTATTTGGATGATAGGAGTTCTGAATGACTTTGGTAAATCTTTTAATACTCATTTCTGCAGTTTCCAAATTTTACACTAGAACGTTTTAAGTTTGTAATCAGTAAAATAAGCTTGGGAAGTTTTCTGACAACATAATTTCTGGATTCTCTATAGTAAGATTCCCTTCCCGGTCTCCCTGCCCAACTACCTTGTCAATGGAAACTTCTGCTCATCTGATCATTTCTTTGAGCTAATTTTTGGATCTCCAGTTTAGATTGATTTTCTTCTGGACTTAGAGCACTTGGTTTCCTTCCTCTTAAGGAACCACTCCCCATGGTAGACCATCAGCTGTGGTGCCTGAAGGACCCCTTCAGGTAAACTGTCCCCTTCTACCTTTAGTTACTCACCAACACCCTGGCTAGCTTCAAGTTTTACTAATGGTACTCTGATAGGACCTGTGGGAATATAGTGAGTATCTCCAAAGGTATTTGAAATTTTGGGATGTCAGTAGGGGAAGTCTAGTAGTCCTCTGCTCTCAGAGTCTTGGTTATACTTCTACCCACCTATCAATCTATTTTGAAGACCTGACTGGCAAAATAGCCCTACAGGAATGTTTTCACAGAAGTTCCTAGGACTCCTGAGTAAATTAAGGATAAGAGATTTTCAGATTAAAAGTTAGTGGCTGTTGCAGATCTTGGAGCATCAGGGGGACTCAAGAAATACATGATGAAGGAAGGAACGCAGGGGGAGATAAAGATAACCTTACCTATAATAAATATTTTTATTAATGAAAAAATATTGTTCAGAGGACAGGATGTGGGGATGACATAAGAAGGTAGGGAAATCACTCTGAGGTAGGGAAAACTTAGGGAAAGTGCCCTTCCTGGGATAAATACTCAGGATTAATAAGGAACCATGTACCTGATATTATATAAATGGACATAGATGTTTGATATCAACTCTTCATTAAGAGAAATCATGACTTGTTTCTTCTAAATATCCAGAGAAGTACAATTACTCATGACCCAGAACTTCTACGGCTGAGTGTTGCAGATTGAGTAATGGTCACTGGAAGATATCAGTCCTAATCTCTGGAATTGGTAAATGTTCCTTCATTTGGAAAAAAAAAAAAAAAAAAAAAAGGGAGTTTTGTGGATATGACTAAACGATGGATCTTGAGATGAAGAGATTTCCCTGGGTTATCCAGTGGGCCCTAAATACCATCACCAAAGTCCTTATAACTTTATCAGAGGCAGAAGGAGATTGCATGCAGACACACCTAAAAGACGTACCAAAGAGGAGTAATGTGGGCATGGAGGTGAAGATTGGAGCGATGCCATCACAATCCAAGAAAGTGCTTAGAACCAGAGAGTGGGAGAGGCAAGGGAGGATATCCTCCTGGAGGCTTTGGAGAGAACACAGCCCTGCTGACACCTTGATTTCAGACTTGTGGCCTTCAGAACTTGGCGGGAACGTGTTGCTGTAGGCCGCTGAATGGGAGGTCTTTTGTGGCATCCTCAGGAAATGAATACATGAAATAATTCTTACATTGGAGAACAGCCTCATTATGACTGGTTGGTGAGAAACATATTTCTAAACGTTGTGCTGTGATACAGTGAGAAGGAAAATCAGTTCTGAGGAGCAGGCAGGCAGTGATGGTGGGCACCTCGGAGTACCCTGAAGCGGCAGCGACAGCATCAGCTCTTGGAGGAGAATTGGAGAGTGAAGGGAAGGGAGAATAAGAGGGAAAGGGTTGGGGTACCCAAGGGGCTCAGGGGTGGAGGGTCTGCCTTCGGTCCAGGCCATGACCCCAGGGTCCCGGGATCGAGTCCCACGTGAGGCTCCCTGCATGGGGCCTGCTTCTCCCTCTGCCTCTGTCTCTGCCTCTCTCTCTCTGGGTCTCTCATGAATAAATAAAATCTTTAAAAAAAAAAAAAAAAGAAGGAAAGTATCTCCTTCTTGAGAGTGTCCCAGTCTCTCTTTCAGTTGAAACATTAAATCTAACCCCCTCGGTGAGCTGAGATTGCTCTAGTTTAATAATACCAGAGCCTGATCCTCTGTGGGTTATTTACTCAAATCCTGAATTATTTTCCAAAATTTCATAGCTGGGTAACTAGGATCTACGCTATACCATCAATCAACAAGGGGGCCAATGGCAGGAAAGTTGCCCGCCTCATCTTTCTGGATTTGGAGAACAATCCTTTTTTTAAGGAAATGGTTCAAATTACTTATTTAAAAAACACAACAAAAAGAACTGTGGCTTCAAAACTCGATCTTGATCCACCCCAAAGCATTCTTTCCTCAAAACCACCTTGCGGGTGCCAGGCCTAGTAAATTTACATTCGACAGGCAAATAGAAACGTTTTCCTTGCTACACAAAGGCGACATTATCATCTAGCTGTCAGGCCTTCCCGCCACCAATGCGGGGAGATGTGGGGCAGATGCAGATAGCTCAGGGAATCCACCTGCAGCCACGGTCTCAGGGAGCCCCCCTCAGTTAGTTGAAATCCCAACCGCTTATCACAAAGGTGAGAGAAATTTGATAAGGGCCTGGCAGGGGTGACCAGGCTTACCCTTGCTGGGACAAGAAAGTGATATGCAGAGATTGACACTCTCTTAAAACGATCAAAAGGAAAATGCAACGGTTTTGTTTTCAGAGGTTCAAGTCCCACTGAGTTCGGTCAGATAGTGTGAGGGGCCCAGTGAAGTCACTTGTCCGAGTATGTAAAATAAGTTGGGAAAGAAAGGACAGGACTGGAAAGAATGGGGTATTTATTTACTGAAAGGATCAATGAAATCAATACCCTCTCAGTGTAAAAGGAGGGTAGTCTGGGAGGTATTTAAAGTGTGGGGACTCAGGATTATTTCCAGAGGGCACTCGGTGGGGATGTGCACTTAGCGGTATGGCCCGAAGGGAAGGAGTAGAATGGTTCTGCGACTATCACAAAATAATGGATTACAAAATCAATATCGACGTTTGTTAACGGAAGCAAAACATATCATTCTTGAGAAGTGAGGCAGCGAGAGCTGCAGTAGAGGCGCAGAATGTGGAGGGTGGCGTGCCCGGATGGGCCCCTGGGAGCCAGCCACAGTTAGCAGCTTGGTGCTCAAACTTGGGGAAGTTAGAGCTGATAAGTTTGAGAATGTCATCCAGCCTGTCCCCTTGCTTCATCGTGGAGGAAAAGGAGGCACAAACTAAGCTCCTGAGCTGTTGGAGTTTGCGCGGCTAGTTAGAGAAAGATCTTGGTGTGCTCGTGTCACCTGAAGATACAAATGCTTTTATTCGGCTGATGTTTTTTCTTGAGCTACCAAGATGCACATCCAAGATATCCTAAACCTCCTACTAGGTTGACTCAAATGAAGCAAAGAAGGAAATTAAAAAAAAAAAAAAAAAAAAAAAAAAAAAGGAAAGCTCAGGACAGCTGAAGAGAGCTTCCCGAGGCAATCAAACGAAGAGGTATTTTGTGATTGAATCATCAGTCTCAGTAAATTGCAGAGGGTTCCATTCTTATTTTCAAACTAGAGGAAAAACATAATAGACTATCTGCCAATCTCCAGAACTTCCTTTGTTTGAAGCAGAAGTATATTTTTAGCTTTTTCTCTGGGAAATCAGCCTCCAGTCTCTGCATCATTTTGGCTGATTTCTACATCCTGCTAATCTGTCTTCTGCACCATCCCCTATGCCGCTTTTCTTATGGCAAATAATAAGGAAGGTTTTTTTGAATTTTTCTCTGAGATATCCAAAATTTCACTAAGTGCTGATGCTTTTTCCTCAAAAAGAATCCTCGTGAACATTCCTTTCTCTGTCTTATAAAAACCCTATTTAATACTTACCCTTTCCTAGAGAGATTGCTTACAGTACTATGAAAATCAATCCCAGAAAATTGAATAGAATCATTTACATAGTCCTAATCTGCATCAACAAGGCTTTCTCTCTTAAATGAGTTTCCTTTTTTTCCCCCATGATTTTATGATTTTTCAGTCTTTCCAAATAGATTGGCAGAAATATGGTCTGCAAAGCTTTCCCCTCTTCTGGTGCCTATTACAGTTATCAAAATGCCCAAGAAATTGTATAAGAGTAGATGTATTCATAGTCTGTATGCATGTTTGCTTATATATGTACATGAGCAATGATAAATGTAGAACTCACAAATTTTTAAATAGGAAAGAAGCTTGGACTTTGAGCCATATAAATTTGGGATCAAGTGTTGGCTCTTCCACTTGCTGTGCGCTCTTGAGCAAATTGCTTAGCTCCTGCACCTTACTTTCTTCATTTAACACATGAAGATAGTAATGACTATCTTGAGGTGTTGTCACCAGAATTAAATATGTTAGAGAAATGAAGCGTGTGATACAATGTCCGGAATCTGGTGGGTGTCAGCAAACGGAGATTAGCATTATTTTCTCACAAGTCACATTTTCAAGAAATTAAACAATATTGCCTGAAAATATCTGGGCAAAATTCCTGTACCCATGTCTGTCCTTTAGAAAATGCTGTTGATTCAGAGATCATTTGCAGATTGTAGCATATTCGGTCCTTCTCAGACTTATGTTTTCTCCTCTGCTCCACTCTAACAAAGATAGCTGCTGTGCTATCACCATTTTCTGGCTCCTCTACTCGTTCATGCATTGTCTCAGGTGGGTGGCAACACGCTCTAGAACCATTGGAGGTTGTCTGTCCTCTGCAATTGCCTTAGAAACAACCTCTTCCACGATGGGTTGTGACTTGTAACATCTGTTATCAGTTGACCAAAACGCTCAGTTGAACGTAGATTAGTTTGTCGTGCCTCTGGTGTGTCTGAGGTTCAGAACTCTTTCCTGGACATGGTCTCTTGTCACTTGATGCTGAGAGGAACATGTCAATAGTAAAACTTATCTGGAAGCTGCATATGATGTTACTGATAGAGTTGGGTGTCACATCATGTAGCAGGCGGTAGTGTTGCCCCGATAGGACGTTGTTTGACTTTGTGCCAAAGGCACACTGGGGTCGCTAAAGCTGTCTAGCTCTTCACATATCAGTATGTCGTTTGCCAGCATGCTAAAAATGTAGCAAGAGGCCAGGATTATTTTTAGTTGGAAAAGCTTCATTTACTTCATATAGGCTAAATAGACCTTTAATGAATAACTTCTGTAATTTAACCTTGTTTTTAACAGATGAAAAGGGAATAAATATTCAGTGATTTGAATGATGGGTTCTCTGTAACAATGAAATATTTAAATGCTCTTACCAGGAACATTAATGGACCATAACGTTTCTTTTGACAACAACAAGTATTTTCTATTAAGTGAGAGTAATCTTTTTAAAGCTGAACGTAAAATCACAGAGAGACCTTCCTTTTGAACTTTTTGATGCTTGGAAGTGAGCTTTTATTCAGGTTGCTCACGGAGGTGTTTTCCTTAGCTGTTGCATGCATAAAGATTTTTTCTAAATCAGCATTAGTTTTGTAATTAACTTTGAAACAAAACTTTAAATTGTAATCACTGGCATGAAATGTTTCTTAGAGCAGGAAACCGGATTTTGTTTTCCTCTAGCACTGACTCATTCATCATTTAATGCCCTCTGATATTGAATGTCATATTTTTAATAATCTAAAATGATTCATAATTTACAAAATATTTCAAGTCTATTGTTATAACATTGAGTGTGGTAGGCTGTGTATAGTAACATGAGCCCACTGGTGATGAACTTGCTGAGGTTAATTGAAATCTGAGTGGGAGATGTGGTGAATTACTTTTCCTCCAGTTCCTGTCAAAAAATGTATAACCAGAACATGATTTTTTTTGAATAATTTCTTATAGCAAATTAAGATAAAAATAGCCCTTCTATTTCCCATATAAGTAGCCCTTTTAGTAGATCATGACACAGCAAAAACCCTGATCTATGCTTCATCAGAAGGGTCGTTTTTCTTGTTTATTTTTTTGTGTTTTAATTTTCTGAAGGATTAATTCTCTGTCATTTTTGGACATATCAAACTTGTGGTATTTTCCTGTACTGTGGATTTCAGCCAGAGAATCAGAATGCTTTCTAGATATTCAAACAGGTAGGGGTTTGACCAGGAATTAGAGGCATAACCATGGTTAGGGCTGGGGAGTGAAGGTAAGGGAAGCCAACCTGCTGGTCTGTGTGGCCAGTGGACCTAGAGTGGATTCTCAGGAGTTCATCTGGATGTTACGGTGAATCTTAAGACTCTCCAAAAAGTGGTTATTAATGTTTCTGTTACCTGAGGCACCCAAAGTGGATGATTTGGAATCCTCACCATGTCTCATGTCATCTGCTCCTATTTTTTAAATTGCTGCCAGGAAAGGATGCTTTCTTCTCTGCTACTTTTTTTTAAATATTTTATTTATTTATTCATGAAAGACAGAAAGAGAGAGAGAGAGGCAGAAGGAGAAGCAGGCTCCATGCAGGGATCGCGATGTGGGACTCCAGGATCATGCCCTGGGCTGAAGGCAGTTGCTAAACCCTGAGCCACCCAGGGATTCCCCTTCTCTGCTACTTTCTGCATCTTAATGCTTACTCTCCATTTGTGGACTAACCTGGAACCATCCAGCTAAGGGGGGAGGGCTGTCTGGGAAATGGAGTTTCAGGTTCTCTTCCTTTGAAGCAGCCTGGAAGGTGAAATGCTGTCTTAGATGGTGCTGCTATAACAAAAGTACCGTAGACTTGGTGACTCCAACTGCAAACATTGATTTCTCACAGTTTTGGTGGCGGGGAGGTCCAAGAATAAGGTACTGGCAGAGCCAGTGTTTGATGAGTGAGCTTTTCCTGGTTTGCAGATGATTGTTTTCATACTGTGTCCCTACATGACAAGGAGACAGACCCTATGTGTTTGACTCTTTTTATAAGGGCCCCACTCTCATAACCTAATCCAATCCTAATTCTTTCCCAAAAGTTGTATCTTCAAATACTATCATATTACAGATTAGGATTTCAACATATACATTTCAGGTGGATACAAATGTTCAGTCCAGAGCAAATAGGCCCAGGAGTGATGCAAAGTTGAACACATTATCTAGCTTAGTTCATCCTTTGTCACCTCTGCATTTGCTTACACTCTTCCATCCATATTTTACCTTCAAAAACAAGAGCCACCCAACTTCAGGCTTCCAAATTATATGAAGTAAGTCTGCATTACATAGCCACATATACATATATATGGTCATATGCAACTCACTCTTTCCTCAAAAGGATAGACCCAAAATTCCATGAATCACTGTACTTCTGGGTGATGTCCATTCTTTTTCAAACCTGGTTTGAATTTTCCTTTGATCTCTTATAACTTACATTCTGAACTGTAAGGTTAATCTCTACTACTGCACTTTATATTAGAAAAAGAGGGATGCAAAATTTCATTTTCAAAGGGCTGGAGTAATGAGTGGCCCTGCTTATTTGAATCGCCCCATTCTTAGCCATTTCCATCGGATCTGTGAGTACTAAGATGCAACCCGAAGGATTCCTTGAATCCTTTTTGTCTTCAGTATATAGCAACAACTCTATTTATCCTTGATAATCAGGATAAGTCACGCCAGTTGGCTTAGCAAACCCTTCTTTGCCTATTGTGACTTAGTGGCGTGAAGAGTTAAAAGTGACAGAGAATAGTTTAAACTTCAAGTTCAGCAGAATCATTAGGTCCCCTAGAGACAATAATGGTAAATGGGAAGAAAAGATTTTGTGATTGGGTCCCTAAAGATAACAGTGAGAGGAATCACTCCCATTCCCACTTCTTTGTTCTTCAATCCATGTCTCTTAGTTATGAGAAAAATAGCACAATATAGGTTGCTGGTTCAAAACATACACAAAATCTTGTAGGACAGCACTTAGCTGGTCAAGGTATTATTAGCTAGCACCCTAACTGGGTCTTTAATGGAGTATTCCACTGTTGTATCAGGCAAAGAAACTTGCCTGTATCAGGCAAAGAAACTTGAAGTGAAGTGGCATATAATAAGATCAACAAATTCCATGGGTTGAACTTTTCCCATTCCTTGCTGGTGAATGCATTCTCTGGTCAGAAGCAAAGTTTTGTGGATTCATGATAGAGAATCATAAATTCCATTAGCTTTTGGGTAGTGGTGCTTAGAGAGCTGCACAGACAACAATGCATATTCATAGCTATTGCATGTATTCCTATGAAACATCTTGCTTCCTCTTCCACGAGGAGGTGGGGTGGTCATCCTGGCTAGTTGATCTCTTTGGGTATGGTGTCACAAAAGAAAATCAGCATCAGACTCGGCTTATGGCATGCTAGATGTTTATCAATAATGATAGCCAGAATGGTCTTGTTGAGGGTAAGGTCATGTTTTTAAACTCATGCATAGCCTCAATCCCTGGCGCTTCCTCCTCTGTTCATGAGCCCACTGACAAACCAGAGTGGCTGAGGAAAGAGGGTGGCTAGTATCTTCAGAAAGTGTTATCTTCTTTGCTTTAATTTTATCGAGAAAATTCTTCATAATTGTTGTCTCTTTTGTGAACACTTCCTTGGGATACAAATAATTTCACTCTTAGCCATTTCCAGAAGTTTATCACTTTTTATTCTGATCTTGCTATCAATCCATTATTTCATTTCTTTCAAAGTATAGACCAGGGAAAATTGTTGTCCATTTCCCATAGTATAGATCTGTCATCTCAAGACAAAGTAAAAAATTGAATGCACTAATTTATATATACAAATGCATCCACTTTGGGATAATTTGGCATATCGTTTGATGAATTTCAGCAAATGCATATACTCTACCTTCCGCAAAACCCAAGACGCAGAACATTTCTTTCATTCTTAAAGTAACCTTGTGCCTCTTTACAATCCATAACTCCGCTTATCCCTTATCCCAAGCAAGCGCTGATTTGCTTTACATCACTACATATTACTTTTGACTATTCTAGAATTTCATATCAGTGGAATCAAGCAGTATGTAATCTTTAGTGTCTGATTTCATTTTACTCTGTAGTATTTCTGAAATCCATGTGTGTTGCTGCATGAATCAGTAGTTGGTTCTGTTTCACTGTTGAGTAATATTCTACTCTATGAATATACTTTGAATTGTTTACCCATCACCATGATGAGTTTTATAAACATTTGTTACTCATTCTCATGGGTAAGTACTTATGAATGGAATTGATGATTCAAATGTTAAGTGCATATTTCACCTTATAAGAAATTCCCAAAATATTTTCCAAATGGTTGTAGAATTTCCATTCCTACCAGCAGCATATAAGAGTGACTATTGCTACGTATTCTTTCCAATACTATGCATTGTCTGACTTTTTAATTTTAGCAGTTTCTATTGGGTGTTGATTGGTTTTAAGTTGCATTTTCTGTTGATTAGTGATTTTTTAAAAAATACTTTTACTTATTTAGAGATAGTGTGTGAGCTTGGGGAGGAGCAGAGGGAGATGGAGAAGCAGACTCCATGCTGAACAGGAAGCCTGACACGAGGCTCGATCCCACAACCCAGAGATCATGACCTGCACGGAAATCAAGAGCCGGATGCTTAACTCCCTGAGCACCCAGGTGCCCCTGATTAGTGATTTTTCAAATGCTTATTGACAACCTATATATCTTGTTTTATTAAGCATCAATTCACACATTTTGCCCATTTATAATGTTATTTTTCCTATTGAGTTGTAAGACATCTTCATATATTCTGGAAGCAAGTCATTTGTCAGATATGTGTTTTCTGAATGTTTTCTCCTAGTCTGTGGCTTTCCTTTTTATTTTTATAAAGGTCTTCAAAAGGGTAGCCATTTTTAATCTTGATAAAGTACAAATATCAACTTTTTTATGTTCTAGTTTTTTATGTACTACCTTAGAGTAGTACGCTGAAGTGGTAAAAATAGTACTCCAAGTTCACTTCCTGAAAGACTTCCTCATGTACTGTCCTAGAGTTTATAGTCTTAGCTTTGACATTTAGGGCTATGATCTATTTCAAGTTAATTTTTATGTAAGATTTGAGGTAAGGGTTGAGGCTTATTTGTACATTGTAGTCTTCATCTCCAGTTTGGTGTAGGTATTTTTCATATTACCCATGTCTCTGTTTAAAATGCTCAATCTTATCGTTTCTTGAACATATGGGACATATTCAACACATAGTTGTAATAACTGTCTTAATGTCCTTGTTTATAAATTCTGTCATCTTTATAATTTTGAGTTCATTTTGATATTTTTTTCTCCTATTATGAGTCTTATTTTTCTGTTCTTTTTATTTTTGGAGAACAGATTTTGTGAATTTTGCTCTGTTGAGTGCTGGACATTTTTGTCCTACCATGTTTTTTGAGCTTTGTTCTAGGACATATTAAGTTACATGGAAACAAATCGGTTCTTTTAGGTCTTGAGTGTAATCTTTGGTAGGTGGGATCAGAACAGCTGATTTTGCCACAATACTAAAGAAAACGCGTATGTGTAAGAATGCAATGCCCTATTTTCCATTCTGGCTTGTGAGAGAAGCCAGAAGAGAGAACCTAGTGACTTTTCCCCTCAAACCCTCTTCCTCACAGATACGTACTAACCAGGACTCTGCGGAGGACTTGAGGGAAGGGAGATCCTCTGAACCTCTTTACAGAATGTCTCTTTGGGTGCAACTCTCTCCACTCTGACACTCTGACAGAAATGTAGCCTTCTCCAAAGAGACCTGAGGAGTTTGTCCAGGATTAGCATACACCTGCTCTGAAATGACGTTAACTGCTGGGGAGATGAAATGCTATCATGGCTATGGAGCCAGGTTTAGGGCCCCATTTCTTCTGCAGGGGGGAATGTTCATGACAGCTTCCTAGAAATCTTCTCCCCTGGACAACACTGGAGACTTCCTTGTGATTCAGATCCTCAGTCTCCTTTGTCTTTGCTGCATGCTGGCATACTTTGCTTGATGAGCCCTCTTTCTTTAGGGATCATTTTATAGCTCTCTTTGTCTTAGTCACATTTGCAATCTTGCTAAGGAGTCATCTGACTTGGAGTTTCCAGAACTCTTTACTCACGTATGCTGATAGTCACATGAGTCTTTCCCATGAATGAGTAATTCAGTAATTATGTGTTGATCTTTAACAGTTTTACTTTCGAAGATCAATTCCATTATAAAAACTGTGACTCTGTTGTAAATTAAGAATCTTGAAACATATTCTTGGGGCACCTGAGTGGCTCAGTGAGTTAAGTGTCTGCCTTTGGCTCATGGCTTGATCTCAGGGTCCTGGGATCAAGCTCCATATCAGGCTCCCTTCTCAGCTGGGAGTCTGCTTCTCCCTCTCCCTCTGTCTCCAACCTCCCAATCAAATAAATAAATAAAATCTTTTTTAAAAAAGAATTTTGGGACCTATTCCCGATTTAAAAAAAAAAATCTTTCTAATCTAAATCTTTCTAATTTGTATGAATTCCTTCATGATCTAGATTTTTTTGGGGGGGGCATCATTTATTTATTAGTATTTACTGGTTTGCTGTTTCCCTTTTTATTTCAGTTATATTTCATGGATTTACAAAACTTAAATTCTTGTATAGTAAAAGTTATTAATCTTTACATTTATTTTTTCTTCTCTCACTTCAATGCACATGAATCAATTAATCTCTAATCCAGAGACCTGATAATAATTAGACTCTATTTTCTGCTAGATTGATTAATATTTATGTTTGCAGACATTTTAGAGTGCTGTCTCACCTCATACATTTCCATTTTTATAATGAAGCCAGTTCCTTCCTGGCTGCCCCCACCCTACCATTTGACTAATCTGTAACATTTCTGGGAGGGTCCATGAGAGCCATGTTGGCACAATATGATTCTATTTTTTTTTTTATGATGGTTTATTACAACATGGTGGCCATCTGATTCAAGATAATCTAATTGGCATTATTTTCCTGGGATTTTAAATATGGGTTCTAAAATTCAAATTGAAAAAAAAGGGAACCACTTGAATGAATATAATGCATTCCTAGGATGCTGTAGATTGGACATCTTTCTTCAGTGTAACACTGAGGCCTTAGTGAAAAATTAATGGATGAAGTTAGTGCTTAGTGAGAAGCAGAAGGGAAAAGATAAGAGAGGGAATTTTCTGGCTTCTTGATGTCTTCCGTTTTTTTATTTCAGTTTTTCTCCAAAGCCAACCTACATTTCTGTCCTTGGCATTAATGAAATGTAGCTAATAAATTCTCTTTTTCTTGTTTTGTCTAGCTAAACTGAGTTGATAGTGATAACACAGGAGTTCCAGCTAATAAAGTATTCAACATTTTTTCAGTAATAATATTGGTAGAAGCTGTCAGATGTATGTCCAACATACACCCTAAGAGTAGAAGCTGTGTAAACTATATTCCATCTCTGGGTAGCCTATGAGGGTAGTTTGCAGAAGAAGGAAGCTAAGGTCAAGTCAGAGCCTGTTTATGAAGAAATCTATCAGATTCTATAATTTCTAAGAAAAAGAAGATTATACTTGAGCCAAGTTAAAAAAGCAAAAATACAAAAAGCCCCCAAACTTCTGTGTGGGTACTTTAAGTGCCAGTACCCTAGAGCTGGAGAAGGGGAAGAAGCAAAATGCAAGGGAAATAAGAGAACGTTGGAAGTAGCATTTAGAAAAATGAAGTAATCCATGCAGTCTCAATCTAAAATGAATCTCCACTTGACCTTAGCCAAAAGGCCGAGAAGCAACTCAATCTAGAATAAATCTCAAGGATACAGAGTTTAGTTAACCACTAATTTCTTTTTTCACTGAGCAGCTATGAATGCATAAGGCATTGGATGTATAGCACAAACCAAGGCAGATACCACTCTTTCCCTGCAGAGCTCATATTCTTATGGGGATGGAAAAGGAAAATCTTAAATAATTAATTACTCAATGATTTACTTCATTGTTATTGTGATGAGTGCTATTCAGAGAACCATGAAAAGAAGGAATTTGGCTAGGTCTGCATGATGTGAAATGATTTTTTGAGGAACTAAAATAAAGTGTTTTGTATATATTTTCTAAGCCAGATACTAAAGTGTCAGACTTGTTCCAATAGGCCTGTGGATTTAAAAAAAAAAAAAAAAATCACTTTATAATTACTTGTAACAAAACGTGGTGGAAATGTAAAAGTGTATGAGTATAAATTTCTGAATTCTTTTTTTATGCCTTTGACATTAATTTTCTTCTTGAAATAAGTGTTAGTCTTGTGACTTAAAATGCAGAGAATAATACATTTTATCTAGTTTTGTCAGAAGCAAGTAGCGAATGCAAAGACTTATCTTGCCTTAGAAATCTACCATTGTGAGTGGAAAGGCTTTGACTATCAAATAAATACAATGCTGGTTATATATATTTCCTTACACGGTAGTAAGGTTTATTTTTTTCTGCTACACAACTGACATTGCTCAGACATCTCTCCAAAATATCAGAAGCTGGAAAGAGAAAGTAGGAGAACTCACCAGATTTTAAGTATGAATTATGTGCAATATTGTAGAGGAGTGCTTGGCCATTTTTGGTTGTTTCCTTATCCTTAGAAGTCCATTCTTTTATTTATCAATCTAGTCCTATTGAATCATATCTAGTCATATCTAATTCTCCAGTAAAACAGAACTATTTTTGCCAAGGCCATGGACCCTTGGAGTTTGTTTTTAGGCTTTAAGGAGTCAGTGAAACCTTAGAAATTGTATGCATAATTGCAAGTGTATTTTTGGAGTGGGGATTGGGCAGGAAGAATGATCCATAATAATTACCAGTTTTAAGAGAAAGCAGTGAGTCGAAATTGTTAGGCAACCATGCCCAAAAATCCTTGCTCTTCTCTGAAAACTCTATCCCACATTGATCTCATTCTGGAAGCAGTCCTGAAAGATGTAATGTGCTTAAACATAAACTGATGCTCTTGCCACTTACTGGCTTGAGAAATGAATGTCTTCTCAAGATCAGAGGGAAAGTTCCTAGAGATGTAGTTCTTTTATATATTTCATTACTTCCTTAGCTTCTAGCACAGGGACTTAGTCTTAAAGAGTAATTAAAAATTCTTTTAAACAGGTAACATAAATCCTTGCTCTATAGAAAATATTGAACTCTTTAGAGATAATTTATCTACCATCATATATTTCTACATTTCTGTAATTTACAATTGGATTCAGTGGTCATTTGCAGGGATATTTTTATTTATAATAGTATTGATAAAAATGTGTTTAATTTAATGATTTAATTTAATGTTTGACTTAATGAAAAATACACATACAGCTAGTTGACTTTGTTACTACCTAATATCATTGGGTTATTTTGAAAAGAGATCTCTTAAATGTCAATCTTTTCCTTTTATGCCTAACTTTAAAAAATGGCATAGTTAGTAAATCAAGTAATATTGTTTACTCAGTATATGGAAAGCAGAATAGTAGCATCCCAGTTATACTTACCTGATAATCCTCAAATCTGTGAATAAATTATGTTGGACTAGTTTCACAGCAACGGAGAAAGAGATTGCAGACAGGATTAAGCTTAATAATCAAGTAACTTTAGAATAAGGAAATTATTCGGGGCACCTGGGTGGCTCAGTTGGTTAAGTGACCCACTCTTGATTTCAGCTCAGGTCATGATCTCAGAGTCCTGGAATGGAGCTGGCATTAGACTCACTGCTCCGCAGGGAGTCTACTTCTCCCCCTCTTCCTTTGCCCCTCCCCCTGCTCGCACCTGCACACACTTTCTCTAAAATAAATAAAGAAATCTTAAAAAGAAGGGAAAAAAGGGAAATTATTCAATATTTTTAAGGTGGGTGCAGTGTCATCACAAAGGCCCTTAAATGTGCCACAAAAGGAGAAAGATAGGAGTCAGAGTGACGAGATGTGAGAAACTCACTAGTCTATGGTGGGCCATGAAGATGGAGGGGGGCCATGAGCCAAGAAATGCATGTGGCCCCTAAAAGTTGGCAAAGGCATGAAAATGGACCCTTCCCTAGAGCCTCCAGATGGAATGCAGCCCTACTGACACCTTGATTTTAGCCCGGTGAAACCCATTTTGAACTTCAGCCTCCAGAACTCTAAGATAGTAAATAAAGTTGCATGGTTTTAAGCTATGAAATTGGTGATAATTTGCTACAGCAAGAACAGGAACCTTAATACACACTATCTGGTAGGGATAATAATAGATTATGTTATTGTCTATATACTATGCATAGAATAATTGGTTAAATACATACTTTTTTTTAAAGTTCTCACACAACCTTATATATTAGACTTTTACAGCAGAGGGCCAAAGTAAGTTTTGTATCAAGCTCTGACTTCAGTGACTATGATCTTAACTGCTTTGCTATATAATCTTCTTTTTATAAATCACCAAAAGAATGACTGAGCTATGGCACGCCACCTCGCGTATATACGGAGCACATATGAAGTGCTCAGAAAATGCTTGTGAATAATTCATATTATAATTATAAATTGAATTTTCTATTAGAATCCAATCCTTAATGTTCTAAAGTGAAGTACTTTGGTCAATAGAATATTCAGGAGGCTGAAATTCTACCTTGGACAGAGGTGTCGGTGGCTGGAGCAACTTTGAGCTTGGCTATTTCTATTTTAGCCATTCATTGCATCAATCATTTGAGAGATACTCAAACCTTTGAGAGCTCATTTCTTATAATTTTGAGAATAAGAAGATGTATGAGTCTCCTAAGCACACCCTGGTGAATCATCTTAATCTGGGTGTTTCCCTCAAGGTGTTCCAAACAGACATTTTTTATAGTATGAGAAAGTGAAAGCATATCGAACCTAAGGCCATGTTTATAGATTCCCTAAAGGTAATCATCATATAAAACAACCGATCCATTTTTCTTCAACTTTCCAAACTTGTTTTCAACCATTTGCTTGAAATGTTTTCTCTCTCACTCTATAAGTACGTTATGTGTAGTGCCTGATTCTCCCTATGGTATTTGCTTTCCATTAACTTCCTATTGATTTTCGGTTATGTGTACACAGCGCTGCACGAACATAAGCTGCAAACACCAGACTTAAAGAAGTTCTGCACTGTAACTGTTTTATCTTGGTGACAGAGAACTATAACATGAATATTGTCTGTTCCCTCTTTAAAAAAAAAAAAAAAGCATTTAAAAGCAGTGTGACAGATAGGGTCAAGTCTAACCAAGAGATGATGTCTATAAATTAGAGTGGGAAGAAATTTGGCATGTGGGATGAAGGATGTTCATGTAAAAAGGACAGATTGGAATAGATAAAGATGAGTTGTTAAAAATATAGCATTACAGAAGGTGAAGTAAAGTATAAATCATTATGAAAAGAAAGGTACACAAAGATGTGAAAAGTGAGGAGGAGTGGTAAAAAAGAAATACATAGCAAGTTGAGATGACACCTAAAAGGGAACACAGTTTTAAGACAAGAGAAACTTTAACAGTCATTTTACCTTAAAATGATTAATCATGCCTTTCACATTTTAAAAGCAGTCAAATTTTTAGCTTTTTGCCTGAGAATCCCAAGCACAGTCGTGATACTTTGAAATCAGAGATGGAGCTCTATGTTGGGGAAAATACTTAATTTTATTAGTTTCAGTTATATCATCTGTAAAATGGTGATAAATATTAACTTGAGTTAATTGAATGGCTTTTAACCTAGTAAAGAAACTGGAAAAGTGCCTATGAAATTTTATATTTTAAAACATAATAGAAACAACCAAGACTCATATTGATATTGAAGTAGATTGAAATAAACAGTAAATGTAACAAAAAAGACTAGCTGTAAATACAATGGACTGAAATCACCAAGCAGAAAGGCACATGTGTTTTAACTTGCTTCGATTATTTTAAAGGTTTTGACTGAAGTCCACAATTCTGATTAAATGTATATCTCTGTTAGTAGGCATTAATACAACAGAAGAAATAAACTAAGGAGATTGATGGAAGAGATGGAATTTTTTAAAGCTGCCCTATTGTGTAAACAATCTGAAGTTAAATGCTGTTTTTTTGTTTGTTTGTTTTTAAAGATTTTATTTATTCATGAGAGACACACAGGCAGAGACCCAGGCAGAGGGAGAAGCAGGCTCCCTACCCGGAGCCTGATGCGGGACTTCACCCCAGGACCCCAGGGTCACGCCCTGAGCCGAAAGCAGATGCTCAACCTCTGAGCCACCCAGGTGCCCCTGAAATTAAAAGATTGTACTGAGATTCCTATATATTATAATCTCATGTTTCAAGAGTTTATGAGTGTATCGTTGCATTAAATTGAGGATTTTTTTCTCTATCAAATCAATAACAAGTAATTTTCTAGAATTCTAAGATTATATTCTACTTTGAGATAGTATTTTTAGAAATGCAACCTAAATTATAAGAAAATTTTTAGCACATTTCTAAAAAAATATTTACATAAGAAACCTGTATTGCGTGAAGAACATTTAAACAATATTCATCTACATGAACACAATGTCTCCTCTGAAGCATCTTTCTTATTAAACAGGGGAATTAAAAAAAAAATGTGTTCTTCTGGAGGAAAGATAAGCTGCCTGTTTTATCTTAGCTTTATGCCTTCTTTCTTGCATATCATTTGTACAAATATGAATTTCTATTTATCTTTTGTTAATTATTTGAAACACTATTTTTTAGCATATTTTGTTTGAAGAGTTCAAGATTCTAAAGCAAGAAGCTTAGTTACTGAATATTTTATATTGATCTTATTTTTTTTTCTTTCCATCAAAAGTACTTACAAATACTTCAAGTGTAGGAAATAACACTTTGATGTTTTTCTCCTTTGGCCTGGTTGAACTGGACCTGAGCAGGTTATTGAAATATAATTGACAGAATGACTTTTTCTTGCAGAACAACTTCTTAGGCTGCTATTTGTAAAAACTTAATTGAATGTTCCTGGCCCAATTGCAAGCATCAACCCAATTAAATATTCCTTATACAAATTATTAAAAATGGAAAAAGAGTGTCTACTGAATGCTTATTTACGCATTCTTATCTTTCTCAGAAATACCCTCCTAGTTCAGATTCAGACAAACATTGGCTTCTTGATAAACTACTTTATTTTGGTGCATAAAGCCTCCTTTGGGACCATGTTCAATCTTGTAAGTCACCATATTTCCTGACTGGGGAGGAAGGGGGGTAGGTTTCAATGTGTCTTGGAAGAGAAGACGTAGATACGCAACCACCTCTGGTTGTCCAGTTATATGATTAGAGCTCAGGTCTTTTAAAAGGAACTTCCTCCAAAACAGCTTCTTGATGTGGCCTCTCCTGCTGACTCCGCTTCTCTAATACTGTACATCAAAGAAGAGCATGGAGGAATTTGAAATTTGAGTGAGGTTAATGTGCAGTCATAATTCTTCTTGTCTTATTTTCTCACAAATTAGTCCAAGTCCATATATGGTGGCATTGTTCTATTTTTTTTAAGATTTTATTTAATTATTCATGAGAGACACACAGAGAGGCAGAGACACAGGCAGAGGGAGAAGCAGGCTCCACTCAGGGAGCCCGAAGTGGGACTCGATCCTGGGACTCCAGGATCACGCCCTGGGCCGAAGGTGGCGCTAAACCACTGATCCACCCAGCCGTCCCATGTTCTATTTGTTTATCTACTTTATCTTTCTTTGGGAAGCAAGATTAGGAAGTCAGAACATTCTGCTGAGTTCTATTTACCAAATTTATCTTTCAATCATCCTAATTTAGAACCACAACATAGTTACTCTTTGAATACAGCAATTTAGTGTATTTTTAGCTTCTATTTTCCAAGGTGAGAAAAACCAAAGAGGAAAATTCCCCCTTGTAGCCTAACTCATTTATCAACTGGAACTTCAAGGCTGTATCATGTAACCAAAGTTTAAGAAATATTCTCTACACTGGCAGAAAATACTCCTGATCTAGATTTTGTTTCACAGTGGGGTATTCCTCGGGCATACAGGTATAGCAACTGAATTATTTCTTCTTCTTCTTCTTCTTCTTCTTCTTCTTCTTCTTCTTCTTCTTCTTCTTCTTCTTCTTCTTCTTCTTTTTTTAAACAAATTCTTTTTAGTCATATAAACCTCAGTTCTCTCATTGTGTTCATGTCAGCCCTTTGTGTTAGAAATTTAAAGTGGGGACATTATAATACATCCAATGGTTTTTACAGTGCCTTCTACGTGGAAGCATGGTGACACGTGCAGCTTGCACTGAAAGAAGTTTTACTTTAAAAATTTTTTTTAAAAGATGTTATTTATTTGACAGAGAGGGAGAGAGAGCACAAGCAGGGGATAGGGAGAGGGAGAAGCAGACTCCCCACTGAGCAGGGAGCTGGATACAGGGCTCGATCCCAGGAACCTGGGATCATGACTGGAGCTGAAGGGAGATGCTTAACCAACAGAGGCACCCAGGTGCCCCAGGAACAGAAGTTTTAACGGGAGGAGAAACTAGTGCAGAAGAGGAACAAAGCAATAGCACATGCAGCCATCAGTCCCTCAAACTGTATTTATATTTGCTTCAGTCAACACTTTCTGTGTTTTAGGCAAACCACTGATAATTTTAAGGTAGAGGAGAGAAGAAAGTAGAGATGATGAAGAAAGAATATTGAGAAAGTTGATTGCAGTCTGTGTGCAATAAATATTTGGCATGTTAATACAAACTTCATTACCAGCTTCAAAAATGAGACCACAATTTTATGGTAAAAAGAAGATGGCCCTGAGACTTGAGCATGGAGAACGATGTTCAGCCAACTATTGACCCAGAGGGCAGCTTTTCCCTTCGCGCGTTCATCACCATTATCAAGTCTGTCCTGCAGCCTTTCAGGCAGGGATTCCTGACCCATCACACACCAAAACCAGCTCAGTCGCAAGCTGTGAACTCATTTTGACCAAACACACAGAAACTGTGTATAAAATTAGATTCGTTAACGCCACATTTTACAGAGTGTTCATTATTCATTATTGAAGGCTCTGGAAAGCATGGAAGGGCTACCTCCTAACTGCTTTACTACCTCAATATATGGGCTGCATATTGGAAAGCTGCTATACTCTCCAGCTAAGGACGGTCTTCCAGATACTCTCTTCTCGTATTCCTCTTGAACCTGATTCCTCTTGAACCTGTTTCCTCTTGAACCTCTTGCTTCCAACTCGCTTCCTGTATTCCTCTTTGAACCTGTTTGCTCCCATCTGATTCTACTCTTCCCATCTTATGCCTCTTCCCAGGTCCCCCTTTCTGGTGAATCTCTTTGTATCGATGTTTCAGTCAGATGGCTGATTGGGCATTCTCATCGACTTTTCCTGTGGATGTTGCCTCAAGTGACTAATTTTTGTTTTCAAACACTGCAGTTCAACCCCTGTACCTATCTTGGGCTCTTTGGATACCACAACCTAGTACACAACCAGAGACTAAGGAACGTACTCGCCTGGAGAGGAGAGTTAGTTATGTAATGTGGTGTTTAATGGCATCAGGCAAACAGAACCTGATATACCCGCCTGCATAGTAGTAGAGGTACACCTGTTACTGGAATTGGATATGTCACATCTTTGAGCTATAAATCCCTTCCTAAACAATGTCTAGATGAGCATTTCCATTATTTATCTCTGAGACACTTACTTTTCTAGGATTATAGTCCTCACCATCCTCACCTCAGATGCACCCCTCATTTTTGTAATAATACCTTCAAAAAAGTGACTATCAAAGCTGGTCAATTTTGGAGTTTCTCTTCTTTTAGTTAACTTTCATCACTTTGCTTTAATCAGTTATGTGTTGGTTTATAGTTATTCTCAGGTGGAGTTTTTTCTTCTTATTTCTGACGTCTTGATGGAGTACATCATTAGTATTCCTATGTATCACCCACAATATATTATATCACCCACAATTATATATATGCTGGTAACTGAATATGGGTTCCATATATGGAAAACACCATTCTACGTTCATTTGCTAAACAAACGATTGCGATTTCACTGTATGCCAAGCACTAAAGTCATTTGTTAATGCACTAATTTATTCCCTTAAAACATACTGCGTTTATTGAGCATGTATTACTATATATGTTAAAATGTATAGCAATGGGAATTATGTTAAAACCTTACTATTCCACAGTGAACAAGCTGAACACCGTATCTACCCTCAAAGTGTTTACAGAACAGTTGAGAAATCAAGTGAATAATAATCCTAATACTGCTGGTAGGAGAGAGCACAGGAAGTAATAGGGTCTTTTGGGAGCAATGATGCATAAATATAGTAGTTTTTATACTGTAAAATTTAGGGATAATGTAATTTAAACAAAATGCCCAAAGTGACCCACATTGCTAAGGTAGGAAATTAAAAAATAGTAAAAGCTAATAGTAAAAGAATTAAATAGTTTAAATTTTCTAATGACATTTTCTGGGCTGGAGATTTTGACACAGCTTTTTGAATGCAAGGAGAGAAAAATAAATGTAATTTAGGTTTTGTTCTCTAAGAAAAGGGAAATGAAATCTAACAGCAATCTAAGAAATAAATCAGTGAAGAATAAGGCTACAAATTACCTTCTAACATTGATAAGTAGAAGTAGAAAGGTAGAAATCAGCAGAAGTTTAGCAGAAAGACAAATATAAAAATTGTAACCTTTAAGAGAAAAAAGAAGTTAATGTTAGAAAATCACACAAAAACCTGAAAGCTTAGAATGTTCAGATCTCTAAAGAAATAGGGATACCATCATACAGATTTTATGAGGCATTTTATTTTCACAATAGTTGGTACTGAATGTTATTTTTTTTCCCCAAAGAGAGTCTACCATATAACAACTAGTAAAACAGCAAGAACAACAGGTAAAATTGGATAAAAGACTCCATCTTCTAGCAGTCCAGGACTTTACCCTGTAATTTGTCTTTAAGTTTTTTACTTAGCCTGTTCCTGAATGTCTCATAAAACAATTGGTTTGTAGATTATCCCATCATTGAGTCGTTTCACTGTTCCTGAATCATAGGCTGGGATGGCTTGTAGAGTCTATTTTCCTGACTCCAGGCCCAATAGCATTCTAACCTAAAAACATCACCCTTGGCTCTTTTGTGAAAGAGAGACCGCAGTCTCTCCTTTATAGGCTCTGTGGAAAGCATCTAATTGGTAGGCTATTTTAAGACACATTTTCAAAGATTATGCTTTTTCCAAGGCTTTTCTTAATATAGTACTAGTGGAGGACGCAAACAGCCCATTGCTAGTATCATGTCATTCTAGCCCTTTAACGAATAGAACCTCTGGGAGGAGGAAAATGAATTTATCCCTTGGAAATTATATACATAGATTCCTTTTCTTAGTTTTATCTAGAGTATAAACTTATAACCCCCGATCATGTCTTTTCTTTTTTAGCCTATGCAACATGCTCTTTGGCTTTAGACAAGGTTTAGAAAAAATAGTGGAAAAGGATATTTAAAATGGTAGTAGAATTAAAGTTGAATGAGATTTGGAGATGAGTTGAAGGGTCTTGAGTAAGTAGCTACTCAAATAAGAGGAAGAATGGGATTTTGTCTTCAGAGGAGTTATCTTGGAAAGGCAGATTAGTGTCTTTGTCAGAGAAAATTCTGGACCAGGTGAACTGAGGGCATCAATTCAGACTGGTATAGGACTCTGAACATAGCTGTGATTACCTGATTTATAAATTGACATAACTGGGCTTTTTCCACTGACCTGAAAGTTGACATTATATTTAAAAATACTTATATGAATATGTCTGCTACTGGACATCTACTTCCTTTGCTTACCTAGAACCCATTACCTTTTCTCTATCACATTGTTTTTACCTCCCCCCCCCCCCCTTGGAAAACTATCGTGCTCTTGCTTTTAGGGCTTATATTTTGAAAGGCTAGATCCCTAACCCAAATGCAGATATGGCTGTGATTCAGGCATAGACGATTTTTCAATCCCTGTGCCTACAGAGCATGGCCAACCATGGTTGGGGAGGGAAAGAGGGTTTTGCATTTTTCAGAGCTAGTCAATTCTTGAAAAGGAGGCACTCTTTCCACTGTGGTTGCTAAAGGTGGAAAACAGGCTGGAGCTGCTAGCAGCCTTCTTGCTGTTCCTTAGGATAGTGTTGATTGCACAAAGCCCATACAGAGAAAAGCAGACCTGAGAGAAAAAGAGAGACCAAGTCCTTATTGATATAACCTGAGCCACTGGATCTGGTATCTTCTGAAAGTTCAGTCTCTTGAGCCTGTAGATTACCACTCTTTATCTTTACAAGACACCATGACTTGCATGTTTATGTTGCTCATAGCTAGAACAGTCCTAGGTAATAAAATGTGTTTTGTTTCTACATCCATAAAGCACCTTGTGTGCCTCTATACTTCAAATGCTGAGAACTCTATACAGAATCTGCTTCCCTACTGTCTTGCTTTACCATATGAAGAGAGGACAGTGAAGGCAGCAGGAGTAGTCAGCCAGCCAGGTGCGCTCTTCAAATAGCTGCCATGGGTCATTTCTCTTATGCTGGTAGCATAATAATACATATTTTCCTCCCTTGCTGGTAAACAAGGTAGATTTATCTTCAACTAGAATTTTTTTTTCTGTAGTAAATAGCAGTGAAAGCCGATATTTTTAAAGAGCGATCACTATCAATACCCTTTGGTAGAGCCCAGGAGGCGGCAAGAATATGTGAATAACACGACAATTCTCTAATCCGCTCATCTGGAATCCTGCTTTTGAAATTGTTGCCATCTAATTCACTTCTTCCTATCCAGTAAGGCCAGTGTCACCGGGGATCACGGACACTAATCACTCATTCTTGCTAACTTTCAAGGACATGGATGAGAGAATGGAATTGCTCCCATTGAGATGGTCTAAAATATCTGTGCTTTCCTTGAAGAAGAGTGTTAGATATTGGAATATAATAATTCTCTTCTGGTGGTTTAAAGAAAAAGAGATTTGAAACACTACATATTAATTATATTTAGACGATAAGTTTCATTTGTAATGCCAGGATAGGAAAACCCATATAATCTTTAAGTTGTTGAATCATCTTTTTTTTCTTCTTCTTGAGATTGATGGCCATTTCCATACTGGCAGATAAAATGACAAGTTAAGACAGTTCTGAGGAGTCATGTGATGGTAGGGAAAGTGATTGGTAGGGAAAGTTTTCCTACCAGTGTTGATGGTAGGGAAAGTGTATATATATATATATATATATACACACACACATACACACACACACACTTTATATATATATTTATTTAAATATGTATGTATGTATATAAAATGTAAACAGAAAATTGCATGTATTTTAAGTGGAGAGCTTGACGAATTTGCACAAAGTGAATATGCCAGTGTAACAAATACCCAAATCAAGATAAGCAACAAGACCAGCCCCCCATAACCCCTTCTTCAGTCGCTGTCTACCCCCTTCTCTATCACCATGGCATCTAACACTGTAAATTAGTTTTTGGCAGAGATTTGGAAAGACAGAATGTCCTACTGAAATGTGAGGAAAGTTACACTGATGGTTTAAACCTAAAACTGTATGAATGTATATTTTTTAAGATTTTATTTATTAATTCATGAGAGACACAGAGAGAGAGGCAGCCTCCCTGTGGGAGCCCGATGCAGGACTCGATTCCAGGACCCCGGGATCACGACCTGAGCCGAAGGCAGACGCTGAACCACTGAGCCACCCAGGTGCCCCTGAATATTTTTTACAACAGTACCTATTTTCCTCCAGCCCACATAGGAACTTAGTTGTACTTACTCCACATTTCCTCTGGGACATACTTGATATCAAATTTTAAGTCTTTGACTGATGTAGGAGGCTTTGTCATAAAGAGCTATATAACATTGAATACGATTGCCATAGGGGCCCTCTCTGCCTTAAGTACCTGTACTTGTTGGGAGAAAGGGCCAAGGAAGAGACAGCCCTGTCCTTTTTTTCCTTTCTCTTGCCCTGCTCTGTAACTATCATGGCTTTGTCTTTAAGAAAAAGGAAATGAAATCAAAGTGTCATTTAAAGACTTTCAGCTTAAATCTTTTGCTTCATTCCTACAATCCACTTAATCTCTCCTGGTTTCTACTTTAAGGAGTACAAATCTCTTGGCTCATTCTGCTTTCCTCTGATTCTCCAAATTTAAAAGGTTGGACACAAGTTAACAGGTTGAGAGGGACGCCTGGGTGGCTCAGTGGTTGAGCGTCTGCCTTTGGCCTAGGGCATGATCTTGGAGTCTCAGGATCGAGTCCTACATCGGGCTTCCTGCACAGAGCCTGCTTCTCCCTCTCCCTGTGTCTCTACCTCTTTCTGTGTGTCTTTCATGAATAAATAAATAAAATCTTTAAAAAAAAAAAAAAACAGGTGGAGAAACAGTCCCTGAGTGCTGGCCAGTGTGTGCCGTGTAAGGCTGGGCTAAGTGACATGAGAATGTGAGTTGCTTTGGAAGAATAATGGTCATCCCAACATCCTGCTGGCGGTCCTGAATTTCAGAGTGCGGTATTCTATATTCAGCTAAACTGATCTCTTGGTCATTTGCCAATGAGACTACTGAATGTTTAACAGAACTAGTACAAATGCAGGTTTACTCTCCCCAAACTATTAGATGTTACTCATCACACTGGGATATCAGAGCAATTTGACTTTTAGAAGCATAGAACATGATTTGGTTTAAAACTAGAGATGCTGGATTACACAGTTACTCATAGCATTAAGCAAATTCAGAATTAAAAGAATGTGCCTGGGCAGCCCGGGTGGCTCAGCGGTTTAGCGCCGCCTTCAGCCCAGGGCGTGATCCTGGAGACCCAGGACCAAGTCCCACGTCGGGCTCCCTGCATGGAGCCTGCTTCTCTCTCTGCCTCTGTATCTGTCTCTGTGTCTCTCATGAATAAATAAATAAAATCTTAAAAAAAGAGCATGCCTGCAATGATATTTTATCTTTTCATCGAACAATAATTTTGATAACATTGATAGTGAGAATCTATGGATTTGGCAATTTTCAGAACAGTTAATTTAATTAGGTTTAAAAGGGATATTCTATATAAGACCATCAAAACATTTTTATGTCGTAGTGCCATGGTTTATTATGTAGGACCCATTTAAAGACACACATGCAATGTATTGTATTAATTTTTTATGATCCTGCATATTATCCATATTCCTGCAGGAAGTAATCATTGAGAAATAATGAGAACTGTTGAGAGGATTATTTTGCATTTAACAAAGACCATCTCTAACCTAAGAAGCTTGTAGTCTTCTTGAAGATGAGGACTCTGAGTCTGTGCTTTGGCTCAGTGTCTTTGTTGCCTGAAATAGCATGTGGAAAACAACAGTAATGAGAGTGAATAGAGTGTATTTGAAAGTGGAGTGGACAGGTCAGTCCATCTGAATGCTATGTGTATATGTGTTTATGAACAGAGTGTAAAATAAAGTTGGAGTAAGAAAACTGAACCTATTATAGTCTTGCATAGCGACAGACACAATTATACTCAATAGATGTTGAATGAGTGAATGAAAAGAGCCTTGAATACCTACTGGAGGATTTGAGTCTTCATCCTGCAGATGCTGAGGAGATCTCATGACTATAAAGTATTTCCCTCTTTGTGACCAGAAATGTTAGAGTTCTTTTGATAGACCGAGCAAAGTTACGAGTAAGATGGATGGGAACTGGCACAACTTTTCAGCTTTGTACATATTTAAATTTATGTGAAGTTTGTCCACAGGCTTTGGAGGGAGTTAGTCAAATAAATGATAAAGAAACTTCAAAATATCTTGTACTTGGATATAAATTTGGTGGTTCAGTATCCTATGACCTATAACCAATCCATCTTTCTCAGGCCCAACAGCACCTTTTTTTCCTGTGACATTAAAAGCCTTTAAATTATCCCAGCAAGAGTTGTGACAATATCAAGTACTGCTAGAATTATAAAACCGAAATGCCATATACATGTACATATATGTATATACACACTAACATATATATACACTAACATACATTTAATGTTATACATGTATACATACCTGTTAATTAGGTTTTTAAAAATTCCATGAGATGAAATTTTGAAACCTTCAAAAATATTAGTTCATTCGAGTTTCTGATAGAAATTCAAATTTTATAAATATTTCCTTGAAGTTAGATCTATGACTTTTAAAATATAAACTGATATATTTTGTTTTGTTTGCTTTGTTTTATTATGATTTTATTTTCAGTAATGGGTTCTAATAAAATGGTCCACTTGTTTGCGCTCCTACAAAGCTGATGTCAACATATTACTAGCCAGATACAGATGATATATCTTGGTCTCTGGTCCTATCTCCATCAACATTATTAGTAAACATGAAATGTGAGTCAATTATTTTCTGACCATTATCATCTACATAATTAATTGGGTTACCTTCTAGATACAATCTTTGTAAATAGTGATGGGTTCTGAAAACTAGAGTAGCAAATAGCATATGCACATTCACCAGAATTATGCAAGTATATAACAGATACTAGTATTAAGAGGACTTGGAAATTTCTGAGATCGGCATGACGTTTTGCTCACAAGTTTCCAGTGTAACACAGAACTAAAAATAGGTAAGGAAAATAAAGCTTTCAGAATGTTTTTAGCCTTTTGGTGGGGGGAGGGGGGAACAAATGAAAGAATCTGATCATCATTGCATTTGGCATCTTTGGATTATTTTAATGGATTGTGTCCCAGATGGGTATTAGCATATTGGTAGGGCATGGTCAAAATTTTTTAAAAAGCAACTGCTACTGGATTGCCTTGAACGGTTTCCTTAAAATGGCAGATTAGTTTTACTAGTGGTGTTTTTAATACAGCTTCACAGCAAAGCAGATTTGTGTAATTTGGCCACCTGCTATAAACATCAATTTTAATCAATCACATATATCTTTGCCAATATAGTTTATCAGTGAGAAAATGTTTGAAGATTTTGAAATGAATTTCATGATAAAATTAAGCAGCCATCTGGAATTACAATATAGGTTTTTTTTTTTTCTAAATGATTTGCAAGGCATAAATTTGAAATGTATATAGAGAATATATACAAAGAAGTATATATCTACTTTGTCCCTGTTTACAATGCTGTCTTATTGGGAATAATACAAAAAATTTACCTACTTAACAAGGACCTGTAAACAGCCATGGGCAGAAAGATTCTTGGGTTCTGCTGGTCTAGCTTGTGTGCTTAGATAATGAATCCATCTGCTCTACCAGGGTCTCAGTGATTATGATCCAATCTCTGTAGCTTTTCAGTTGGTGTAAGACTATTGCAAAACACAAAATCTGCTTTCTAGTATTGATTTCAAGTGATGTTGTTTTACTAATGTGGCCCCAATCCAAATATAGTTTACAGGAAAAAAATTGTATTTGTCCTGAATATGCAAGTTAAACTTGCACCCTCAACTCCCTTTCTCTATAGTAGAAACTTCCTAAATTATTTAAGAAAGACACATTCAAAGAATTTGCATAAAGATTATATTACAGTCTGGATCTGTAAAACCAAAGATATTGAATATTTAAATTAGTAGTAATGTCTGCATGTAACCCCTCAATCCACTTATTTTGGGGACTTTTTTTTTTTTTAGATTTTCTTATCTTAGGCTTATTTTAGGTTTAGTGATTTATATTCATCACTAGTCGAAGGGAAGGTGGGGATTGGTTTTCATATCCTCTGTTTTATCCCTCTTTTTATACTCCTTTTATTACTCATTTTAACATGCCACCTGTGGGGGTTTCTCCTTGAAATAACTAGTCTTCCTCCAGCTATGAACATATTTTATTAGCTTTATGGCTTATCCTGCCTTTTATTCAAAATCATAGGCCTTGAAAAAGATGAGATAGAAAATTAAAAATGTAAAATCTGAACAAAAGTATTTTTAAAAAATGACTTGGGGTTGCCAATGGAAGACTTATGATTAGCGCTGAAAAAAAAAACTATTTAAAGGTCATTAGCAATGACATATTTTACTTTTAAGTTCTGGCATTATAGTCAACATATGGGATATAGAGTCACTACTTCACAGAGATTAACTTTGAACATGTAAATAAACCAAGCCTCATATAACTACTCCTGAGCATTCCTTTTTCCATTTCATTTAAAAGTAAAATATTTTTAATATTGAAGTATCTCCTTAGGCTATCACCTCAAAAATAGAGGTGAAAAGGGTTTTTTTAATCATTTATCCATTTAACAAAACACATACAATGGGCTGGGTACTTAACCTGCATCAGCTGGTGTGAAAAGCATGAGAACTAACTGAGGGTGACTTTACATAGCTGGCTGTTGTCAGTATACCACAGGGCCTCTCCAGTAAACAAACATCCACGGCCCAACTTGCATGGCACGGTGATTATGAATAAATGTCTGTTTTGAAAGCAGAGAAGGAAACAGCTCACTCTTCTTTGAATGGTAGCTAACGATTTCATGAGAAAGTAACATTTACACTGGGTCTTGTGGGATGCATAAGACTTTCCAGGCAATGAAGAACATTCCAACAGAAAAAAAAATAGTATGAAATAATATAGCAAATTGAGAGAAGGATGGGAAATTGAAGCCCATGGAATTGGATAAGGGAACAAGACAGTAGAGAAGTAGAATAAGGGGCTTAGACTTCATCTGAGGTCAAATTAAAGATATTATTGCCATGATAAGGAATTATTCTGTAGGTATGGAGAGCTAGCCAATATTTTAAAGCAGAAGACTGACATGAATTGATAGATTTTTGTAAATAGATTATGAAGTGATAATGTAGAGGTTCTGCTAAACAGGAACAGAATGGTCGAAGAGCCAATTATACAGAAATGGTAGGGATGTGAGATTTTTTCCGGCAGAAACTAAAACCATGGGTTTTTCTAGGAAGAAAGTTGCTATTTCTCTCTTATATGTTCTCTATACTAACATTAGTTTTTATATAGATTAAATAAAATATATGAAAATTAAAGATTACTGTATACACCTTATTTTTTAAAGTTTATCATCCTATGGTGAATTTTTGTGCATCTTTACACTTTTTTTAATACAAATTTTAGGAACTTTTTCATCCAAGTGACTATTTTACATGTTGCTAGAGAGGTCCATCAGGTTGATGAATTAACTTCATTATAACCCAAAAAACAATTTTTTAAAGTAAATATGTGTTTCCTTTATCAATATTTTGTATCTACCCAAGGGCACAACCAATTGGTTTGTGTTTTGTCCCTTTTACTTGACTGTTCTTCAAAAGTTAGACATAATATAAGTTGGTAGATAAATATCCAGCAAGCAGCTGGATGTAGAAAAAAGGAAAAAGTAGATGAATAAGGAACATACCAAAAGATAATTTAATTCTTCTATAATTGAAAGTTGAAAAGACAAGATGTCATGGGGGTTGGAATGTAGGGAGTCCTGTTATAATTAGTATTATTACTATATACAATGCCTTTATTTCTTAGTCTTCTCTTATTTACACTGTTCAAAATCGCTGCTATCATGGGTTATGAAACAGGATTCACAAGCCTGTGAAAGTTTGTCCATGTCAAGTATTATTTGATGGTTTTGACTTGATTTGACAGGTCAGATCAATTAAAACAATGAAACAAGCCTCTATGCTATATCTAGTCTAATTATACTGTCAACACATAGATGTTTTGTAATAGTAAAGCATATTAATTGTTTGCTGCAAGAAGTTTAGGATCCTTAGCTGCCCTTCCAGCATGTAAAGTGTTGTTCACTTTAAGCAAATATGTAAAGGAATAGCTGGATTAAATTTTTAGCAAAGCAATTTATTTCCTTACTTAATGCGAGACTAGTACTAATGATTCTTGTAACAATTGTCATAAAGATGATTCATATTTTTCTATGTGGCTTTATAAATGCACCATCTAGCATAAGATAGAAGATTCTAGTTTAATTGCTAACATTTATCTTTTTGGGTCTCATTTTCCCCCTGGAGTAACATTTCTAGAAATGATAAAAAATAAATCATTACTTAAGAGATTGAGCTTTAAAAAGGAACTCAAAGTTATTAGATAAAAGTTTTCATGGATGGTAGTGGTGGTGCATGTATTATCCTAGTTTATGTTATTTTGTCTGTGAGGCCATAGATATAATTAAAGACTTAATTGCTATAATTGTCTTTTGGGGGGAGTCAAAATTTAGGTTAAAAATATAAAAGCAGTAGACATTCACTGTAAGATTATCCTGTTAGATAATACCTTAACTGGGTAACTCTTTCTGTGTCTTTTTTCCTTTCTTACCCTCTGCCTCTCCTCATATCTTTTACTTCCGCCTTCCTTCTTTTCCACCCACACATACTTATTGAGCTACTGAGTATAAAATGTATTAATGTCATGACAAATATATTGCCATGCAAACAAATGCAAATATTTCTTAGATTGAAAGTGCTGTTAAGATTAGTATTGAGCAATATTTGAAGAAGGAAAGAGCCATACTTTTGGAAGGACAGTATCATAAGTGCACAGTGATTGAATCAGCAAAACTGATTCTTTAAGACCAAATCCAAAAGTCCAGTTAGGTAGAAGGAGTCTTGCAGGCTCTGTAGGTCTAGAAGGCAAGAGGTCACGTTCCAGCTAGCAGAGGGAGGATCTATTAGACTAAGGCTCAGGTGAAGAAATTACAAACAAATCACAGTTTTACATGGCCTTTTTAGCAGATCTTTGTGAGAGAAAGTGCATGGTGCAAAAAAAGAGCACAAATGGTAAAAAGAAGGAAGGCACAATTAGTGATTTGGGTCTTCAAAGAAGACAAATTCATAAGAATACAAACTCTTTGTCTTCATCAGTGTGCATTAGCTGGACCATGGTGGAGTTGGCCAAACAGGGGGGACCCTTGTCAAGAACATTAAATTGATTGACTAGAGGTGACTAAGTGGTATAGTTGGTTAAGCATCCTACTTTTGGTTTTGGTTCAGGTCATGATCTCAGGGTTGTGAGATGGTGCCGTGTGTGGGGCTCCATGCTCAGGGAGCATGTCTGCTTGAGATTTTCCCTTTCCCTTTGCTCCTCCTGCTTGTGTTCTATTTGATAGGTAGGTAGGTAGGTAGGTAGGTAGGTAGATAGACAGACAGACAGACAGACATAAAATATCAATTGACTGGCTGTGATGGACTTTGAAGTCAGACTGTCTGGATTCAAACCCCAGCTTTACTGTTTATAAATTATGTGACTTTGGGCAAATTCAACTTCTTTGTGTCCCAGTATTCTTATCTTTGGCCTGAAGAAAATAATGGCACACACCTCATAGAATTATAAGGATCAACTGAAATAATATTTGTAAAGTGCTTAGAATAATGCCTAGACAATAGTAAATGGTTGTTAAATATATTTTAAAAATTATGCTATATGCATAAATAGTTCATAGCAGAAACTAAGTACTACCATTATAAACAAAAGCAAATGCTACATCACTGGGGTTTGGATAAGTGTGGTTTGGTGTGTAAGAGAAGGAGTGGATCTAGAGTTTATTTCCTCTAGTTTTATGAGGCTAACCAAGTTCTTGCCCAGGCATGCCGAATTGGCCTGGATATATTTTAAACTCTGGCATATAAGTATTAAAAGAATCTAAGATTTCAAATTCTTATTTAAAGGCATAGGAATTTTTGTGACCCCCAATCCACTCTTGAGTTAGCAAAATTTGGACTGAACTTCTCCTTCCAGGACACTTAATCTTCAGGCATAGAAACTTATATATATAAACTTAGGGCTATAAAAATACCATACCACACAGTTCACATGGGTCCATAGACTAGACAAACAGGCCAAACACAACAGCTAAATGCTGTTTAAAGCTGTTTCAGTGGCTGGTGCACATGTTTGGCTCATTAATGAATAGCTGACTCTTGTGATTTGTATGGTTTTTGTGAGTAGCACCTGGGACTTTTTGAGATTTGAAAGTCTCATTCTATCTTTGAGTCCATGAGATATCCATTTGGAGAGTCCTAAAAATATGAAGATATTTTGGAGAAGCTGGAGACTGATGCAGATTAAGAAATGATTAATTGACCTATTGAAAGGTTAGTTCATATATTCTGTAATTCTAGGGGGAGAGTTCTATTGGATGACAAAAATGTGAATTTCTCTCTATGCACTTTGTTCAATCTATGGAGAGCAAAGGATTATTTTTTACAGTAAGTTTTCAAATAATTTGTCCAAACTAATTTTGTATTCCAGAGTCACATATTGCTCTTGGGTTTTTCTCCACGCATTTCCCCCAGTGGATTATTTATACTTTTAACAAAATGATGAATGGTTCTTTATATATTCTAAATGTGTTTATTTCCTCTGAAGAATCTGAGTGAAACAAGTATATTCTTGCAGAAGAAACCTAATATGGTTACCTATTCCTTTGAAATTCGCTTTATCTTTGATTCTACGAATTCTCTACAAGTTGGATGCTGTATATTAAAAGCTACAGTATTTCATATTTCTAATAGCAAAGACAAGATTGTAGAAACAAGTTATAATAGAGAAAGGATTTTAGTTTCTTTTAGACAGGAGTATTTTGTAACATAAAAAAATCCATTTAAGGATTTAAAAATATATTTTCTTTTCATGTTACTATAAAACTTTTAAAGACATGAAATTATTTTTCTCTTTTCTGGTGATCCTTTCTCTTTCTGATTTCCTTCTCTAGCTCCATCACATTTTTGTACTTTGGCATGTAAGCATTTGACTACAACTTTGACTTCAGAGATGTATCCATTTGTTTTCATACTGAAGATGTATGTGCACACACACATGCACACAGACACACACATATGGCTGATTTTGAAGAAAAAAGAATAAGGCAAAGTGAAGATTTGGGACAACTTGGCACAGAATTCTCCAGAGGACTGCTTCATTTTTTCCCCTTCCTTTATAATCAAACTGTTATAAAAAATTATATTTAAGCTTTTGGAATTTCCCAAATTGAAATGGAATTAAATATCATTTGGAGATTCTTAAAAGTGTATTTGTAAGCACATATATATGTACTTTTGCAGTAAGTAGCGTGAGTAGAAAATATGTACAAGCTTATTTGTTAATAATCTAATTGAAAATTTTTTATAAGAAGGACTTCAATAAGCTACAGGTTTTTTATTTTTCAAAACATTTTAAGCTATAACCAAGACATTATGGCACTTATATGGAAATGTACACATGTTCACAACATGATCTATTCCCTCTAAGGATTTATAATTTGGTTGAGGAGAAAAACAGTTGATACCATGAAGACATGAGCTAGTTTGTGAATGGCACAGAAGACCAAAGGCATTTTTGATTCCTTAGGATACTGGGCAGGTGTATATATGCATAGTTCTCTGTAGAAAGGATTCCTACATTCCTTTCGTTTCTCCTCAGCTTTAAAATCATAATTGTTCTCATTGCTTAGGGGAGTGTTGAAATAATCAGGGATGGCCTCCTAGAGGAAGTAAGATAAATGTGGGACTTAAAAGTTGTGTAAGATGCTCATGGGTAGGGCCACATTCAGAGGAAAAGGGGAGCATTCTGTGAGATGTCAAGAGTATGAATGGGCGATATAAGGCAGGAAAGGGTAAAGTAAATTTGTTCAGAAATGATGTGTAGGTAGTCAAGTTGAATTAGAGCTGCATTAAATTGGGCCAAATTATAGAAGGCTTTGGTTTCCAATTAAATCATGTTGGTAGAATGGGAACTTTAAATATTTTTGAAAGTAGAACTTGTGGGGTATAAAGCAGAATGGGAAGTGAAAAGAGATGAAGTTGGCATATTTTTTAAAATACAGCATATATCAATGCATAAAAGATTTAATATGAGGAAGAAAAATAAGAAATAAGGATGAGAGAAAGTGATAAAAAAGAACTACTACAAGGACTCTTCAACTAGATGTGCATGGATATAGAAGCTATAAATACATTTAGTCATCCTAACAACAACAACAACAGCAGCAACAACATGGTAGAGTGCCTATGTTATAAGCCAGACACTGTTTTAGGAACTTGAAATACATCAGTGGACAGAGGAAGGGGTGTTTCCATCCTAGGGAACGATAAGAGATCCTTGGTGAATGAAACATGGTGTTGGCACAAAATACTAGCTGTGAAAGGGGAAACTGTTACATAATAGGGGAGCAATTTCAAAATTTTGTTTGCTAAAACAGTAGGCAGGAAATTTGTTGAAGTTTGAAAGAGACATATTATTTGCCATTAATATTCCATTTGAACTAAAGAATAGATTCACTCAAGAGTATTTATATTAAACATCTCGGGATCTCCAGATAAGTCCCAAAGTAGAAAAGACCATTTCAGGTAGAGAAAACTGTAGAGACCAATGAATCAAAGTGGTGTAACACAGAGAATGCTAAGGAAATTGCACACTAAATGACGGAGTGCTGGCCGAACCGTCAACAGCTATGACATGACCCTGGGTGTGGCAAAGGCCAGCTCACAAGAGACCTTGCGCACCAGCACTTGTTAGAGAGCGTCCTGAAGCAGAGTCCTTTGAACCCTGCGATATTCGAAGAAACAATGCTATCGTCATAATTGGCAAACATAATATGTCAAGTGATAACACAGATCTGTGAAGTATTGTGAAGTAGGGCAGCGTAGTCGAACGTACAGCCAGTGGTCGTACTTGTAGGATGAATTAGGTTGAAGGAGAGTCAGACCATAAACAGATAAAGGACATTTACTGAGCTTCCAGAAGGCAATCTTCACCTAGTCAGAATATAAAAGAGGAGCACAAAAAATAAATAACACTAATTTATTAATTTATTAAATAAATATTTATTAGCTGTTCATGAAATATCACTGTGGGAGATGAGGGTTTTCCTCTTGAGGAGTTTATAAGGTACCACAAACATCACGAGCTTTGAGTCTGAAGAACTAAAGTAATAGAATCTACTGAGTGATGTTGTAGGCCACTTCCTGCCCCCCGGGTGCCTTGAGTGAATTATGTTGCTGATCTTCAAAGATTAGGAAGGTTAATGGACAATTGCATTTCTTAATGTGCTGGTAAGTGCTTCTTTTGTGAACTGAATGTTAGCCTATTTATAAGACGTGCCACAAAGTGGTCTAGTGGGAACTCTTTAAGCTGGTGCTATAAACTTGGGGTTGTGAAAAATAAGTAAGTCCGTGCTTAAGTATGATGAAAGTAAGAGAGAAAAGAATGCATGAGCAGAACAAAAAAAGAAGTATTAGAAACCATGACCATGACAGTGTTGGTTGGTGGTCTACATGCAGACCCGCACTGGTTTTGTTCTTGCTCTGTCCAGGGAGGTTGAGCATCAGGAGAATTTGGCTTCCACCCCAACTCCAGGGGTAAAGCTTGATTAGTCCAAGCCAATTATGGTAATTCCAGACCCCTGCCAAGTGATTCATTCTGGCATGGGCATGCGACAGAATTTTGGCAAGTGAGACGTGAAAGGAAATCAGTTGGACAGCTTCTGGGACGGCTTTAGCCCTTATTGAAGGATATAAGGAAGAGAATGTATCTCCTCTTCACTCTTTCTTTTTGGATATTGTGTGAGGATGTGATGTTCAAAGCTACTGCGGACATCTTGCTATGCTGAAAGGACAAGCCTGAGGACATACGTCTACGTTCCAGTGGCAGCGTGGGGGACATAGAACCCAAGGTTGTTGTGGTGTAATGGATTCTTGAGTTAATCAACTAACCATTGCCCTCCCACAACTATGATCTCCTATATGACATAACAAATGTCTTTACTGAGGTCAATTGTTTTAGTGGCTTCCCCCCACCCCCCTTGCAGCCGAAAACATTCCTGGGATGGGACAACTTTTCTTCTGTCCCTTTAGGATCAGAGTTTGCGGGGCCTGTGAATTAAAATGAGAAAAAGCAGAGTAACAGGAGAAAAGGCACATGTTTCTTTCGTGATAGTAATATTTTCTGTATATGCAGCCCCACAGAAAAATAGTGAAAACACAAAAAGGCAGTTAGATTTGGGCCATTTTAACAAGGAATGGTCAATTATGGAGAAGTGACTAGACAAAGGAAAAGAGATTTGGGGCTACCAGGAGCAAAAAATTGTAGGAAGATGGCTAGGAAATGTCTAGGAGATCAGGATTGTTGAGTATGGTTTCATATAAGAGATGTTTTCCTCTTCCTGAAAAGGGGGGCACATCTACAAATAGGAATTTATGACACCCTTACCAAAGGGAAATTAGGCTATGCCTTTAGGCAAAAAGGGGAGGACAGAGTGACCTTGTCTGTGCTGCTTCTCAATTGCCTGTGGCTCAGCATAATCCCTATGCTGAGGAACTATGTTGGGGGGTATATTCTGGTCCCTTTCAATGTCCTATCTGATCCAGTAAGCTTTTCATGTTATGACTGAATATTGTGTCTCCCCAAATCTCATATGCTGAAACCCTACCCCTCAAAGTGATGTATTAAGGGGTGTGGACTTGGGAGGTCATTAGAATTAGAAGAGGTCATGAAAGTGGAGATTAGTGCCCTTAAAATAGTCAGAGGAGGGCCCATTTGTCTCTCTACTTTCCACCTTGTGAGGATACAGTAACAAGTCTGTAACCCAGGAGAAGGCTCTTACCAGAACCCAACCCTGTCCGCACCCTCTTCTTGGACTTCCAGTGTCCAGAATTGTGAGAAATAGATTTATAAACTTATGGTATTTTGGTATAGCAGCCTGAAGTAAGACATCCACTCTTGTTTTCCCAGAGGTTGAGCTTGACCCTCTTGTTTAGGCTGGTAGGTAGGTACATTTTGTACTTCCTTCAGAGCTAAAGCAGAATGGAGGGGGGTGAGTTTTCATGTTAGACATAGTCATAATAATTTTTCTATGTGTAGTCAAACCAAATTTTATTTTTTAATTTTTTTCAAACCAAATTTTAATTGTCATAGTGAAGCTGGAGGTGATAAATGAGAAATAAAACAATTGAAACAATTTATAGACAGGTTTTAAAGTAAGTCTTCAATGGTTTACTACAAAGGCATTTTTCTTATTTTTATGACTACTAAGAGTGAAAAGTGATCAAGAACTAGAGATGGGTGAGGAAGACAGCTATTATTTGGGTATGAAAATAAATGTAGTTTGTAGAGAAATTAAAGGAAGTCGATGACCCCCAACTGACTCTTAAAACAGATATATACACGAAACAAAGTTTGACCCTTTATAAATACAGTCTAGATATAAAGAAATTCAGATTTGAATCATATGATCAATAAAATGTCTCTTTTTATATCACCATTGATACATCTGTGTGGGAGTTTGAGTGACATTTAAGAACCTCTTGGTTATATGAAATTGAATTTCAGTGAAACTAGGCTGTTATTTTATGAAGTATCTGACTTAGCATTTTTTCTTTAGGAAGCTATCATTTTAATTAGTGTATTTGAAGGTTGAGTGGTGAGTTTTATCCTTTCAAAGTAGTGATTTTCTTCACAGACTTCAGTTCTATGTCATATATTACTGACCTTTAAAATGTCTCTGAATTACTTCTGTTTTCCCTTCTTAAATTGGGAGAACTTTATTCCTGATTGAGAAGCAAGAACTGAAAATGTCACTTCTCCCTTTGAGGTATGAGGTGTGGAGGAAATCTTTTAGAAATGTTCAGTTTTCTAGTTCCACCAAGTCCAGCTTCCACTTGTAGAGAATGTTAGGTTAAACTTTTGTATTTATTGGTATTTTTCATATTCAAGTGTAAGGACTTGATGTCCATGTGAAAGCAAGAAGTAGAACTCACACACATACAAATCTCCACCTATTTTAGGGAATTCAGTACCCAAATGAGAGCAATTACTGGCAATATTTAACATATTGGCAAGAAATGTCAGAGTTCAAATGGCCACTCTGTTCACTTTTTACTTTACTTGCTCTGTGATACTGGCTTAAGAAGGGTCCTTTTTAAAGGAAGATTGTGACCTCATGTGGACTGACAGCCAGCAGTCATGGCTCCTATAATATGTATCATGGCTCTAGATTAAGAGAAAATTATTCACTCACTTGGAAAATGTTTTAAGTATTGGATTTGATATCCTGAAGTTCATCAAATGTTTACTGTGTGATTGGCCTGCCTAATAAGTGATCACAGCACTTTAAAAATTGTTCTAACTGCTTCCTAGACTCCATGAAGAAAAGTTTCACTTTCTCAACGATTTTGGCTACCACCACAGAAGAGAGGCTCGTACCGGGTTCTTGATGGCTACAGATACTAAAAACATACAATAGAAAGAACTAGAAGTATACATTCAGCCATATCTAAGTGTAAGAAAGAACTGCAGGTGATACAGCTGAAGTATAACCAGACGAAGGTGCAAAGATTAGATATCATTTGATGAAAGTAAAATCATCCATTCACGTAACAAGTATCTATTATGCCTGGGACAGTGCTTTGTGAAGAGTAAGGATGTAAACAAAACAGACATATGGAGATTATTTTTGGTGAGAGATTAATTAAAACATCCCACTAACATTTAATTACAAACTAGGTTAAGTATCATGGTTGAAATGTACTGCTGGGTAGAGGTTGGGTTATATACAGGGCAGAGAATTTAACTTCTATATTGTTTAATGAGCTGGGAACCATGAAATGCGTTCTAACATTTAGCAGTGTGACCCTTTGGTGCTTCATTTTCTTCAACGCCTTCTTTTTTTAAAATTTTATTTATTTATTCATGAGAGAGAGGAGAGAGGCGGAGACACAGGCAGAGGGAGAAGCAGGCTCCATGCAGGGAGCCCCATGTGGGACTTGATCCCAGGGCCCCAGGATCATGCGCTGAGCCAAAGGCAGCCGCTCAACCACTGAGCCACCCAAGTGCCCCTCTTCAACTTCTTCAAAACCTGGAGAAGTTACATTTATCTTATCTCACAGAGCAGAGGAACATAAGTGAAACAGCCTTGAGAAATTAAAAATGTCATAGAGACTGAAGTTGTATCTTGTTACGGAATAATAGTTAAAAGTACTAACTAAGGCCAAGAGCATGTTTTGCAGAACAAGATTGTTATACCAAATGAATTATGCAGGGTCGACAGATGCAACTTTTTGTTGTTGTTGCAAGTATTTCACAAAACGTTTTACAGTAGGTAGTTGACCTTTGAGAACAGTCATAGAACACTAGAGATAGGAACAGGTGTAGTGGTTTCAGAAAAAAAAAATCAGTAGGGAAGAGATACAATGTGGGGCTAGACATGCAAGTCCTTATTCAATTCCTTTTGTAGAGGCCTAAGTCAGTGGAAAGAGCCTTCTTTTGAGTTCTGATCTTTTTCCTTGGGGAGAAATTTTTCCCTCTCAACTCTCTTCCTCAATTCCTTCCTGCTTTTTGGCCGGCAATGGCGTCTCCAGTGGGTAATTATGACTTCTCTGTGAGCTAACTCGGTGGAAGAGCCCCTAAATACCTATGTCTGGGCTCCTGGTATGTTTAGGTTTTGCTCCTTCTTCCTTTTTTTTTTTTTTTTTTAAACAGAGTACTCTACATTGGTGCCTATTCCGTCATGTTTTTCTTCATACTTTTCTGATTTATACTATCCCCACATTGTTCTCCTAAAGATAAATTTTTACAGAGTATTAGATTCTGTAGATCTTGTGCTTCCTTTAACTTAACTCCCTGGCACTCTGTGACCAGATTTGATTTTGCATATTTCTGACACCTTCTGGGTAGTCGTTACAAGTGCCTAATATCAAAAGCATAACAAATCAATAGAAGGCGTAGCCTATGGCTTTCTGTCATTCTCAAGCCACTAAAAATCATGATCTATTTCAGGAAGAAAAAAAATTCATGAAGCTCCCTGTTATCTTCCTTTATGTCAGATAAGCAAGCTTTGACAGTCTAGGTTTATATAAGGCACGTATCACGTAGCATTGATAGAGTTTTTTTTTTTTCGATAGAATTGTCAACTGTGATTTTTATTTTATACATACACTCAGCAGGTCAAAAATGATTGTATTATGAACATCTAATTTGGTTCTTTAATGTTTTTATATCAGCAGCAATCTCTGAAAAGCAACAGTCTGTTCCTTGTATATAAGGGTGATTAGGCCCTGACATCTCTCACGCCACTAATCATTAAGGGAGGTTTGGCTGATGATCCAAATTTGTTTGTTTTCTGATGATCCCTTTTCTCCTCTACTGTCCCATTTTTGTTTATTACCAGGTTAAAAATCCTGGACATTTTAATAAGAAAAAGAGGGATTTTCATCAGAGTTATGAAAATCAATTTTATAAATGTAACATCAGTGCAGTTTCCAAATATAAAACATCATTCGATGTAAGGAAAGCTTTGTGTGTACCCCTTTCTAAAACAGCACTTCAAATTCATGAACATTTCCTCAAGCACTGAGCGACAGTGTACTTTATGCACGGTGCTCTCTGTAAGAGGACAGTCAGGCAGGAGACGCGGGGTGGCAGGTGAAAGGGAGCACAGGTGCCGGCCCACACACAGAGGGTGCTTTCAGCCCTCTAAATTCTGTATCAGTTGGCTGTATTTCTATTGAACTGTGAAGAATTTTTTTTTTCTCAAATCTTCTTTTGTGGGGTGTGGTCTGTCACCAAATAGGGTGGGTTATTTTCTCTTTTGTACTTGCAACAATCTCCTTCTGTAGTTGATATTGTTACTGCACTTCGCACGCCTGCTTCCTAGTGGTTTCACGCCTGGGATAACCCTCTCTTTTCTGTGTTCATGACCATTTTTTCTTTTCAGGGAAAATTGGAAGAAAGTAGAACAGGATAACCCTGTATTCTTTTGTGCTCTTTGTAATATCTCATAATTTTTTTAGTCTCTTTTCTACACTACTTAAAACAAAAATCCTTTGTCCATGCCTTTCCTTCTCTTCTGAATACCTTTTTTTGTCCTTTTTCTTTATTCCCCTTTGTCCTTATCTTAGTCAACAGTAAAAGCCTTCTCAATTTTTCTAAAGCTATTTTTCAAAGGAGTCTTATTATGTTTGTATCAAATTTCTTCTCATTCCCCCCATCGTCCCATCTTCTATAAGACTTTAATGTGACCTCTGCTCAAATGACTAGAATAAATATCACTATTATTTCTCCACACATTGCATAGCATGAAAAAGACTGTCCTTGTATTTCCCATCTGAAAACACTTATCCATATTATAATTCACCTGTAAGTGCCTAAAAAGTGTGCATCGAGTCTTATCTTAGCAGTAACACTTATTTATTCTAATTCTTCTTTATTTGAGTAGGGAATCCTTCTTGTGACTTCTTTCAGGGTGTGGAGACATTAGAAGACTAATGATTTAGGTGTCAGTTGGGAAAAAGTGAGGTAGCAACTGTTGACATTTGGAATTCTGAAGAAGGCACTTTATTTTTATGAAAAGATGATGGTGCCAAATATGATTTTACATGTTTTGATTCATTTCACAAATATGAATTTAGAGGAAAGACCCAAATGAAGGTTTTAGAGTGATCAGATGATAAAACTTGGTATCTATGTAAGAGGTGAGGCAGCCTCTGCCCCAAAAAGGTAGGGAGCAAAGAAAGAATGAAAGTTGAAGTTAGCACTATGAATTCTATACTGGGAATGGGAAATGGGAAAAGGGAATCAAAAGGAAATAATTCCAACTCTGAGTTCCTCATTTGAAAGTACTGTTGATGACGTATTTACTAATCTTGATAAAATGATGCCAATGTATATTTTACCCCAACTCTACCAATATTATCATTTTCATCAGCATTGTTATCATTATCATTGAGAACCCACTTCATATGGAATAAGATGCGCTGTGTTTGTGCTGTGACCAGAGGTTAGACAACAACTCTGCTCACAAAAATGCAATGATCCCGGAGTAGAGACAGTACATATATAGAGCAACGAAGAAATGCTAATCAAAATCATTAGACTTTCTGGAAGAGTGCTGAGAATTTGCTCTGATTGTGATTTTCTCCTTTACACTATTATATAAAATTCATCTATCTTTCATAAGTTGATTGACATTGGATGTTAATCAATCTGGTTCATATGAAGAAAACTTGTAATTCCTTTTTTTTTTTTTAACTTGTAATTCCAAACATGATTTGTTCTCTTTACAAAACTACTCTGGTATGAACTATATTTGACTCTCCAGAGAATATGGTGATTCCTCAAATTATTGATACCTGTTTGTATGAATGAATGTAATTAATGCTTATCATTGTAACAAGTAATCTTACAAATCTCATTCTCCTTTTTCTTCTCTTTTTTTAAAGTAGGCTCCATGCCCAGCATGGGGCTTGAACCCTACGATTGAGACGTGCATGCTCTACTAACTGAGCTAGCCATGTACCTGAAAATCTCGGATTTTTAACGTGAGGTCTGATAGGGATTTGGGTAGAGGTCATTCCTGGATCACACCTCTAAGCAGTGACTTAGGGATGTAGCTTCCTTTAATTACGTAGCTCCGCCGTCTTGGAGTCTATCACTTCCTGCCTCAGGTAAAGGAGAAAGAGTGAACTATCAGATGGGATTTTTTAAAGAATATGTCACTTCTGTCTGTGTTCTATTGGTCTGAATTTAGTAGAGTGGCCTCAACTTTAGAGTAAGGGGGGGCTAAGAAGTGTCTTCTTGTGGGGCCTCCAAAGGAGAGAATGGATTTGGTGAATCCATAGCATTGTCTCTGTGACGCTGCAGAATATCTAACAAAATGACAATAGGCATTTGGAAATTAGGAACTTAGGAGAGAGGACAGAATGATCAATACAGCTTCAGAAGATAGTGACAATGATATAAGGTTGATTAATTTGATGTTGGTCAATGAAAGCCATTGTCCAAAGAAAGATCAACATAGCAAATGATTAAAAAGGGACTTAAAGAGTGCCTGGCTGGCTCAATTGATAGGGCATGCAACTCTTGACATCAGGTTCATGAATTTGAGCCCACATTGGGTGAGGATCCTACTTAAAAAAAAATAAAAGGAGGGATCCTTGGGTGGCACAGTGGTTTAGCGCCTGCCTTTGGCCCAGGGCACGATCCTGGAGGCTTGGGATCGAGTCCCACGTTGGGCTCCCGGTGCATGGAGCCTGCTTCTCCCTCTGCCTGTGTCTCTGCCTCTCTCTCTCTCTCTCTCTCTGTGTGACTATCATAAAAAATAAATAAATAAATAAAATAAATAAAAGGATTTAAAGAATGCTTTTAAAAATGGGAAAAAAGGAACTCTCCTGCAGCATAGACTTTTAATTGCCTCTTATCGTCCATTTGTTCCTTTTTTGTAACAAAATTGATTTATTGCCCAGGTAAATGACTATTTTGTACTTTTCCTTATAATTGGGTATGATCATGTGACTAATTTTTTTCCATTGATACATACGTGGAAATGTTACGTGATATTTCTGCGAAGTCTCCTTTAAAAAAGGAATTATGCTCTTCATCTTTCTTCTTTTTTGAATCATGAGCAGACCTTTGGGAAGGGAAGCATATGCAGGGATGGTGGAGTAAGAAGAAAGAAGTCTCACTCAGTCTCTGAAAGATCTGCCTTCTTTCAGAATCCTTTTACAGAAGAGAAAATTATACCACTATTTTATTCAAGCCTCTATTAGTTTTTGTTTTCTGTCTCATGCAGCCGGTCAAGGGGTACCAGCATTTAACACACACAAAAAAATGCCATGGCATACTGAAATTGGATTTGATACTTCATATTTCTGATTTTTCTAGATTAACATTAAAGTTCCATGATAGCAAAAGCACAAAAATACCATAAAAGATGTAGCTTCTGTTGTGGGTTTTTTTTTTTTTTGTCACTCTCAATCTGCTCAAATTTATAATTCATTTTAGCAAGAAAATAAAAAACATCTAGAGCTTCCTGTTATCTTTCTTTCTGTAAGAGAAACAACGTCTCTGACTTTCTAGGTGTTTAAGGAACCAATATCTTTGGAAAATCATTGTCCAAGAAGACTTTTCCTAGGTTCTATTTTTGGGTTTTTATCTCTACATGAGATATAGAAGTTCTATGAAAGGTGAAATAAAAAGAGTATGAGACCATAAAAACTCTTAATCAATTGTGATAAACCTGTTCTTCCTATACGCTAGAACATCTTGGAAAATTTAGAGGGCAATGGAATCAATGGGCAGTAAATAACATGGTTTTATAAAGGATAAATCATGCTGAAATTGATAGTTTGTGTAGAATTACAAACTTTGAGAATAGAGGAAAGACAGTAGATTCAATATGTAGTTCCTGGAATTTAATAAACATTAGAAGTACCTGAGGAAAATTTTGAAAAATTAATTTGAATTGCCACTGTCATTTTGGCTGAGAAATGATTGGCATTGAATGAATTGAAAACTGTCTCATGGATGATAAATGCCTGTAAGATTAGAGGCATTGCACTGAATTTTGGCTAGAAACAAGGCAGGACTATGATTTTCTCTCTGTCCCTCTCTCTCAGTGTATTTTTATTAGTCTTCTGAAAGGATAGTATCATATCATGTTCTAACCAATTATTAAATCTATATTGTGTGTTGGACTGTTGTAGTGACCAAGAATTTTGGTTAATTATTATTAACTGATGAGTTGATCATAATTTGGTTGTTTTGTTTTATTTTAATGCCTTTCCTTTGTATGAAGCTGCATTTCATAAATGTGGTGGTTGCAAGGTTCTTTTATAAACTCCTGATCTATTTTCTTTATTTTAAAAAATTTTTAGAGAGGATACAGCTTACTTCAAGAACTTCTTTCTTGCCCTTTTTTCTTGAATGGTCTCTTTAACCTACCCCACTGTTTATCCTTTGATACTTTTTTCTTTGGCTTTAATACTAACACTAATATATTAGATTTTTAAGTGTTTATTAGTATAAATGAGTGATAACATATTAGAATTGTGAAGTACAAAAGTTTGGTTTTCTAGATTCAAGTTCTAGATTTTTATACTAGATCTGGTTTAAAAATCACTCATTAATTAGTAATCTTGGGAGGTTTATCTAACAGTTTCAAGCATTTTTTTAATAAAAATTGGTATATAAATATCTCTGTTACAGGCATGCTGTGGGAATGACATGATATGACATATATAAAAATAGTTAATGAAAGTAGGTGAAGGTACAAACTTCCAGTTTTAAAATAAGTAAGACCTAGGGATGTAAAGTACAACATAGAGAATATAGTCAATAATACTGTAATAACTTTGTATGGTGACACAGATGGTAGCTACATCAATTGTGGTGAGCATTTTGTGATGTACACGATTGTTGAATTACTATGTTTACACTTGAAACTAATATTAATGTTGTATGTTAACTATACTTCAATTAGCATTTTAAAAGTGTAAAAACAAAACAAAAAATGGTCAATGGAGACATCTTATAAAAAAAAAAAAATGGAGACATCTTATAGACCCTACATGGTTTTTCTTTCCATGCTTCTTCCTTATATCTGCCTGCCCTTCCAGCCTCCCTCTTCCCCTTCATTTCTTGAAAATAACATTTGTACTTTAACACACAACAGTATCCTAATCTAAGATTTAACATAAGTACTCCTTTTAATTCACACTTGGCCAAATTTTTATTCAAATCACACTGGAGACTCAGATGACTTCTGTACAAAAACAAAGGAGCAAACAAAATATTTCTGACTATGGGTATTTTTATACTGGCATGTTCAGTGTGAACTTAGGGGAAATGTTAGCATTTGCTCTTTCTGTATCATCTCAGGAGAATTTTCTCATTCCACTCTTGATTTCACTCGCCTACACATCCTGATTAACGTCACAGTGGTGGCAAGCATGTAGATGCCTAAAACTGTAAAAATAGTAAGAAAGAGGTTGTTTCAAGGCAGGCTCTTGAAGTGGCTCTTTTTGTGGGAGTTAACTATATCTTCCTGGACAGAGTTCAAGACTTCCGTGATAGGTCAGAGTCATGAGCCATCCCACTAGTGAAGAAATAACATCGTTGACAGTGATTGCTCCTAAAGCCCTCTTCCCTGCTACTGTAGAAACTCCTAGTCCTTCCCCATAGTGTCTTTTCCCTTCCCTCACCTTCCTTTACACTGAGTGGACAACTTTAATTTGAAATGTTAAGCAGTGATTCAGTGTCCCTCTCACTATCCTGTCTGTTGGCTTCCTTCCTTTCTGAAGAAGCACATTGGGACACTAAACTATTATATAACTGATGGATACAATTTTTTAAAAAGATTTTATTTATTTATTCGTGAGAGACACACAGAGAGAGGCAGAGACATAGGCAGAGGGAGAAGCAGGCTCCCTGCTGTAAGCCTGATGTGGGACTCGATTCTGGAACTCCAGGATCATGCCCTGAGCCAAAGGCAGACGCTCAACCGCTGAGCCACCCAGGCATCCTTGAATACAATTTTTTAAAAGCACTTTTTTAAAGTAAACTCTACACCCAACATGCAGCTTGAACTCACAGCCCTGAGACCAAGGGTCACATGCTGTCTACCAACTGAGCTGGCCAGGCACCCCTTGACGCATCTAATTTTAAAACTGATGAATTAGTTCATATTTTCTGAAGAAGTAAAACTGTTACAGGTTGATCTGTTATATAGAAATAAAGATTCCTCCAAAGAAGGCAAGTTATGATTATAGAAATTGGGTGTTTAGTGAAAAGTTTCTCTTTAACTGACCATTTTGGAAAAGAGGCACAGGAGTGATTGACAACCCCAAGGAAATGTAGAACCATTTATATTGAGTCTGTGGCTGCAGACATCATTTTGAATATCTGTATTATGAGGAAGTGGTGTGAATACAAAACATATCCACACTCTGTATGGAATTAAGAGGACAAGCAATCCGTTTTTTTAAATCTGTGAACAGTCCCTATAACTCATCAGAAATAGCAAATTTACAAACACAAAATTGACAGAGATATGTAAAACTTTTCCAGCAGTTCACTTCTGAATATATTACAATATATGACAGAACACAGTAAATTTCATGTCATTTTATTTACTAAGGGAAGTGCTAGGTTTGTAAATCCTAGAATATCATCAAACCGTGTTTTGAACTTCATTTCTTTTTGAGCTAGAATTTTAAAAGATTACATATTTTCTTGAAGAAAATGTTCATCCAGTTGCTAATAATGATGCTGAAGGAATGGAAATGTAATATCTAGAAATGACCACTTTTTAAAGTTTTATAGTTCATGAAAATGGGATACTGAAGATTGAAGTTCGATTTAATATTTAGTGGAAAGAGGAGAGTTTATTATTTATATCTCTGACAATAGATATTATTTGAGGCTTCTGTTACCAGACTTCATAAAATGTATTTCATAAAAATGATTTCTAAATCAGGTTTTAGAGAGGGGGAGAAAAAAGATTCACTGAAAGAAATTAGAAGTCTAACACCGTAGCTGACCTAAACTAGTTGGAGAAAGTTCTTAAACAATTTTGTTCCATTTTCCCATCAATAAAGAGAGTGATAATAATACTTCATTATTTATTGCACAGAAGTCTTGCAATAATTAATTAATGTTTTAGAGTACTTTGAAGATGAAAAAATTTTTTATAGGCCGCATTATTAAAGGTAAATTTTTATGGTAAGTATTAACCAACCAAAGTCCTGCATTTGGTCTCCTCAATTTATTTTTTAATGCTTCATTTGGAACTCTATGTTAATTAGGACCTTAAAAAACAACACTTAAGAAAAGGATGTGAAATCTTGCTTTGAATCTCGATGTTTAGACTGTGAAATCACGGGTAACTTGCTTTTATGAATTTTGTTTTTCTCATGGTCATAAGCCTCTCTCGTATCCCAGCAAGTGAGCAAGTATTATTATTCCCAGTTCCCTATCACAAAGAGATTTGTTATGTGAGAGCTTCTAAGATTCATCTTTGCTAAAGCCCTTCACTTAATGCAAAAGCAAAGTGACCATATGATCACGGTTTTGCATATGAAAAAAACATTCATTTAAAAATATTTATTGAGCGTTTACTATAGCCTACAAAAGAAACATCACCAGGTACATTGGGAAATAGAGACATGTTTTCATTTTCATGGCATTTTCATCTACTGAAAGAATACAAGCAATTAAATTTAAGATGGAAAGTGATGGGTGCTCTTATAGAAGGTTAAAAGTCAATATTACAATGGCTGAGAAAAGGGAAGACACCATATATGGTTTCAGGAAAACAAAATTTCGGTAAAGGTAACATCTTAGAGATGCCTTTATATTTAGTCAGAGGAAGAGGAGGAGTATTTTAGAACAGTGGTTCTTAACAAGGAACCTGTTTCCTCCTGTCTCCCCTCTCCCAACTCCCCTGGGACATTTGGCAATGTTTGGAGACATTTGTGGTTGACACAGCTGGGGAAGTGCGACTTGAATGTAATGGAATGCTGCTAAACATCCTACAATGCAGAGGACAACCCTCTGTGACAAACAATAATGTGACCTTAATGTCAATAGGGCCAAACTTGAAAATTTTGGTTTGTGATAGAGAATAAAGAACTATCGAAGGTACCAGATGGAGAAGTCTGGGATACATATCAGGACTAGAGAAATAGAGGTAACTGGTATTGACAAGGAAAACTAATTTTAATTAATTTATTCTTTTCACTCAGTCATTCAATAAATATTTATATCTCAGGCAATGTGGACAAGGGGAGGTGTCAGAGTTCCTGCTCTGGAGTTTGCAGCATAGCTGAAGAGACTCAGGGAAACCAGCCATTGCACATTCAGTGAATCTTTGGTGATTTCTGTGAAACACCTATTCTGCTAAGTGGGTTTTAAAAGAGTTCCATTAAAAAGAAAGTTTTGAAGATAGTACATTCTATATCCTCCCTCGTACCTTGGGACGACATAAAACGTGTATATTTCTCTCTCTTTCTCTATATCCATTTGGCTCTCTTTCAGCCAGCAGTTATTTGGCCAACGTATCTTCTTTCTTTTTCCATAATGACTATTAGGAACCTATGATGTGTCCGACAGCTTTCGCTGTTGGCCCTTCCGAATTCACTCTCCACTCTTCCTCACTTTGTTCTGTGCTCAGGATGCTGAACCCTCTGGATTTCATGCCTGGGGGCTCCCGTGTTTGATTCAACTGGGACATTTGCAACCTCAGGAGAGGAGAGTGAGAGGAAAGAGCAGTGAGGATGGTCTTTCTTGGCTTCCTCTTCCAAGAAACCAGGTCACCATAGATTTGCTGCATCCTTTAACTCTTACCAGATGGCCCTACTCATAGAGCCACTGTCTCTGGATTCCTGTAAGTGCTCCCTCTCCTTACCCCTTCAGACCTAGAGCTGGCAATACTCCTCACCAATTATAAGCCTTACGATTCTATACTATCCCTCTTTATGAATCTGTCTACATATTGATAAAAGGCCTTTAATTAAGCCCTCCTCAAATTATCCATCGAGGACCTCATTGTTATGTATGGAACACATGATTTGGGAAATGTTCACGTGGTAGCCGCTGATAAACGTTCTGCATAGGGAGGAGTCCAGCTAAGTTTAAATGTCACATTATGACCCATGAGAAGCTATTGAAGAATTTCTCTGTTTATTTGTTGGCTCACTTTTTAAGTGTGGCAGAGCTTGGAAGTTTGGCTGTTCCACAGAACCATTTTGATATTCTCTAAGTAATTCTATTTTTGGTATATTTGGTTTTAGAGCAAATTTAAGGTTTTGAAAAGTGACGCGGGCTCCAAAAAGCCGTGCTTTATTCTGGTGGGTAGATTGCCAAGGAGGGAAGGAGTTGATGAAGCAAGGAGAGCAACTAAGATACATAGTCAGTACTGAGAAATTAATATTTCATTCTTCCAGTTTCCTTTCCTTTTTTTTTAATTCTCAAGAAATAAAGACAGTACTTTAAAAACTCAAGATAGGGACTCCATGTTAGCATCAATAGGGAAAAGCAAGAACGAACAAATGAGTATATTAGTATAGTTTGCAATGCCTGGAAGCTTGTTGGATGGGATAGTGCAGGATGCTGATGTAGGAGAAGTATGAAAAGGCGGTAATGAAAATGTGGAATGTGATGCAAAGAAACAAACTCCACCCCCTACCTTTTAGCTACCAATTGTATCTATCTCATATGAATATTGAGGTTAGAATTTTATTTAAAACGTTTTTAAAAGATTTATTTATTTATTTGAAAGAGAGAAAGAGAGAGAGAGAGAGAATGAGCAGAGGGAGAGGGAGACAAGGAGATTCCCCTCTGAGTGGGGAGCCTGACGTGGGGCTTGATCTAGACCCTGAGATCATGGCCTGAGGTGAAGTCAAGAGTCAGAAGCTTAATCAACTAAGCCACCCACATGCCCTGAGGTTAGAATTTTAGTGAGATGAGGTTAGAACTCTGGTCTTCACAATGCTTAGGTAAGTAGACTCAATTAATGGGGAAAGTGATTTCTGGTGTGAATTAACTGGAGAAAAAGTGATTTTTATTTTTTTTTATTTTTTATTTTTTTACGGGAAACTGGAACTTCAAAGGCAGGTCCTAAGAGTCTATTTAGGATCTGCTTTTGAAGCAGAAGCAGGGACTCTGTCTCCCTCTTTTGATCTTTAAATTATCCATCAAGAAGGACCTATGGCAGTTTGTATGGATCACATGGAGAAGGACCACAAAGAGACTTAGGTAAAGTATCGTCATTGTCCAAGAGTCCCACTTGGATAAAATAAGTATAGACTCCCTAGGGGTAGGGGAAATATATTTATTGCAATGCAGTTTAGCTAAAACAAAGGTATTCTTTGTATTTTCTTTTTCGCTCAGCTGAGTTTATTTATACTCACTGGACAACATACTTGTGAATCACTGTCATCAATTCCAGGGATGCAGAAATGAATAAGAATATGGTCTCTGCTTCCGAGGGGCTGTTAATAATCTTCTTTCCAACTATGTGTCAACTATACTCTGGGGAACCAAATAGGTTATCTATCCAACTTGATAAAAGAAAGAATCCTCCTTGATTAGCATGGTGGTAGCAGCACTAAGCTGTAAGAAAACCAAAGACCAGGGACGCCTGGATGGCTCAATGGTTGAGCATCTGCATTTGACTCAGAATGTGATCTTGGGATCCTGGGATCAAGTCCCACATCAGGCTCCTGTGGAGAGCCTGCTTCTTCCTCTGTCTCTGTCTCTCATGAATAAATAAATAAAATCTTACACACACACACACAAAAAACACACACCAAAGACCAGTACGAACCTCAGAACAAAGTGAGGGTGGTTGGTGTCATATAATGATCCTTCCTCATCAGAGGGTACTCTCTGAGGGCCAATCTTGGAGTGTGTCCCCCATCCCAACCCCCCCCCCCTTTTTTTTTTTTACTATTAAAGAGGGAGCTATTTCCTCTTAGTTAATGCTGAAATTTCCTCCCTGAGGGATTATAATAATGGCTGTATAACAAAGTTCCTATCAAGCCACTGTCTATTTTAGTTACAGAATTTTAAAAAATATTAACATTTTTAGACTGATATATTTCTGATTAAGATGTCTGTTAGTCACATACTTTTTTAAAAAAAATTGAAAACAATAAATTTTTTATGAAAAATTACAATTGACCATTGAACAATGCTGTGTTAGGAGCTCAGTCAGGAATCCACATATAACTTGATTCCCCAAATTCTTTATTAATAGCTTAGTGTTGACTAGAAGCCCAATTGATAACATAACAATTAACATGTATTTTGTATGCTGTATTATTATGTATTATATTCATACAACAAAATAAACTAGAGTAAATAAAATATTAAAAATCATAAGAGAGGGTAGCCTGGGTGGCTCAGCGGTTTAGCACTGCCTTCAGCCCAGGGCGTGATCCTGGAGACCCGGGATCGAGTCCCACGTCAGGCTCCCTGCATAGATCCTGCTTCTCCCTCTGCCTGTGTGTCTGCCTCTCTCTCTCTCTCTCTCTATGTCTCTCATGAATAAATAAATAAAATCTTTTAAAAAAGTCATAAGAGAAAATGCATTTATAGTACTGTATTTATCGTAAAAGATCTGTATGTAAGTGGAACTGTGCAGTTCACGCCTGTGTTGTCAAAGTGTCAACTGTATTTGAGAAATCGGAATTATAATTTATTTTTGAGGATATGCATTTAGTCTACCACCAAACACCATCTCC